>NC_136057.1:1396187274-1396587975 GCF_964261635.1 Lissotriton helveticus
TGCAACGCAGCTCTGTGGTGCTTACTGGAGGTACATGGTGGGCTAGTTGGACCCAGGGACTCTCAGGATTAAAGGGGACTTAATTCCCCAACTTAAAACGTGCACACGTCACCTCTGGCCCCGCCCCCTCCCTTTACCACTGTGCCGGTCTTTTTTTTTAATTTCTTTTTTTAAGAAGGGGAGCTGTGTGGCCCCCCTTCTTTTCCTATTTTATTGGCCGTGGGGACCCCATCCTTCAGGGCCTGACCCCTATATATATTTTTTTAATAATGGAAGGGGGCCGCGTGGCCCCCCTCCCGAGGCCATATTTGGCCCGGGGACCCCATCCCCCGGGGCATGGCCAGTGTTTTTTTTTAAATTAAAAAACACTGGAAGACAAAAGAAATTAATCCAAGGCAATCTTACAAGATGATCACTGCACGAAACCCAACTTTATATCAACTTTATGCAGTTGAGGGCTGTGGCCCTCGGACTCCAATTTTTCCCTCTCAAAATACAGTGTTCATCTGTGCTAGGTCAGACAGAGAACACAACAACCATGTACCACTTGAACAAGCAAGGAAGGCCAAGGTCACGTTTGCTTGCCATGGAAGCTCAAATAATCTTGAAATGTACTTTTCATCACCAGATGAGACTGAAAGCCAAAGATGTGCCTGAAATAAGCAATCGATGGGCAGTCCTCTATTCTTAACACATCTGGTCAATCAGTCACAAATAACAGACATGTTGCCAATGTCTCCGTGCAGTACTATAAGACCTTATACCCAGCACAAAAAACCCTGGATACAGAGGGAGAATCCTATTGCCTTTAATCTACCCATGAGTAAAATCACTGCTGACAACTGCGCTGAACTTAATCTCCCAATAATAACCAATTACATTTATCATGGCATTGTTAATATGTCCTCTGGCAAGGTTGCCAGCCTGAATGGAATCCCCATTGAATTTCATAGGAAATTTGCATCCCTGATTGTACCACATCTACATACCCTCCATGAGGAGGTATACTAGCTATATTATATAGTATAGTATATATATATATATATATATATATATATATATATATATATATATATATATATATATAATATAGTATACTATACCGCTAGCCAGTTCCCACCCAACTTGCACAGTGCACTTATAGCAGTACTCCCAGAAACAGGGTGAACCCCTTATCCACTGCTCCTCATGGGTGCACAGACATAATATCGACTCCAAAATATCGTCTGGACAGAATATCGAGTTTTAAATATCGTTTGGAGAAAATATCGACTAGACAGAATATCGACAGCCAAAATATCGTTTTTAAGGTAAGTGAAGTAATATCGACTGTAAATAATATAGACAGTGAAAATATCCAAGTATATAATCTAGATAGTAAAAAATATAGTTTTTTAAATAATATTTAATTATTTATAGTGTGTTTATGTTATAATATGTGTGAAAAGTGTCAATTTATTTTATAATTATTTTTAATTATTTTTTTAATTATTGTGTAATTTAATTCTGTAGCGGGTTGTGGGTTTATAGGGGAATAGGGTGGGAAGTAATTTAATTATAATTAATTAAATATGTAAATTTATTAATTGGTAGTAATAATTAATTAATTGGTAATTAAATAATATATGTTAATTATTTAAAATTTAATTGGTAATTAATTTTATTTCATTGATTAATTGCTAATTATGTCAATTAAAATAATGTATTTTCTCTAGCGGGTTGTGGGTTTATAGGGGAATAGGGTGGGAAGTAATTTAATTATAATTAATTAAATATGTTAATTTAATAATTGGTAGTAATATTTAATTAATTGTTAATTAAAAAATATTTGTTAATTAATTAAAATGTAATTGGTAATTAATTTTATTTAATTGATTAATTGGTAATTATGTTAAATGAAAGGGGTATTTTTAGGGTTCAGGGTCAGTTTTTAGTTTTTGGGTAAAGGGGTATTTTTAGGGTTCAGGGTCAGTTTTCAGTTTTTGGGTAAAGGGGTATTTTTAGGGTTCAGGGTCAGTTTTCAGTTTTTGGGTAAAGGGGTATTTTTAGGGTTCAGGGTCAGTTTTCAGTTTTTGGGTAAAGGGGTATTTTTAGGGTTCAGGGTCAGTTTTCAGTTTTTGGGTAAAGGGGTATTTTTAGGGTTCAGGGTCAATTTTTAGTTTTTGGGTAAAGGGGTATTTTTAGGGTTCAGGGTCAGTTTTCAGTTTTTGGGTAAAGGGGTATTTTTAGGGTTCAGGGTCAGTTTTCAGTTTTTGGGTAAAGGGGTATTTTTAGGGTTCAGGGTCAGTTTTCAGTTTTTGGGTAAAGGGGTATTTTTAGGGTTCAGGGTCAGTTTTCAGTTTTTGGGTAAAGGGGTATTTTTAGGGTTCAGGGTCAGTTTTTAGTTTTTGGGTAAAGGGGTATTTTTAAGGTTCAGGGTCAGTTTTTAGTTTTTGGGTAAAGGGGTATTTTTAGGGTTCAGGGTCAGTTTTTAGTTTTTGGGTAAAGGGGTATTTTTAGGGTTCAGGGTCAGTTTTGGGTTTTTGGGGTACATATACAATATTGCCTATTATTTAATTAAATTTTGTTACTATATATATATGTTTTAAGAAATATGATTAAAAAAACATTTTTTTTTTACTTTCATTAAATATTTAATTATTAAAAGTTATTTTAAGTATTGTTAATTATATTTTAGTAATTAAATTTTTATATTAATGTAATTAAACATTGTTTTTAGTAAAGTCGATATTTTTTACAACGATATTTTTGTAAACGATATTTTGTAGTCGATATTTTTGTACTTACCTGTTTGTACATACAAACTCGATATTTTTGTAGTAGATATTTTCTCCTCGATATTTTGGGTACTCGATATTGTGGTAGTCGATATTCTTTCAGTGATCCCTCCTCATGCCATCAGATATTGCTGGTTAATGTCTTAACAAAGTTCCTCACTAAAATTGCTTGACACCCAACTAGCCAAAATAATCTCTACCTTAATCCACAGGGACCAGAATGGCTTGATGCCAGTAAGGAGCACCAGTGGCTGCATTAGCTGCAGGTGGCCCTGGCGCATTCGCAAGAACTTAGGGGCACTGCAGAACATGTGTCAACCTTTGACACAATTCACTGACAATTTATGTTCTGAACACTGGCTAAAAGAGCTTTTGGCCCTTGCTTCCTACATTACCTGACACTGCTGTACAAGGATCTGTGAGCCCAATTTCAGGCAAATGAAGTATTATCTGTACCCTTCCTTATGGCCTGGGGTACGCGGCAGGGTAGCCCCCTGTTGCTGCTACTTTTTGCCTTAGTGATCAAGCCCTTGGCCAAGTGGATATCGTGGGACGCCAAGCGGTGGGTTTTCAATGACCAAATGGTGATGAGAACAGAGTGTCATAGTTTGCAGATGATCTTTTAGTCTACACTCAATGGCCAGCCTTGTTTTTTCCACATTTTGGGGCTCATTAGGATGGCGGACGAGGGACTGTCCGCAGGGGCAGCGGCGGTCCCTCCGTTCTAATTAGGATGTGACCGCCACCCTGGCGGTCACATCCTGTATTTTTATCATTGCGACGGGTGCTGCTTGAAGCAGCACCCGCCGCAATGTTAAAAAAGTAAGTTGTGCATTTGCATGCACAAAGCGGCAGGCACCTCGCGGTGCCTGCCGCTTTGTGCAGGCAAATGCAGGGGGGTACCATAGGTACCCCCCATGTGCACCCCCCACCCCCCTTCACCCATGGGGGCCCGCAACGGGCACCCAAACACAAATCCGTATGCCTTTACACGGCGGAAATGCCGCCGTGTAAAGGCATCTTTCCGCTGTCATCCTAATATGGCTGGCGGTGTCTGATAGACACCGCCAGCCATGTTAATGCTTTTCCGCCACGGGCGCAATTCGCCCGCGGCGGAAAGGCGGCGGACAGATAGGAAGACCCACCAGCCATCCTAATATGGCGGTGGGTCTTGCAGGGCTCCCCGGCGGATTTCCCGCATCCTCCGGGCCGGCGGTGGCTTCCGCCGGCCCGGTGGATGCGGGAAATCCGCCATCATAATCGGCCCCATAGTGCAGGTGACTTCTCTGGGGTCTGCACTCATTGGGAAAAATCAACCTACTTTCTGGTGGCGGGCCAGATCCTGCAAGATATTGCAAAGACTGGTCTCTATGTAGCTAACAACAATTTTAGATACCTCGATGTAATGATTACGAAAAGTGAAACGAGAATGTGAGAACTAAAGGGGTCATTACGTTGGCAGTGAACCCTCCACCAACAAGCTGTCGGTGGCAGGTTCACCGGCATTGTGAGGCCATTTTCCGCCTGTCATATCATGATGGCGGGTGGTACTGGGGCGGTCGGAAACACCGACCGCCACGTATCCGTAGGGCTCCTTGAGCCCGCCGGTGCTGTGGAGGCCCTCAGCAATGTATGCTGGCAGTGCCTGAATATATGATGTTACAATGCAAACAATTACAACGCCTGCCTTTACAACGCAATTTTTACATCACAACTTCCAATACAATGCATGATTTTATAATGCATGCCATTACAATGCATTTTTGGATAACTACCATTACAACGCATAAAATTACAACGCATAATACTTTTGGGGCAAAAGTGGAGTAAGTGTTGGATAGTGTTGGGGTAAAAATGACTATTCCCACTCCAGTGAGTGCAACAGTAGGGTAAGTGTTAGATAGTGTAGGGGTAAAAATACTATCCCCATGCAGCCCAAAACCCATACCCACCCTATAACTAAACAATCCCCATTACTTACCTTATAATGAGTTGTAATGGCATGCTTTGTGATGGTATGCTTTGTAATGGCATGTGTTGTAGTGACATGCGTAGTAATGGCATGTGGTGTAATGGCATGCGATGGAAAGGCAGCTGCATTGTAACAGCTGCGTTGTAAATGTAGTGCGTTGTAATGACTGCATTGTAATGGTTGTTTCCCAGCATGTATGTGACCAAACATGACAAGCTGGGAGACCCTTCCACTGTCCATAATGGGCCAAGATGCGTTATTTAAGATGATAGTCCTTCGCCATTTTCTTTATATCGTGCAAGACTGCCCATATCCATATCCACTCACTGCACATTTCTAGTTAATCCACTCAATGCTTAGGAGGTGCTTATGGGCTGGGAGCATTGCCTTTATTAAGTGTGCACAATGCACATATGACAGCAGTTCAGGAATACTGGATGTGAGGAGGTATTATTGGGCCTCACAGCTAATATATTATTGACTTGATTTTTTGTGATATAGCAGATCAAGAGGTTTGGCTGGGATTCGAGCTTTTAAATCAACAAGGATTACATGCAATACTCTACAGAGCACCTATCACTAAAGCTCCATTATTATGTTGGAGTGCAGCACTTAAAAATATTAAATAGCACAACTGAGACACAGAGGAAACCATCTGTGAAATGGAACACGCCTTCCACAGGTAGTTGTCCTGAAGGGTTTTCAGTCATGTAATCTTATAGGTATCTCCATACTTGGAGATATATAGGCTACCACTCATTTTACATCGTTTGAACAGATGGCTGCTGACTTTACACTTAATACCACACAATTTTGTAAGTATTTGCAATTTAGGCATGCATTGGAATCTTATAAAGACAAATTGCATGGGTATCTGAATTCAATACACCTGAAGTCAAAGTAACTACAGAGCAGATGGCTAAGGGAAGGATTTCCAGAGTGTACAGGTCCTTATTGCTAAATGTCCCTTACCAATTTATTGTGCTTAAAAAGAGGTGGGAGCAGGATGCGGGTCCAATCGATGACACAGAGTGGATGGAGGCAAAGATAGCTCCTCGTGCCCTTGTCATCACCTTGCAATTTTTACTCATACAGTTTGAATACCTACACAGAGTAAACTATCATCCCGCTAGATTGTGGCGTATGGGTAGGGCACCCTCCCATAGTTATCCACATTGTGCTACTGAAATTGGCACCTTTTTGCACGTTATAAGGAATTATCCACTAATTGTAGTCTATTTGCAGGAGATCTATTGAGGGATAATAGCTGTAGTTGGTCATCCAGTGACACTAGAATCTAAGACTAGAATCCTGTGGGTGGTGGATGCCTGGGATGGCACAGCTTTTTCTAGGATCTTGGTGAGCATTGGTTTTCTGTTGGCTTAATACCACATCACTAGATAGAGGAAGAGTGCGCCCTCCTACAGCACTTGCAGACAGGCGAAAGGGTATGTATGGCTGTGCTGCAGCAGAGCTAATGGTTTATAAAGCACATGTGTGTCTACAGAAGTATCAAAGAATTTTGGGGGACTTGGATTGATGCAAAAACCCTAATGAGTAACATTGATGAAAATGCACCATGGCTTCGCCATGCGATGATAACCTGTGGGTGTGCATATGTGACTAGGTGGGTTGGGGATTTTCGTTATGGTTGGGGTTTCAATTCTGTGTGTAGTTAATTTAGTAAGTTTTTTTATCCTTATCATGCCTGCTGTATATGACATGCCTGTACTGTTTAATAAAAAAGTAATACAAATATTTTATAAAAAAGCACATCACGTGGCGTGGTTACGAGCGTCAAGATGGCGGTCGCACTGTAAGAGTGCTCCGAACCGCTCCATCATCTGCTTCCATCCTACCTGAGAATGAGGAACCGTGGACATCCCTAGTCACCCCATGTCTCTCCGGAGATGACCAGTAGAGCTTTGACCCACTGGGACGGCTGAAATTGAAGGCGAGAGCAGATAATTTACAACACGGCCCCTGCACAAGATGGCAGCACCCAGGAGAGAGGTGGAAGACAGCCGACCCTGCTGAGAAGTCACTATACCCATGTACAATTGAGTGACTGTTGGAGTCGTGGTTGGTACGTCACTTTGTCTCTAATACATTTGTAGAGCTCTCGATTACCCAAAAGTGTCCTGGTGCTAGCTCTGGTTTAGAACAATGAAAAAGATGGGGCCTAGTTCTTGAAGAGCCAAGTTTTCAGCTCTTTTCTGAAGGCAAGCAATTTAGGAGAAGATGATGTAAAAGGTTAAGAGATTCCAATCCTAGGCAGTGCAGGTGAGAAAACACCTACCACTCCAGTTGTCTCTCTTCAATTTAGGAACAACCAGGGTTTGGGCACCCAAAGAATGAAGAGTTCTATTGGGCTCATACAATTTAAAGTTTTGCTTAAGGTGGTAGAGAACTGTATTATGGAATGACTTAAAGGTGGTTCAGAGAGCCTTAAACTTAATACAATGCCTAACCGAGGGCCTGCGAAGATTCTGAATGGCAGGGGTTACCGATTTAAATTTGGAAATCCCAGACAGTAACCTGGCAGCAGCATTTTGTAACATTTGCAACTTTTTAAGTGTTGGTTCTCCATGTTTAGATAGAGGCCGTTAAAATGATCAAGTTTAGATTGGACCAATAATGCGACAGCTGCTTTTTGAGAATCTAGGGGATGCAGTGGAGAAAGTTTTTAATCATCCTCAAGGTGACAAAGGTGGATGCGGTGACTGAATTAACCTGGTCACCAAAAGTGAGTTTCTCCAGTATTAGGGGTGTCTTTCATAGATTCACGTGCCTGAATCATTCCCCATCGTCGGAGTAGGAGTCCCACGGTATATAAAAAAGCAGTAATAAGCCATTTGTACATAGCAAATAACAGTTATAATAAACCAGGAAGTAAAGTAGCCTCAGCTACCAATGAAAAAAAACTTCCACATTAGTGACTATCCAAGTCATTATGTTAGACCAAACTGCAGCCAATCAGGCCACAGCTCCCACCAAGGTATTCTCCCCAGAGACCCAGGCTGTCAGATTTTTTACCGCACGTCGTGTGATAGGGAGTCTCTCTGAGCTCTGCTCAGTTTTTTCTCTACTTTTGAAAGTTCTCACTTTCAAACATGTCTACATCTAAGTCCCTTTTCAGGGCCTGTGAATCTTGTGGCAAGGCAAGGCTCTTCAAGGAGGACCCTCATTCTCTCTGCATATACTGCTTGTATCCGGATCATCAGGCTAAGGAGTGCAAGATTTGTCGCACTTTTCCCACTAAAACCCTCAGAGACAGAGAGGGTCGCCTTCTACTATGGATACAACGGAATAAGGACAAGGACTTGCCACTCTCTGAGGTAGGAAGTTTGGCCTCTATGTCTTCTATGGGCTCTAGAAAGAGAATGGCTGAGGGTAAGGTGACTACCCCTAAGGCAAAGGTGGCAAAACAGGCCCAGCACACTCTTGCTGCTGAGGAGCCTTCTACTTCAAAAGTGAAGAAAGCCTGTGAAAAATCTGTTAAGCCGCCTGTAATTAAAAAGACTGTGTCTTTATTGTCACCTCAGAGGCCTGCAACCAAGGCAGCAACTTCTCTGCCGGTTTCCTGTCAGACAGCCACTACAGTGACTTCAACTATGACTTATTCCTCACCAAAACCCTCTTTGGTGGTGTCCTCAGCGTCCTCACCTACTTATGTTCATGTTCAGATTCGTCCCATCTCGTCGACGAAGAAAGTTTCTCCTACCGTCGACGAGCCTCCGTCGACGAAGCCCATGTCAGCGTCGAAAACACCCTTCCCGTCGACGACGACCTTACCGTCGACGAAGAAATCCTTACCGTCGACGACTTCACCGTCGACGAAGCACCCGTCGACCATCCCATCGTCGACGAGGAAGACTCCGTCGACGATCCAACCGTCAACGAAGAAGACACCGTCGACGGCCCCGTCGACGAAGTCGTCGACGACGGTCTCGTCGACGAAGAAGATGGCTCCGTCAACGGCCCCGTCGACGAAGAAAATTGTTCCGTCGACGACGAAAAGTGTTCCGTCGACTACGACGTCGTCGTCGACATCGAAAAACGGATCGTCGACGAAAACTCTCCAGCCACAGTTGTCGACGACGCAATCGACGACGGCGAGTTCATCGCTCACAACTAAGTCAATGCCACAAGCCTTCCCAGTGGCCCAAGAGCATCCAATAACGCCAAAACTGTCAACTTGCACAGATATTCAGGTCTGGTCAGCAAGAAGCAACGCGATATCGTTGCCATCTCCAGCCACCACTGCGGCACTTCTACAACGCCCATCGCAGTCTGCATGTATGTCACCACTCACAATGCCAGACAGGCTCTTGGATTCAGACGAGGACTCTGGTGGAGAATTATTTCCAGCAGCTACAAGTCCATCTGACTTGCTCATACAGGTCAAGGATCAGGAGGAAGAGGAGCAGGTGACGCAACAGCCCGAGTTAGATCCTGCACCACCACCAGGGACACAAATGCCCATGGAACTATTTAGAAATTTAATGTCCATGTTGGATGATTACTATCGCCGTTTTCCGCCCTCAGAGTCGGGCGAATCACACATCTCTTCCCCCCAGCCTAGAGGGGCCCCGCATTCAATACCTCCTATAACGGAAGAATCGGGACATACCCCATCCATACCGGTGCCATATAATCAACCGGAGGATGAGAATACTGAAGAGGAGGCTCAGGAGGAAGGTGAATTGGATGAGTCGGATTCGTCGGAGTATGAAGATTATCAGGCTGACTCCCCTGCTCCAGATGAACAGCCTAAGGCTGAATCACCACCGGTGGATATTGCGAATTTTCATAAGATTATGGACAACGCAACCAAGAGATTTCTCATTGCCATGGAGACGAAACAGGATGATTATTTCCTGTATGATTTCAAAAATTTGTCCCAAAGACAGAGTTGGTCGATACCTATCATAGACTTTATTTGGAAAGAAGGTCTAAAGATCATGGCCACACCAAACTCTTTACCTCCAGTTTTACCACGAGTAGATAAAAAATAGAGCGCCAGCTTCTTCACCGGCTTGCCTGATTGGACAAGCCAAGACAGACTCAGTCATTGCACAAGCAGCTCAAAAGAGAGCGAAGAACCCGTCGTCTCAAATCTCCACTCCTACAGACAGAGACGGAAGACGACTCGATACCATTGGAAAAAAGGTATCAACGATTGCAGCGACCACAGTGAGGGTTGCTAATTCTATGGCAATTCTTGGCCGATACGACAGGCAAATGTGGTCTGACATTTCGCCTTATATTAAGAAACTGCCTGAACCGGACCGGTCTGAGGCTATCAAAATTCTACAAGAAGGGGAGTGTGCGTCGTCAGAGATCATTGATGCTGCAGTGGATGTAGCAGCTACAGGATTCAGACAATTGGCAGGAGCCGCAGTCCTTCGGAGAGAGGGATGGTTGAAATCTACGTCCTTTAGACATGAAGTACAGGCCAAGGTGTTAAACATGGCTTATGATGGCGAGTACCTATTCGGCTCGCACGTGGATGAGGCTTTGCAGGCCATTAAAAAGGATACTGAAACTGCACGATCTTTGGGTACTCTGCAGTATCGAAAGTCTTCCTTTCGTGGCGCAAGAGGAAGGGGAAGCTTCTCAAATAGAGGAGGATATTACCAACAGCGCAACTATACTAACACACAAAACACCCAGAGGTACCAGCCATATAAACAACAACCTTATGGCCAAAGAAGAAATACTTACGCACAGCCCCGAGGAAAAGCCACATATCGGGGAAGAGATAACGCCAACAAGAAGTGAGATTCACTTCCTGCCGCCAAAGTGTCCCAGCCAAAAACGAATTGGAGGAAGAATATCCCTACATTGCTCAAAATGGTCCACGATTACTACAGACAAATGGGTGCTGGATGTGGTATCCAAGGGCCACATATTAGAATTTGTAAAAACCCCTCCAAATTCTCCACCAAAGGGGCCGCCCCCAGCACATCTCAAGGAGCTATTCATCCAAATCAATACAATGATTCGAAAGGGGGCAATCGAGAGAGTACCTCGACACCAGAGAGGGACAGGCTTTTACTCTCGTTTTTTCTTGATACGCAAAAAATCAGGAGAATGGCGCCCAATCCTCGATTTGCGTGCCCTGAACAAATTCATCAAAAAATTGACGTTCAGGATGTTAACTCTCCAAGAGATCCTCCAGTTTTTGGCAGAAGGGGACCACTTGGCAACACTCGACCTTCAGGATGCCTACTTCCACGTCCCTATCTTCCCCAGACACAGGAAGTTCCTAAGGTTCAGAGTGGCTGGCAGGGATTTCCAATTCAAGGTGCTTCCCTTTGGACTACGTTCAGCCCCGAGGGTATTCACAAAAATGCTAGCACCCGTAGCGGCCCACCTACGATTGCAGGGAATTCAGATATACCCTTATCTGGACGATTGCCTTATCAAGGCCAATTCCTACGACACAGCAAACGACCATGTCCAGAAATGCCTTTGCCTGTTTCAAAGCCTGGGGTTTTCAGTGAACTTCGAGAAATCAGATCTAATTCCATCACAAAGGAAGTCTTTCCTAGGAGCAACGCTGGATTCCAAGCTCGCTCAGGTCTTCATTTCAAACGAAAGGCAGGAAAAGATCAGAACAATGGCCACCACACTCCTCAGAAAAGAGTGCGTTTCTGTTCGGAGATTCAAATCTTTCCTAGGGATGATCTCATCGTGCATCCCTCTCACTCCAAACTTTCGTCTGAGGATGAGACCATTACAAGAGGAACTCAGTCACCAATGGGTGCAGATATCGGGGTCCTTCGAGGATATCATTTCCCTAACACCTCGAATGAAGGAAACAATCCTGTGGCGGAGTCAGAAACATCACCTGCAAGTAGGCTGTGCTTTCCTCGCAGAAGTCCCCAGATTCATAGTAACCACGGATGCCTCGCTAGAAGGTTGGGGCGCTCACCTTCAAGGGATGACGATCAGTGGCAAATGGGACACTCATCAAAAGAAATGGCACATCAATCTGCTGGAGTTACGGGCCATTTTCCTCGCCCTAAAATCCTTTCAGGCAATTCTAGAAGGCTCCACAGTGTTAATTCGAACAGACAACACAACGAGCATGCATTACCTGAACAAGCAGGGAGGCACAAGATCAGCCCGGTTGTCTCAACAGGCTCAAGAGATCTGGACTTGGGCTCTGGATCACGACATCAACTTGTCAGCGGTGCATGTTCCAGGAGTAGCCAATGTACTGGCAGATTCGCTGAGCAGATCCAAGAACAGCACTCACGAATGGGAACTGCACCAGCCAGCGCTGGATCGGATCTTCCAGAGGTGGGGTCTCCCCGATCTGGATCTTTTTGCAACTTATCAGAACAAGAAATGTACTCACTTTGCGAGCTGGATTCCCCACAGGGACTCTTGCGGGGACGCTCTGTCACTGAATTGGGAACGGATCTTTGCCTACGCCTTCCCGCCAATTCCGTTAATTCCCAAAGTCATCAAGAAAATGAGGAAACAACCGTGTCGAATAATCCTGATTGCTCCACGGTGGCCACGACAGTATTGGTTCACACAGCTTCTCCTTCTGTCAGAGCGCGAGCCAGTCCAACTACCCCGAATTCCAAATCTTCTAACAATTCAAGAAGGCAGGGTGTATCATCCGGACCCTCATTCTCTGAAATTATCGGCTTGGCTCCTCAACACCATGAGTTTGCACACTTGAACATTCCACAGGACTGTCAAGAGGTCCTGGCCAATGCTAGGGCGCCTTCAACAAACAAAACTTACAAACTGAAGTGGAAGCGTTTTTGTGTTTGGTGCCAAACTATGAATATACATCCAATGAATGCGGAGCCGGAAGCGATCTTGCCCTTCTTTTTGCAGTTGGCTAAATCAGGTTTGGCGCACTCAACACTTAAAGTGTTTTTAGCGGCCATATCACGATACCGTCAGGATGGTAAGAACTCTCTATACTCCTCAAGAATAATCCAACAGTTCTTTAAAGGTTTATTTCGTATGTTTCCACCTGTACGCCAACCACCTCCATCTTGGCATTTGAATGTAGTCCTGGCTCAGCTTCTGCGCCATCCCTTCGAGCCTATCCATAAGGTCGATCTCAAGTTCATCACTTGGAAGGTTGTATTGCTGCTGGCATTAACATCAGCCAGACGGGTGAGTGACATGCAAGCGTTCACCTCTAAGCCACCATTCTTGCAATTCACACATGACTCTGTGATACTACGCACCAACCCGAAGTACATGCCCAAAGTACCATCGGATTTTCATCTAAATGAGCCAGTGATACTTAAGACATTTTTTCCCAATCCGCAGTCACCAGCTGAGCGGACTTTACACACATTAGACATTAAGAGATGCCTTAAATTTTATCTTTCAAGAACAGCTGCCATCAGAAAGACGGATCAGCTATTTGTGGCGTATGGCAGACCAAGACAAGGCTGTGCTGTTACAAAACAGACTATCGCCAGGTGGGTCTCATCCACGATAGGGCTCTGCCATCAACAAGCAGGTAAACCCTTACAGACCTTACCTAGAGCACATTCTACGAGAGCAGTCTCCTCTTCAACTGCTTTGTTTGCTGGTGTGCCTCTCCCGCACATTTGCAGAGCCGCAACATGGTCCAGCAGACACACATTCACGAGGCATTACTGTCTGGATTCTTCAAGCGATACCGATGCCTCGGTGGGGAGAGCAGTCCTGCGTAATCTGTTTCAGTAAGGTGAGCCTCTGGTGATCTCTCCCACCTCCTTTGCTCTTTTACGCTTTCATATGTTGTTGCATTGCTTTCTTTTAATGCATGATAACTGTTCTTTGGCGTATAAGAGCGACATATTGTATTACTGCTAACTACTCGGATTCAGGCATGTGAATCTATGAAAGACACCCCTAATACTGGAGAAGAACAATAGTTACTTACCTGTAATCTGTGGTTCTCCAGTATTGGTGTCTTTCATAGATTCACGTGCACCCACCCACCTCCCCTCAGAGTCTCACCCAGACTGTTAAGATATGTGTATATATACTCTGGTACACTCCAGTGCTACAAAAATCTGACAGCCTGGGTCTCTGGGGAGAATACCTTGGTGGGAGCTGTGGCCTGATTGGCTGCAGTTTGGTCTAACATAATGACTTGGATAGTCACTAATGTGGAAGTTTTTTTTCATTGGTAGCTGAGGCTACTTTACTTCCTGGTTTATTATAACTGTTATTTGCTATGTACAAATGGCTTATTACTGCTTTTTTATATACCGTGGGACTCCTACTCCGACGACGGGGAATGATTCAGGCACGTGAATCTATGAAAGACACCAATACTGGAGAACCACAGATTACAGGTAAGTAACTATTGTTCTTACTGTCCATTTTGTTGCCTACTTTTTTGGCTTTTCGCACAGGTGTATGGAGGGTGCCTAATTCCTCCGGAGACCAGGATGGTGACCATAGGAAGTCTGATATCCAAAGAGGATGACTTCTGTCTTCCTTGAATTAAGTTTTAAGCGGTTGCTGCCCATCAATTTACTGACGGCCAACATTCAGTTGTGGAATCTGGATCCTGTGTCTGTATCTTGTAGCTAATGTCATGACAATTTGCGTGCCATCAGTGTAACACAGTGAGTGAAAAGCCATAGGATCTTATCAGGAAGGCCAAAGATGACACATATACGATAAACAGTGTAGGGTGGAGCGAGGACCGCTGGGGGACCCTGAGAGGCAATGAAAATGGTTCAGAGACAAACGAGTCAAGTGCTACTGACAGTTCATGTTCTGAGATGAAGGAACGCGCCATGGTCAGTGCTGTTCTCGCACACCGAACTTGGCAAGACGGCAAATCAAAAGGTCATGGTTGACTTATCAAACACTGCTGTAAGGTCTAGCAGGACTAATGCAACTTTGCCTCCAGCATCCAGGGCCTCTCTGATCTCTTTGGAACCTTTGATCAGAGCATATTCAGTACTGTGGCCACTTTTGAAGCCGTACTGTGTGGGATCTAACAGCTGATTAGCCTGAATAAAGTCAGATAGCTGAGTAGTCATGAGTTTTTCTACTAGCTTGGCAGGCAACGGAAGACGTGAGATGGGGCGAAAGTTATTAAGATCTATTGGGCTTAAGCTCATTTGCTTTAATTAAATGCAGCATGGAAGCCACTTTCAGTGCTTTAGGAAAACAGCCTGTTTTGAACATCAGATGAAATATAGCGGTAAGATTTTTTGGCCATAATCTCTGATTCCAGTTTAATCACATAAAGGGGACACAGATCTAATGGAGAGCCGGACTCAGCAGCTTGAAATAGGCATAAAACTTGATTGGTCGTAAGTGGGAGAATTCTGAAAAGACAGTATGTACCATCTGTGCTGTCTATTCTATGTCTGGTGTAGCCTACAATAATTCCTCTCCAGTATTTTCCTTAGGGGGGTAAGGCTCCCCTGAGAGGGAGAGGTATTGGTAAAATAACTCAAGTTAAAACAAGAGTGAGAAATATAAAAACATAAAATGAATAAAATAGGGAAAGCTCCCTTTCAGAATGGTGCCCATGTCTTAGGAGCCAGGCACCTCCTAAACATAGCACACAGAATGCTTACAAGGAAATGAAAAGCAGGCAATTCAGCAAAGACTCAACACATGTTTTTGGTTGTTTTGAAGAAAAATGCTTTATTTAAATGAATTATGTGACAGTGCTTATTATTAATCATTGCCATGTGTATATACAGGAAATACATTGGATTATAGTTATTGATAAATTATTGTGGTAAGTTATTGACAAAATCAATAGGTCAGCTTTATATATGTTGATGAGCAGACTCCTTGATAAAACCAATTGGCCCACTTTGTATTTTTTGCTGGTCTGATGCTTTGAAAAAACTAGGTCGGCCTTACTTAAAATGACACATTTTGATTGTTTCTTAATGTAAAACAAAAACTCAGAAACAAACTTAAAATAAACAAAGGTTTTGAATGGACCCCTGGGCTTGTGGTAAAGAGCTGGGTCAGGGAGCAGATCTCAGAATATGGACATTGTGGAAATATGGTTAAGTGATTTAGTGGATAGTATTTTATCTACCAAGCTTATTGCAACTGCAGTATTTTTTTTATGTTGCAGTAAAACCAAATAAACAGATATTAACAAGAACAAAACTAAGGTTAAAGTGATGAAAAGTTCACCAGTTATAGCTTCCCCAAGTTACTATAACTTGTGCCCTAAAGTGACTAAAAGTCGCACCCTCGCCATGCACTGCTTATATCCTCACAAATTACATCACCCATGACTGCATTAATAGCATCCCTAATGGAATCTGAAAATATATAATTGATAACAACACTGTGCATGGCACGGCGCGAGTTATAGTTACTTTGGGGCATGAGTTATAGCTAATTAAGATGAATTTCAGTTTTTTTTGTGTTTGAAAAAATACCTTGTCACTGAAATTTTCTTTATAACATCACTTTAACCTTTTTTACAGTGAATATGTGTGTGTGTGTGCATGTGTGTACATATGGGTGAATGTGTGAAGTAAGAAATAGTAAACCTAGACTACTTACATAGACTTAGCTTTACGATATTGCTACTTTAGCGCAGAAATGTTGCCATGCTGATATTAAAATCTTCATATATTGGTAGAACACCTTCTCGTGGGGCCTATAACTACCCTTCCATTCCCACTTCACTCTTTTCGTTTCAATTTCCATCATCTCTCTCAGTTTCTCGAATCACAAAGCTTTTCTTGACCTCTCTACTTTGCTCGTTCCACTGCCATTTTCTATACAACCCCTATGTCATCAAAACCTCTTCCTGCTCTCACCGACGAAATTCCTATCAGCTATCTCTCTGTCCACTCCTCCACTCTCTCAACATCTCTGAATCCTTCCCCCTCTCTTGCGACCCATATCCCTTTCTCTTCTCAAGCTCTCCACCCATCTCCATCTCCTCTCCTCATCTGTCTCCATCATCTACCTTTCTTCTATATTTCCTTCCAGCCCCTGCTGCCTCCATAGCTGTCTGTGCATTTCCCTTTCTTCACTCTATCACCATTTCTCCTATTTCCCTATCATCCCGCCTTTGATCTATAGGCTTCTTCTCTCTAGCTTTGCGTTTTCGCTGTCTCTCCATCCACCTTCCCTTTGCTTTCTATCTTCATCCACCTCCTTCTTTCCTCTTTTATCTCTCTGTCTCTCCATTTCGTTCTTAACTCTCAGTCACTCTATTACAGTTTATTTCCTTCCCCCAACTTTCTTCCTTTGCTCTCTCTCCATCCGGCCAATTTCCTCTCCCTTCCCTAAGTGACGCCTTCCCCTTACACCTTCCTTCTTCAGATCTAACTCCCCTCCCCTGCTCGCCCCTCTCTCTTCTCTCCTCTATTTGCTCATATTAATCACTGCTGCAGGGTGCATCTTATCTGTCTCTAATTACAACGTAATCACATTAATTAGCCGGCGCTCCTCCCCTGGAGCCAGCAGTGTGGGGATACTCTGAAGACACTTAGCAATTTAAGTGGAGAGGAAAGAAGCTCCTTGCTCGAATAACACACTCCGGGCGCAGAAGATGACAACCCCGTCGTTTGCAGCTTCTGCGTCCCTGGTGGGGACTGGTCCCTTCCAACAGACAGAACTAGAGAGGGGGGGAGAGAAAGTGTTTTTTTACTTACGGTAGCAATGCCATAATTTTCACAATGCATCTGCGCAGTCCCTTGACCTTTTCATTCACCAATCTTCTAAGATTCACTCCTGGTGACTTTTATAGCTGGATAGTATACATGCATATGCATCGAGTGTGCTATGCAATTTACTATAAATAGCTTTCGATAATCGATATTATAAGTAGGAGATATGTAATGGGTAATACAGCAGTCCCCTGATCTCCAAATAAAGAGTTGGGTGGGAAGGACTTCTGCCATTTTTTGTGGCAGCAGTACCTTTTGAGTAACCCTAAGTAAATCCTTTGAGCCACAGGTCAACGAAGAGAGGGAAACATCCTTTACAACGCAACTTTTACCACGCAGTGCCTTTACGACGCAACTTTTACAACGCAAACCATTACAACGCATTGCGCTGGGGGCGCTCTAGGATAGGGAATAGGTTTAATTTACTATCCAACACCTTCCCTACTATCCACGGGGACTGGAGTTGGAATAGTAAATTAAACTATTCACTATCCAGCGCCCCAAAGCACTATGCGTTGTAAAAACTGCGTTGTAAAGGCATGCGTGGTAAAAGCATGCGTTGTAATGTCATACATCCACGAAGAGATCATAGTTTCACAGACCTTTTCAAGTACAATGGCACTGGCAGGGTATTTAGTGCTTCATTTGAGCCAGTGGTGGGAGGTGGTGGGCACAGGCACTAAGGGCCTTATTAAGATGTTGGTGGGCCCACCACCGATAGGCCGTCGGGCTCACCAACATCCATAGAAGCAGTCCGACCACCGGATTATGATCCGGCGGTCGGAGGCATCGGTCATAGGGACCAACAGCTGCTTTTCCAATGGGCTCAAGGAACCCATCGGGCCAGCGGTGGGGCCGTAATCCTACAATAGCTCAGGCACCGCCGTAGAGATAACTATGTCCGTTTCACACAGCGTTTACATAGCGGTCCGAACGCCATATAAAGGCAGATGGAATAGACTTTGGGGGCCCCTAGCAGGGCCTCCGTTCCCTGTGGGCCTCCATCATGGGGTCAAGGGGACACACGTGGTGCCCCTCCAAACATCCATGTATTGTGTGCCAGGCACCATATGGTGCCTGGCACACAGTTCATGGGTGTTTGAAAACTGCTCTTTTGCACTGTGGCAGAAAAAGGCCCCAGCACAAGCTGCAATGCAAAAGAGCTGTTTTCCGACTGCCTGCATGGTAGTCGCATTGGAATTGGGCAGGTGTAACCACCGACTTGTAGTCGGTCGGATACCTGCCCGATATGATGGTGGTCAGACGCACGTCCAGCCGCCATCATAATAAGGCCCTAAAAGAATTTGAGTACAAGACTTATTGTTTTTCATCAGACTTTGGCTCTGAGCAAGAGAGAAAAGGACACAAAAAGGAGAAAGAGAAGGAGAGGAAAACAGTGACAAGGGAAGAAAGCAAGGACGAAAAAGAAAATGCAAGAGTAACAAAGACATAGGAAGTGCACGGTAGCGGAAGAAAGAGGCATGAAGTGGAATAAAGATTCTGCAGCCTAGGTAATCGGCAACCCCTGCATTTGGCGGGGATCCATGAAAAACTTTAGGCCCCTGCACATGTATACTTATGTACACATATACACACAGACATATATATATATGTGTGTATGCACATAGAAGTGTGTACACACACATACATATATGTGCATGTACACACGTGTGTGCATGTTTGTGTGTGCGCAACAAAGGAAAGAACTGCTCTCCACCTAAAATTTGGGAACTACTGAGGGTTCCCTACTTTCCTGTTTTGCATAATACATGCTGCATTCTAAGCCTGAAAGGGTATTGCTCTGAAAAAAAAAATTATATATATATATATATATATATATATATATATACATATATATATATATATATTTATATGGATAGATAGATCTTTTTACAAATTACTATTAGTGCTCTACCTTAGACACACGCCATAAAGCCCTCCACTCGCTTCACAAACACTGTCTGTAATATACACTTCCTAGGAAATCCCACAATTGGCACGAGCAAGACTTCCACCCACTGCCACACTCTGGTAACAAGAGGAGACCAGTTAGTCTATCTATTGTAATCAAAGATGATGCGTGGTCAGGGTCTTGTAGGTACACAAGTATGTTTATTCATAAGTACAGGAAGATGGTAAGTCCTTAAGTTATCTTAATTATAACCCCAGTATTTGCCCCACCAGGAGCAGCCTCCTGGCTGCTCAGCCCATCCAGACCAACTGACTCTCACCACCTCAAACACACACCAACATTCCGCATGACCTCATCAGACGCTGAGCAGCAAAGCAGAGGGACACCATAGGGAGAGTGCAACTAGTAGAGCAAGACTACAACACATCTCCCCCATTATAATAATGAAAAACAAAGAGAAAGTGAAAAACAGTCAAACGTAAGGAAATAGTGTAGAGGAACAAAATGGTGTAGAGGAACAAAATGGTGTAGCGGAACAACAAGGAGGGAAAGAAAGATGCATGAAATAAAACATGCCATAGAACTCATCCTACCCCCTAGATAACGCACATACCACACATCCTACCCCCTTACTCAAAATTGCATATAGATGGTACAACGCACAAAGAAGAAAAGAGGATGCACTACAAAAACATATAAAACTATGGGTAGCAGTAAAACAAAAACTTCTAAACTATGAGTACCTAAAACTCAAGGCAAATGTGACATAGGTCACCCTAAAACGAAGCAAACATGCTACGCCAAACTGCAAATGAAAAAAACAACTGAGCTACAACAGCCCAAAGGCAACCCACCCTGGGCACTCCTTCACCCGAAGGACAACAAAATAAGGGTAAAGAAACAATCCCAAGTTAGTCAAAATTTGGGAATTACATCAGATAGGTTCCTTTAAACCTAGAGCAAACTGACAAAATAATGGAAAACGCCATTCCCATTGCAACATCAGAAAGGTAGACCTAGAGCAAACAGACAAATTAATGGAAAACGCCATTCTCATGGCAACATCAGATAGGTAGACCTAGAGCAAACAGATTGCTAAAAAACTAAATCCAAGGAAAACAGAAATGTGGATTACAAGAAACCCACGACAAACTAACCTTAAAACCCATGACACACATATACAACTGGATGGGGCACACTCCACCAGAGTCAAAAGAGACAGCACACATACTTAACATCCACAACTCCAGAAAGCAAAAGACAAACTATAAATGACCAGCAAAATAAGAATGTCTCATGCTCAAATGAGCTGTCAAAAAAAACAGGGAATGTTGTGAATACAGGAAGATTCGCGACGTCTTCCACGAAAACACAACATTTCTACCAACGTCACAACAAACATACAACTGTAACATGACCCCATCCAGATGTTAAAATCACAATGAAAATAGAACACAACAAACTAAAACAACAAACGTGGTCACCGTAGTCTAAGATGAGCGAAACCTCACCCGAAAATCCAGTCAATAATCCTTCAACCATAGTCCAGGTGGTGCAGGTTAAATCCAGTAAATGAAAGTAATAGCATCATAGGCACCACCACTGAATCGAGATGACAGCACATAAGGTTTATGGCAGGGGCTCGCTTTGGCCCACAAGGTAAAGACCCAGAAAATCCAGAGTTCCTGCAAGTAGGTAAATCCAAATGACAAGTGACTAGATTGAACTCGAGCAATAAAATGAAGAAAAAAAAACATCACGATCTTAAAACTCCAATGCTGAACGTCGTGGTTCTCATCATAACTATGGGATTCTTCCCAACGAGCCAAAATGGCCGCCACAGCGCCGTTCAGCGTCGTTTTCTACGGAAAATAGACCTCACTTGGACGTTGAGCTGGATGCTGTCAGAGGGGTCAAAGGAGGCTTCCACCAATACCCCTGAGGATTCCAACGACGTCATCAAAGCAAAACAGGCAGGCGAAGTGGAAGCAGCTCCTAAGACCAACCGTCACCGCTTGACAAACGGTGAGTTGGCAAACATTAAATGAAGCGCAGGCTAGCTTCTTCCACTGTCAAACACGCTGTAAGCGCAGAGTCCAATCTGACCACCGGCAATTGAAGTCAACACGAAAGGGACAACGAGCGTAGACCCAAATCTTTGTGGAGGCAAATGAAGTCAGCTCACATAGCGCTACGCTTCCACAGCGCTTCAGCTCTCACAGCGCTACGCTTCCACAGCACTTCAGCTCACACAGCGCTACGCTCCCACAGCGCTTCAGATCACACGGCGCTGCTGTACACATATAAATAATCACTTCATGCGCCGTTTTAAGCTGCTGCGAGTTATTTCCAAAGCGGTAACAATTTAAGTCTTTCCATCAAAAAAAACGATGTTGCTCTTTACCAGACAGCTTTAAAGATCACCATTCTTCACATTAACAACATCAGTGTTTGTAGGCTGTCTTAAAATGTTGGGGAAACAGTCACCACAGTCCAGTAAATTGTTTGTTGAAAATCAACACTCACCCAAAAACAACAAGCACTGGCACATCCACGTTGGGGCCGACCGGTCTTTGGTCTCTGGTGGGGCATGTGGACAGCCAGTTTGCTTTCTTCCAAGTGGTACTTCTTTGCCTTAAGAAATTCAGTTTCAGGAGTTTCAGCTTCTTTTTCCTTGTTCTTCTTGGTTCCATATGTACAAGCCCATAGTAGATAACTTGAGTTCTCTACGTAGGTTCTCCAGTCCTTTTTACTTCGTCGCCAGTATTGTAATCAATGATGATGCGTGGTCAGGGTCTTGTAGGTACACAAGTATGTTTATTCATAAGTACAGGAAGATGGTAAGTCCTTAAGTTATCTTAATTATAACCCCAGTATTTGCCCCACCAGGAGCAGCCTCCTGGCTGCTCAGCCCATCCAGACCAACTGACTCTCACCACCTCAAACACACACCAACATTCCGCATGACCTCATCAGACGCTGAGCAGCAAAGCAGAGGGACACCATAGGGAGAGTGCAACTAGTAGAGCAAGACTACAACACTATCCTCATGCCCTGCGACAGGCGGCTCCCCACCGGGCGCATTGGCCCTTTGAAGCCTCCAGAGGACTGATGCCTTAGATGCCAACGCACATTTCACACTCCATGTTATTACATTCCTGCAAAATAATTGTAGTATCCTGGCAACGCGTGGGGCTCGGAGAGGAGGGGAAGCAGGCCTCGTGGCTGCTTTTCCCCCTCGTCCTTTTACAATCCAGGAAATTGCTCTGCATTGTTCGCAAGCAGTATTTCTGTTTCTTTAGAATGGAAACGGCGGCGACCAGGGAGCAGGGAATGGTCCCCAAAGGCACGATACCGCAGCCTAGGTTTTATTACACAAAGCATGGCCTTCTTAATGCCTCTTTGGGAGGAGAAGGCCCAGAATGGGAGATTCAGGGAGTGGAAACAGAGGGGGGCATCAGAGACAGGTGGGAGAACAAATAAAGAGGGAGGGCGCGAGACAGGGAGGGGTAACTGAGAAGAGAGAGAGGAAATAGGGGAGCAGGAAGGGAATGAAGAAGAAGAAGGCGAAGGGGAAGAGGAGACACAGGATGAGAGGGGAGGGGCAAGACAAAAAGAGGAGAAGAATGGGAAAGAAAGAAGCTGAGACAAGTAGTAAAGGAAGTAAGGAGGTATCAGGTAGATGTGATGGAACAAAGAGCGATTCACTGGGTGGGACAATAAAAGGAGGAACAGACAGAGAGAGTGAACGAGGTTGAGAAATAAAACGAGAGAGAGAGAAAAAAGAACCGAGGAGACAGTGAGAGGCAGAGAGAGAAAGGATGGAGACGTAACTGGCAGAGTAGAACTAAGAGACAAAGAATGGTGGCGAGATGGGAGGATAAGCAAGAGAGACAGGAAGCCCATACGCAGGAAGAGGATAAGAAATGCAAGAAACAGAGAAGAATGATGAGACAGAGAGAATTTAAAGAAACAAGAAGGGGAGGACATACTAGAAGGAGATGAAGCAAGGATAGGAAAGAGGCAAGAAGGAAATAAAGGAAAAATAAAAGAGAGACAGAGCCGAATTTGAGACTAGAAGAGAAAGAAAGTAAGGAGGTGACACAGGAAGATAAGACAGAAGCTTCAGAGAAATAGGAAGTGAGATAGGAAGAGGCAGAGGAAAGCAGCAAGACTAGAACAGTACAAGACACAGAAAAGCAGGGAGAAACAGAAAAAAGTTAGATAAAAAGATAGGTAGAAGGAACAACGGGAAGAAGAGGGGGAAAAGGCATACAAAGAAGGGGAAACATGAAAAGAAGAAAGACGACAAAGAGCGAGAGGAAGGAAATGAGGCAGGAAGAAAAAGAAAAGACAGGGAGAGAAAACAGCAAGAACAGGAAGAGGAAAAGGAAGAGACTGAGAGCGAATGAGAGATGAAGGAGGCATTCATTGAAAATTGCAAGGAAGAGAAAGAGTAAAGAGGAGAGGAACCGGTGCTTAATTTGAGCAGGTGCTTTCAGGTGCTCAGCACCAGCATTTCTTTCACAGGTCCGGGGCTACAATTTCTGACCCTGCGGGTGGTGGTCTCAATATTAATTGTTCAAATTCAAAATAAAAAGAATAACATACATTGCATGGTGACTGGCTGGTAAATGCGCCATGAGACCTCACGGTGAGTTGTGTGCTATATAAGAATGTTTTACATTGATTTTGACATTGACAAATGTCCATAGACAGGCCAGCATACGCCGGTCCAGGCAGGCATGATTGTGTATCACCATGTTAGTGATGATGTCATCACGCCGATCACAAATCCAAGAAGTCATCGACAAACTGCTGCACCCTGCCACTGCCTGAGCCTAAGCCTCCCATTGGCTAATTGTAGCTGGGGGCTGGCTCATGACGGAGTTGGGGCAAGGAAGCTGCGAGGGCGCATTTGGAACTTGGGAGTGAGGTCTCTTGAGGAAGAATAAACAAAAATAAGTGTGGACTTTCCACTTGCTGCGTAGCCAGAGTAGCACATCCTGCAGCCCTGCATTGCTGCTATCCTCAACGTGCTAGATGCAGCTGTGGCCCAACACACCTTTTGTGCACCATGGCGTCACCTGTAGAATCTGTGCGCTGCACCCCAGCATGGTAATTGCTGAGTGTGCATGAGTCCAGTAGGCACCACAGCCATACTTACCGGCATTGGCAGCATTACGGCTGGGGACAATGCCTGTGCTGTAGCAGGCAGGGTCACAGCAAGGTGAGCAGTGGATGCCGATGCCGTCGCCATCCCTGGACCTACTAATTACAGGCAGCACTAGCAGTGACATCACCTGCTGTGCTCGAGCAGCTACCTGTTCTGCAAATAACCCTGTTATACTGCACTGATTAATATATGCAAAAAATGCATTTTCATTTGGTGTACATCTTGTTTTGCACTCGGTGTAGGTAAGAAAGTAAAACACATGTCATCTTCCTCTTCTTTAGGAAGGACAACAGGAAAACGCAGGGTTCAAAATAGCAGGGACATGTACAGGGTGACGACAGGGGTCACAGGAAGCAGCAGTGCTATAGATGAGAGAGAGAGCAGGAGTAAAGAGGAGAAAGAACCAACAGGAGAGGCGAGAGATAAGACGGAGATAAGTAGGCAAAAAGGAGAGCAAATCAGATACAAAGAGAAAGCAGCCATGATGTGAAGAAGAGAGCATTAAGAAGAGAGAAGATAGAATGAAAGGATGTAGAGGACAGGACAGAGGAAAAAAGCAGACAAATGATAAAACGGAGACACAGCTAATCACTGCTAGAAGAATGATAGTAAAGAGCCAAGATCGAGGAGAGAGAGAGCAGAGCATGGATAAAAGTGAAGAGGAAAAAGGGCAGGGCTAGAATGAATAGAGGTCAAATCAGAAATATAGGGAATAAGGTAACACCAGGTGTGACAAAAATGATAGAAAACAATTAGAGAGGTGAGAGGATAGACTCTTAGAGCAAAGACTTAGGGGACAGACAACAGATCAAGGTTAGTCGATAGAGACTGAGGCAGTGAGAGTGTTGAAAGTGGGGCTCACTGGAGGAAGTGAGCTGTGGCCTCCTTGGCAACATTTTCAGCACCTGCACTTCTTTTTTTACAAATTAAGCGCTGAGAGGAACATTGATGGGAAGAAGTGAAAGAAGATGCAGAAAGAATACGTGAGACAAGAAAAGAAAGAGAGAGTGGAAGGAGGGAAAACATGAAGAGGAGTATAAGAAGTGCGAGGGAAACTGGAAAAGAAGGAAAAGAGAAGCAGTTAAAGCAAGAATAGAAACAAGAAAGAGAGAGATGAAGGGGTGAGGCAAGAAGAGGATAAGGCAAAGACAGAGAAAAGAAGTGAGAAGAAAGAAACAGAAGTTGCAGAAGGAAGTGATACGGTAAAAGGAGAAAGGACAGGCATGACAGAAATAGGAGAAAGGAAAGTTAGGGAGGACCAATGGACCAAGCAGCTCAGCGTGCTTAAAATATGTAGCATTATACAGGACTATATGGTTCAGGTAATATAAAGCTCTGAACATAGCCAAGGTTTATTATTGTGTGCAGAAATCTCCAACTATATCACACATACACAAACACACCCCACCCAACCAACCAATTGTGAGGCTTATATGCAGCAGCAACTGCATTTGCTTGCAGTAAATTGAGAAAATAGACAACAAAAAGACTCAAAATGTAGACTCTAAAAATAAAGTACATGAAAATATCCTTCTTACCAAAATATCAATATGTACCTGATATCACAGTGAACAACTTGCTACCAAATGTGCTATGAATGAAATTCGAACTGAACAAGAATCCAGTCATACAGCATGACGCAAGTTAGTTTGGCTGAGCTGGGTTATTTAATGAGGTTTACGTAGGTAGATATTTCTGTATGTCTTTGTTTTTGTATTCTACATTTGGCGAGCCTTTACTGGAGTCAGTATTTTCTATGTCTACATGTTTACATGGAATTGTGTCCGTAACAACAGCTATACCCGACTGTATGTACTCACAGCAGTACTTACACACATCCTGATATCGGAGAACATTGTTAAAAAACACGTCTGTGGAAAGCATCCATTCCAATACTACCCACTTTTTTCACAAGCCACTACTCCAACTATTAAAAATGTCAAACTTGTAACGAAAAGCACAAAACGTGTGAGTTACAAATGGCTGGTAAAAATAAGAAAATCACACCAGTTGCTAAAAAAATGAAAAAACATTTACCCCCGGCCCTTGTTTGAAGGACAAGTCAAAGGCAATTGTGGATCTCCTTGAGTTAAAGAACATGTCTTTAATTCGGAGATCACCGAAAAAAACACCAAAATAGAGTATCTTTGTTTGGTATAAAAGCTCTCAGTTTTCCATTTTTACTAATTTTTCCAGACATATACAGACAGAAAACTGTGTGTTTCCTGTTATTTTAAAAACTGAAAAATATAGAAAACTGCGCTTCTTTTGAGCAATTTTCCATGATGCTGTTTATCAGTCTCAGTCCAACAGCTGAGCAGACTGGGATTTCCTTATTAATGGCATATGCAAGCATACATTTGTAGTATAATGCTAATATTTACCTGTGGTATCGTATGTGATATTTGGCTGTTTAATTTGCTAAAACATGACAGGCATCAAACCGTGAGTCCACGTTTATCAGTTAAACAGATGTGGAAATATATGATTTTACAGCTTCATTTATTCACAAAACTCAAAATAAACATGGATCCTGATAAGATAGCCAAAAAAAGTAACTATGGATAAATACAGACAGAAATGTGAAAAAAACATAAATACCATAAAACCAGATCTAATTATAATTGAGCATTGTTGGTACAAAACGTACACTTTAAGCAGTCTCTGTGTTACTGCTATAGACTTGAAAGTAAGGCCACCTTGCCCTGTGGAGGGGACTCACCAAGGTACCCGTGCTACAAAAGCAGCCGCCTGCTTTGTAACTTGAATGCCTATTTCCTCTGTGAAGACCCCTTGTCCAACAGGGCTCAGAGATAGACCTCCTGTTCACAGTCCTATACACACATGGCCACCTACAGAACTCTCGCCAAAAGCAGGCCTTTTATTCACTTTCCCGTTCCGACGCCAAGCCTCCACGGGGGGCTCGGCTGGCACGGCTACAAGGGTCCAAAGGCAGCTTTCCGAGCTTTCTCGACACACGGTGCAGCCCACCTGAGAGCTGCGGCGGGCGCGCACTTCACAGTGTCCGCGTGCGTGTCGCCGCGCGCCCCAGCTGCCGCCGGGCAGAAACAAGGAAACTGATGAAGGACTTGGCGTCGCCGGCGGTGGGCGGTTGAATAAAGTTCTCCGGCCGGCGGGCAGTCCTGGCCTGGCAGCGTCGGCCTGCCGTCTGTGGCGCATGTTCACTGAAATCCATACTAACCTTGTTTTTTGTGCGCGTGCCAAGCAACCTGTCAGCTAAGCTTTCGCCCAGGGAGACGGAACAGCACAGGCTGCCAGAGCTGCTGCGGAGGCTGTGCAGACGAGTTTCCAGACTGTCGCGCGCGCTGCCTTCAAACAGAAGCTGCGACAAAAGCCGACAACTGAGCACAGGTTTTAGCTTTTTGGCTTTTAGGTTTGTTAACTCTGTATAGTGGAATAAACACAGTTAAAGGTGTATAACATGTATTACACAACATAACAAGGTTCTCCTTTTATTTGGAGTTCATGCCTTCTTTCACAAGTTTAACTCTATTTTCAATATGTACTCTGCTCTTTGGGTATTGAATGACAACAGACTATTTTATCAGCCCACATACATCAACGGCTGCTAGAGCTGAAGTCTAGTCCTGTCATTTTTTTTAAGGTGACACTGTATGGTGTCAGCATAACCATGTCATCGGCTCATATTCACCGAACAAAGATAGGACTGAAACTGAGACGATTAACATGTTTTGGGTGTGTGTGTTTTAAAAAAAATTATTTAGGTAGAAGACAGGATATTGACCATACGCAAGATCAAATCCACATGGATGTCAAGTCACAACAAACATTGGCATAGCCAATAGGTCTCGCTTTTGGGACCTTATAAGTATTTAGTTATGCAGCACTATATCCTTGGTGCAACAACATTAACTGCTGCATGGTTAAACACATATAAGGTCCCAAAGGCGAGACCTATTGGCTATGCCAATGCTTGTTAAGCTTTAGGGGTGGTAGGGGTATTGGGTGGTAAGGGATTTATAGTGTTGGGTAAATAAAAAAGAAAGAAAAACATTACATTTGAATTTTGAGGGGTTCACTATATATATATATATATATATACTAGCAGCCCGCCCAGACGTTGTCCGGGGCAGAAGGGGGCTGGGGGCAGCACCGCTGCAGGAGATGCGCAGAAGAGCAGCCAGCAGCGGGAGCAGCAGAGCCGGGGAAGGAGCGTCCTGAGAGCCGCGAGGGGAGGAGGAGGGAGCGCGGCTGAGAGCCGGGGGGGAGCGAGCGGGGCCGAGGACAGGCAGCAGACGATGCAGCTTTTGGTTGGCTTACTCACGTTGCTGGGGCTGGTGCTGCTCTGGGCGGCCTGGGCCCCTGTGGGCGGAGAGTGGGTGAGTGCAGCATGGCTGGGCTCTGGGCAACCGGATCTTGGACCGCCACACGCCCCCAGCGTTTGCAGCGGGAGCAGCAGAGCCGGGGAAGGAGCGTCCTGAGAGCCGTGAGGGGCGGAGGAGGGAGCGCGGCTGAGAGCCGGGGGGAGCGAGCGGGGCCGAGGACAGGCAGCAGACGTTGCGGCTTTTGGTTGGCTTACGTTGCTGGGGCTGGTGCTGCTCTGGGGTTCCGAGGCCTGGGCCCCTTTGGGCGGAGAGCGGGTGAGTGCAGCATGGCGAGGCTCTGGGAAACCGAATCTTGGACCGCCACACGCCCCCAGCGTTTGTCACGCCCCCAGCGTCTGTCACGCCCCCAACACACGCCCACAGCACAACGCAGACACCCACAAGGGACTACTTTGCTGGCACGGGTCTTTTTCTTTTTAAATGTATATGGTGCCCGTCTGCATAGCCTATGTCCTTCTGCTGCAACTGCCCTTTCCAACGCTGTATTGGTGCTGTACTTTTTGAGTTTACCCGCCTCAAAGGTTTCCAGTTCTCTCTTTATTATATTAGTATGGAGATATATATATATAGTCCGCTGCGTGCTTTGAAAATTGGTGCATTAAAATAAACATCTTGCCTTATTTTGGGATTCACTGGTCTCTGTTCGCCACTGGCTGGAGGTTCGGGATCGTCACTTGGATTTATATATATATATATATATATACACACACACACATATACACACACACACACACCAGGATAATAGAAGGAGGGCAGGACATTGCCTTATTATTGTTTACAAATCATTGTGCAGGGCAAAAAAAACCTAGCAAACAACTAGAATGTTTTTTCAGTCCTCCAGTTTCAAACAAATGTGGCTGTATTCCAAAGTAATTGCACAGTCCACAGAGGAGGTAGTCTTTAGGGAGGTCTCACACGGAGGACCGCTGAGTCCTCTGTTTTTAGTGCATGCCCAAAGCTTTGCTTAAAGTATTCCACATTGAAGACACCCCCAAATGGTAGTGTTGAAGCGTAGACCTGACATTACTGAAGTAAGATGGACCAGATCTCAAATTAAGACAGGCTAGAGACCGAGGTAATGGCAAACATTGTGCTTTACTTACATCTCCTTATTTAGAATCACGCCTCCACCACTGTAAGGCCTCGTGACTCTCCACCAGTAAACATTACACTGAGGGTATCTTCGCACTGAGGCTCAAGAATGTACAACTGGATATAAAACAGACTCGGCGTTCTCTCAGCTGGGTCCTAAAAGCGGAAAGCGGCCCAATCTGGCTGGAGATCCGTTTTAATACTCCATGCTGGCTGTCACCCAGCAAGTACGGAGAAAGGGATAGGGAAGGTACTTGATAAGGAGGCCTGGCAAATGAGCAGCCGTAGATCCAAGCCAGGCCGCCGCTGGAGACTAGATCTGCTGGTCGGCCCGCAGCCAGTAAGTAGTACATGATGTATGTATGCAAATCGAGGGTCTTCAAGGTGTCTCGACTCCTCCCCAAGCAACTATTACAGGCATTATCATAACATAAAAATGTGGCTGCTTCCGGAATGTTTCCCTAGCAAGGACACAGATGCATTACAAATGAAAGGGGAAGATTAAGAACATGCTTCACCCTGACTTCTCAGTTTTACCATACTTTTGAAAATAATGGCTTCCATTGTACATTCAGTAAAAAACACCTCAAATCATACGTAACTACCATAATCAAGGTTGCACCAATATGGTGTTAAACGCCTTGCTGCTGAACTTCACTACTTAAGTACATCGACTCCTAAAGTAATAATTACGTGCATAGAAGTGACACAAAAGTGCACCCTTCAAGTCCGCTGTTCACAAAGCTTCTCAATACTTAACTTTCCACCAGGAAAGAGCAGTTTGCTCATACAAGATTACGTTTGCCGATACAGTGGATTCTTCAGGCACAATTTTCAAAGATAAACTTCACAACTTCAACCCTTAAAAAACTATCTATATTGGGGGGGGGCAGTGTGGAAGCAAAGACGTTTTGACCAAGCATTGGCCGCGCGGCCGCAAAAGTAACGCCGCGCGGCCATGAAAGCGAAAGTCATCGTGATCGCGGTGAAAGTGATCGTGATGACGCGCTCTGCGCTAAGCACGCGAGGGATGCGCGCGCAGCATTGGAGAGGTGGGGCGAGGCATGCGCGCTTGGGCGCGTAATAGCAAGCTGGTGGCCTACGGGTAGCACTTCTAAAACCCACTTACTAAATGTCTCGCCAGAGCCACGCATGCGCTGGCTCAGGCGAGACCTAAAAAGGCCAAGGACAGAGACACTGAAATCACGCACTTTCAGATCCCCAATTGCATCACAGAGGTGACTTCTCTGTTGACTATTTGCCTCTTTACAAAACCTGTTTAACACAGAAGAGCTACTGGAAATGCAAGCAGTAGATATAAGAGAGAGAAAGATGGCTACAATAGAGGTATATTTTGGGGCACATTTGCTATGACTTTGTGCTGTGCAAAATCACGCAAAGTCTTAGAAGGGAGCACAAAAGGCATTTTAACCTGGAAAAGTGCCACTTTCGGTGCACAAATTGCACTTTACACTGCTTTTCACCACTTTGTGTCAAGGGGCAGACGCGTCCCGTCTGTATGGGCTGATGGGCCACGACCCCACCTTTTTCCAGACATGAAGAGTTTTTGTCAGGCTGAACAAATGTCAGCCTGGCAGACACTCTTCTTGTTCAGGTCAAGCAGCCAGCAGCTAGACGTGCTAAATTTGCATGCTCATGGCTGCATGAGAGGAACTTTGTCAGGTTGAAGACTTCACAGCCTTGTGCGTGTGACCTCTTTAGCCTGGCATAAATAGCACAAGGTTCTCCCCCTTGTGATGTAGTGTAGTTCCTATTATCCCAATAGGCTCTGTGCATTGGAATAATATCTTCAATAGTATAGACCTAGGGCAGAGGTTAACTAGGTCTTCTACCGACGATATTAGACTTAAAGTTTTGTGTTTGCCAGCTAGCTCAGAGTTCACTAGAAACTTTCTCGAATAGGCAAGGAGGATTTTAACCTCCCTGGATAGACAAGAAGGGATTTAGTTTCTGACAACCATAGAACATGACAACTTTGCTCTCCCCTAATCAAGAGTGTATCTCTAGAGTCGTGTGAAAACAAAAGACAACTTATTTTACTCAGTCAGTTCAGTGCATTCTTAGTTTCACCAGATTGTAGAGAAAAGGAAGAGACGGGCGTGTTCAATAAAAGATGGTATTTATTGATCAGTCTCTTTTCTCGTACAAGAGAAATGAATCGCTATTATTGCAATACTTATAGTTAAGTAAAGTGCATACAGTAAAGACAGAATTATAAAATAATACTGTAAAAGCATTGCTATGGTTTCTGAGCCATATGATACTTTAAAATGGATAAAATAGATACATACATATATACATTTGACTAATCGTACTCAACTGGTGCTTCTAACCACGCCTACCCCAGTGTACCTGACCTAAGCCTAATACGTGGGCGGGAGTAGATAAGTAGCAGTTTAAGTTAAGTTTGTTTTGCCAAGGGACTGACTCAAGAATTCTCTGCAAGGGGTTATTCAGTTATGTACCTGAGATCTAGAATGGTGGAGGGCTGGTATCTCTTATCCCAGGTCTTGATATTCCAGCTGCCTGCGAGGGCTGCGTGGAAGCGCCGGAGCTGGATTTCTCGGCAGGAGAAAGGCAGCGTCTCGTTCTCAGCGCGTCAGGAAGGCGGGGCAGCGCCTGTGGGCTTCGCTCTCTGCTGGGCTCCTCGGCAAGTCTCGCTGCTCCAATCTCGTCACCACCGCGTGTGTTTGCTTAAGGCAATGTCGGTAATATTTATACCTGAAAGGTGCCGAGATTGACGTAAGGATGGACATATATACGTCAATAAGGATGTCATACGAACGGGTTCGTTCGCACATTCTTTTACTGAAGTTCTCGGTGAAATCAAAACAATGGCTACGGGAATTTCCCAGGTCGCTGTAGGTTTGATTTGTTTTGAGAACTCCGTATGCCTTATCAGGGGCTGGAGGAATATCGCTTGCCTAATTAGATGGCATGCGTTATGACCTAATCAGATAACGCGCTTCTGTGCCGTGGTGTGGCTTAATCAGATAACGGTTTTTGCACCGTTGGATCGCTGCTAGTTAATTATTAACCAAACCAGGGTCCGGAATAGGGGAATCGATACAGTACCTATAGAAATACATCACACCCACTCCACGTAGACTATGTCCATATTTACAAATCTAGGCATAGTGAAACTAGTAGCGTTTGTGTATACCGTACCACCCCAAAATACATTCATATGCATTCTGAAAATTGGAATTATGAAATATACGAAACACAATCACATGTACTATATGCACAAGCAGTGTAATAATGCTAAACATATAACGCATATTTTAAATTCAGCATGAATAAATGCGAAACTACACATGAAATGGCTCTTAATACAGAAAAAAAGTGCGAGACCATTTCATCACAATCATAAAGTTTTGTATGAAAATGCTAGAGGGTAGCTAATGTCTCTTGACTACCTAAAATAGAAATTCAGTTCTCTAAGAATAATGTCTACTTTAAGCAGAAGATAAGTGTCCCAAAAAATCGTAAATATTTTGGAATTGGGGAAAAAGGTTCTCGCTGTCTGAAAAACTGATGAGAAAAAATTCCCATATCGCTTTTTAAAAGTTGAAGGCCAAATTCAGGATGTAGGGAACTCCGAGTGCTAGCTTGCTCAAAGTCATTCCTTCTGCTCTGGTGAAAACATCATATCATTTAGACTGTTGAAAAAACTGTCAACAGCTTCTTGCGAAAGTTCCACTAACTCGGGAAAAGTTGTTACCATGCATTCATGAGCATGATTGCCTTCATTGATGTTTTGATCAGCATAGCTGACTGAAGGTCGTACCTGATCGATGCTGCTTTCATCTTGTACTTCACTACCCCTCAATCGTAGTGGTGAAGTCTCCACGAATGCCGTCATCAGGATAGGTAGCCGCTGGGGACAGCACAATGTATGAGCCGTTACTGGACCCAACAAGGTTTCTGCGTCCATTGGCACATCCGATTGTAGTGCCAGACAGGTGTCCAACACGCATTCTTCGCCACATAGCAAGCACCTTAATACAGGCATAACACAACGTTGCCACATCGGTCTAAATGAAAGAAACCAAGTCATGTTCAGGTCCCGAAGCCGTGCTAGTCCAAGGACTTTAGTTATGCGGTCCCGGTAGCCAATGGCTAGGATCGTTTCTTCCCTTGTCGCAGGTGTTTTGTCTGTGACATGGTTTGCCATAGCGAAATAACAGGATCAAAAATAGGATGCCTGCCACTAGTCCCAAAAGGAGAGGAAGTCCGCCAAAAATGGAATGGACAAAGTCTGGAAAAATACCCAGGATGGCTTTGAATGGTGTTAAAGCTCCTGAAAACACTGTCTTAAATACACTTAATAAGTTATGGTGAGTGGTGTCCCACCTAATCATGCACTGTTCACCTGGTGCGATGCACTTTAAGCAATACTCAAAATATTATGCCATATGTTCGTGATAATAATTCTCGCATTTATTCAACAAATCTTTGAAGTAATTTATACAAAAAGCTTATGTATGTTATTGTTTCATCATAACAATTTGCTCATATGCATATACAAATCAATTGTGAAAGCAAAACAATCTATACAACATTTTCACTGTATTTTACATTTCAAATAATCAACATGAAGCCCAATGCATTTCGGCACGTTAGCTGTGCCTTCATCAGGGGCAGTTCTTAATGTTCAACTGCTGGTGACGAACTATCCATGAATACCAACTCTGATAATCTGAATGCTGAGGCTTATCTTCATAAATATTTGAATTCTTGCACTGAATAGCGGGTCGTCTATCTCAACGTTCACTGATAACCTGTTTAGTCATAAGACAGGCACAGCTAACGTGCCGAAATGCATTGGGCTTCATGTTGATTATTTGAAATGTAAAATACAGTGAAAATGTTGTATAGATTGTTTTGCTTTCACAATTGATTTGTATATGCATATGAGCAAATTGTTATGATGAAACAATAACATACATAAGCTTTTTGTATAAATTACTTCAAAGATTTGTTGAATAAATGCGAGAATTATTATCACGAACATATGGCATAATATTTTGAGTATTGCTTAAAGTGCATCGCACCAGGTGAACAGTGCATGATTAGGTGGGACACCACTCACCATAACTTATCAATTCAAATCAGGACTGACTACCCTGAATAATCATAGCACCAGTGGAAAAGTTTATATGTTTTGGTACAATTATTTGGATTAAATCGGAGTGCTCCTCACAACCCCTAATTACCAGTTAAATACACTTAAGACACCACTGGTATCAGAAATATTTAAGATTTCGTTCAGTATTTCTGCGAAATGTATGGGGGAATTAGTTGATAACAATGAATGAATCTCTGCCGTTGTCCTTGCAACTTGGAGATCATACGTTTCTTTTGATGACGTTAGCCTGGTCGGCGTCTGTAGGAGCACTGCCTTCATTCTGCTTAAAGTATCAATTCGAATAGAAGCAATTTTCAAATCGGGCCATAACCATGCCTCCCTGTCTGGAGAATCGTTCGGGAACAATACTCGTTCACAGCACATGACCTTCCTAGTCACGGTTATGAGATAAGGTTTTCCGGGCAGCAAACTACAACATCTGCGATCTACTATTAGAATGTAACTCCCGTTCGAGAGTCTCCTAAAGAATGGTTCTATTTGTGTTGCAGGTGTGCCTAGCTGGTAACATGAAAGGTTATTTGAAGTCCCTTCACAGGCTCCATGCAAGCTAATACCCTGACACAGAAGTGTACCGCTTAGTGATCTTGCACAATTATTGCCACTAAGAAACACTTTCTGGCCTTTATTACTGACACATTTGTGTGTATAGGGCAAGTTCCATATTGACTTAATGTACCCTTTACCCAACCTTTCATACTGGCCTGCCTGTATATATTTTTGGCAGAATTGAAACTGGAAAGTTGTTATTGGAATATTTATTATTCCATGTATTATCCATTCAATGACAGGTCGTTCTAACATTGTCAATGGTAATCTCTCAAGTTTTTCAATGCTCAGAATTGTATAGTCAGCACCCTTCTGTGCCAAACTGATTTGTTTATCAGTAAGGTTAAAGATATAAAATAATGACGTTGTGTTGATTAAACGCCAAGGCACATAGCCTGAACGCAGATTTTGTAACGTCCAGCCAAGCTGTACAATAGAACGCAATTGGGACTGACCGTGTTGTAACATCAGTAAGTCTTGCGATATTATATCGATTCCTGAAGACACAATGCTGTCCAGAGAATATATTCTGGAGGACAGAGTCATTAACCCATTGTCCACCACAGAAAGTGATTTTTCCAAATTAATACGGTCAATTTCCCGTATTTTCTCTGCTGTCTCAATTTGAGTTTCTTTCCAGGCTTCGTTATAAGCTGCATATATAGAGGCCGCTATGAAACGTTTTTGACGCTGTTTGCGTGGTCCCATAATGAAATCACGCAAGTCAGCACCTTCTGTAAGTAAAGTTAGGTGTTGCTTAATTTCAGCCAGTGTGGACGTTTGTAGCCATTGAAGGCAGAGCTTGCCCACGCTGTAGGTGGTTACTATCCCTGGATGTTGTCTTTGGGAATATCTAGGGTCTGGCCTAGTCAATGTGAACCCCTGTATTTTGTTCAGGAATCTGTCTTGACAGTTATTTGTATCTGTGGGCCAGATCAACCATTTTTTCCATTCAGGATGTGTTCTGTTTTGGTTTAATATATGGTTTACGTCTATCTCAACATCTATAGAGCTATTACTGTTCACTGTTGGCTTTGGAATAGACGGTTTGTTCAAATCTTTGATTTTGGCTAAGCCAAGACAGGTAGTTTGTTGAATAGTGTCGTTCAAAAATATAATTTGTTCTGGGATCATGCAGGCTCTAAACAATGATTCTATACCTTGTACTTGCCAATCTCTTGTACCCCAAACAGTTTTTGCTTCAATATTATTGTTCCAGAAATCAAAACCAAATGTATTCATTTGCTCAAAAAATGAATCTGAATATATCAATTTTGTGTTTGTAAGCATTGTCCTCATACCTGTCTTATTTGACAATTTGAAATAAAATGTTTCTGCATTACTTGTGTTAAACCCTGAAAAGTATGAATATTTATCATAAAATGTTTTCGAGCTACCTTTTGGAGGAGCAGCACAATGTTCCCATTGGTTATAATTTAAAACATTTCTAGGTTGTGCAGATTTATGTAGATACTGGTTACCATAGTGGTTGTAGCAGAACATCTGATCATAATTAGACGAACCCTGCAAATAATCATGTTCTGTAAATTTAGCAGACATCACAAGATCAGACATCATATCATTAATACTTTCAAAGTCCCAATCATCAGCAAATGTGCTTGGTTTTACAAAGTCACTCAATGAGATCTTGAATTGGTGTGGATACTTCAGGATTTCAACCGGACCATAGATTTCATAATCAGTTTTGGCCCATGCTACACCGCCTGGTATAGGATTGGCTGTGAAGTTCACTGAAGAAAGTTCTCTTTTCTCGATGTGTGAAGATGTGTGTGGTTTAAGGACCAAGTTGATTTTCTGGCTTGCTGTGTCCATTTTAGCATATTTTCCTTCAATGAAATGTCCCAAGCATAGTACCATGATGAGCCAAAGTATGAGGATAAATGCACCTAAGGCCACCCAAAATTCAATCCATGGAGAAATCAGATAGGTTTCTTTCAGCTGTTGAAAAAGTTCCTTAGCTTTATCTTTAAAAGTTTTTGTTGATGGCTGTTTCTTAGATTCACTCAGATCTTCAGATGAATCATCGAAGTTGATGAAGTAGCCGGATGCTGTTCTGTCAATTGTTCCAATTGCTTCTGGATTACTTTTTGCTTTTGGATTTTGCTTTGTTTCATTAGCAAAGTCTGTAGTTACATCATCATAGGTTGTTGTTTCTTGATGAAAAGCTTTGATTTGGGTTTTAAGAGGTTCAATTTCCATTGCTTTGTTGCATAGTCCTTGTTGTTTCACTGTAGGCATTTCGAATGTGATTAGCCTCTTAGTTTGAACCTCTGTATTCGTAGCAAACATTGGTGTTCTGCTACTTGTTGGGAGTCCACTTGGCCTACTGGTTGTTATCGGCCACATGATTGTGGTTTTACCAGGTCGATGGATACAACTCTGTTTTCCTTTTTACCAGCAAGGGGCGGTAGTACTACTGATCTTGTCCCGTTGTTAGACAAGACAGGAACTGCTTTCCTGTAAGAAGGCCCAAATTCCTTCTTTACAGCGATCTTCTCTCTGACTAGATCCCCAACTTTTGGAATCCAGACAGGCCTTGCTGGGACAGGTGGTTTCTCTTCAGTGGTTGTTGGCTGTTGTTTCAACTTTATGTTGCTCAGGTCTTTTCTTGTTTCATTTAAGTCCTGCAAAATAGCCAAACGATCTTTGATATCAAAGCTTTTGTCTTTAACCACTGAAGTCTGACTATCAAGATATTGGATCATCATTCTAGTCCCGAACAATAGTTCGTACGGACTGAATCCTTTCAGAGAATTTCTTGGCAGGTTATTTAGACTACGTTGGACACTTATTAAATGTTTGACCCACCCAGCTCCCGAACCTAATACCTTTTCCGTTATAGATAGCTTTAGTCCTTGGTTTTTTCTTTACACCATCCCGTATCCCTCAGGAAGGAAGTGAGAAGAGTCCCGCTATGCAATGCTCATTTGGCCATGCTTCCCCATAAGCTTGAGGGCTAAAGGGAAAACATTAGTCAAAACGTAGCATGCTCCTAGCGTATATGCCATTATAGACTCGCAAATCTTTTTATAACAGTCCAGACTTCAGCCGAGCGCTGGGGTCTACATTATAAGTGAAAATTAGTCTTTTTATGTTAATATGACGCTTTTTTCATGATGGGTACTTTCTTATTGTTGTTGTTTATCTGGAGCGAAATGCCATGGCAATAGTCCTCCTCGCTCGCCACTGCGATCTCTGTTACAGCCTGGGCAGTTTTTTGCAAAAATGTGATGATGCAGACTCATGCCTGGCCACCAGTACACTGATTGTAATTCTTCTAGGGAATCTTTTAGCTTGAGGTGTCTAAGACCCTCACCCATATGGGCGTCTGCGATTAACAAGCCTCTCCTGTCCATGTTTGGAATTACTCTGTCCCCCACTCCAGGGATTCGAGCAAAAGGAACGGAGTTTGCATCGATTATGTATGTATAGTTGAGTGGGTAATTGATCGGTAGCGCTGAGCAGTCGCCCTTTAATGACGTTTTCACCGCCAGCACTGTTTCACCGTCAATGTGTTTTACTGTACGCTTTTTTGTAGCTACGGAAGCCGGTTTAGTTGCTACCGCTGTGGCTGTCTCAGCCAATGAATTCCCTGCAACGTGAACGCCATCACGCTGATGACTCACTGAATGTATCACGTGAGTTTTTGGTAGTTCTTTCTTTAAAAGAACTACTTGTTCCCAAAGCGCTTTCTGCTTTATTGTGGCACCTGTGTCATCTTTGTAACCATTCTGAATCCATTTCTGCAAATCGGTATTGTATGATTTGACGCAGTAATACGAATCGGACACTATAAGTGTCGGGAATTCGCAATCGGCATTATCTAGCGCCATTTTTAATGCTATTATTTCAGTCTGTTGTTCTGAATTAGTTTCTACTGAGTGTGTTTTTATTAATAGAGGTCTCATTTTTCCTCCACGCCATACTTCTTTTGTAATTTCACATGTGGGGTTGTACGCTTGTTCTCCCCACCCAGGTGGTTGAGCATGGCCGTCTGTATAAATTACACAGGCGTACTGTCGTAAGGGCAGAATGTCGATTGGCAGAGGGTATTGTCTCTCATATTCTAGATATTTTAATTCATTCAATTCTGGATCAAAATAGTATTTTACTTTGTCCGTAGCAATTGAATTTACCCATTGTATCCATTCTGGATTCAATGCTGTAGTCGTCGGTAAATTACATAGGGTTGTTAATGCCTCAAAAGCTGATTCTGCTGTTCTGACTGTAATACGTCTACCGTCAAAGGTCTTTTTCTCTTGCTACAGCCGTTTGAACCGCATGAACAATGTTTTCTTTAATGCTGAACGTTTTTTCAGCTTCTGTGTACAAGTGTGATTTGTATGCGATTGGTACCTTTTCTCCCTCATAAGAGGTCAGGTATGTGAATCCGCATCTTCCTGGGATGACTCGAATCACAAGGTTGCGTGTGTTATCACGTGTTTGTAATTTTGTTTTAACTAACATGTCTGTTTGTAAAGATCTCAAAATTTCTGTGTTTTTGAGTCCAATTGATTCTTTTAAAATCTGGTTTTATTAGATCATAGAGAGGTTTAACTCTTTCTGCATAATTTATAATGTAAGTTCTTCCGAAATTTAGGAAGCCTAGAATTGATTGTAAGTTTTTTAATGTTTTAGGTGCTTGGATTACAGCACATTTCTCTAGGAAATTGTCAGCCAGGCTTTTGCCTTCACTTGATAGTTCATATCCTAAAAACAGGACTGTTAGATGGGCAATTCTTGACTTTTTAAAGTTGAATTTGTAACCCTCTGCTGCGAACCCAAGTATTATGGTGTTCACTCTCTTCAAGTGAGTATCCAAGTCATCATCTGTTAGATAGATGTCGTCGACATAAGATAATGCCTCGTCATCATATGTTTGTAGTAATTCTGTTACTCTCGCTGAGAATAATCCTGGGCTGTTCTTGAACCCCTGGGGCAAACGACAGAATTTTTTTTGCGTGCCATTTATTGAGAACGCCGTCAAATATCTGCTCTCTGGTGCTATATTTTGACAAAAGAATCCATTAGAGATGTCTAATGTTGTTTTGTATTTTTTGCGCACTATGTTATTCATTAGTGCAGCACTATGCGAATTTTGTACTGCAAAGGTTTTGCAACATGAGTTAAGATGTCTGTAATCCAAAACAAGACGATATGAATTGTCAGGCTTGGAGACAGGAAACAAAGGGTTGTTCATTTGTGAGGTGCAAGTTTCAATCACCCCCTGGTATTCAAGTTGATCTAGGATCCCTTTTACCTGTTTTTTAGCTTCTTGCTTAATCGGGTACTGCCTCTGTGCAGTAGGTTGTGATATTAACTGGATTTTGTGAGGAGGAGAGTCCTCATCCCATCCCACATGATTTTTATATAAGGCAGGGGCTTGAGCTACTGCCCACTTTCTTGTAAGAATGTATATTTTTTATGAATTGGAATATGGTTTGAGAAGACAGGCATAATTATTTCTTAGCCATGTGGGCACTCCCTGACAAACTCTGGTGGCCAGTCTCTTTCAGCTAGAAGGATGTCATAGCCCTTGGAGAGATTATCCCAAAATAGACCCCTTATTTTTCTAGTCTTATCCCCCTCTATACGCAATGTTATTTCATATATTTTATGAGGTTTGCTAACTCTGGTATCGGCAGTTTCCACCTGAATGTATTCATTCGTGTCCACTGTCTCCAGATGATTCATAAGGACTTTGCGAGCTATGCTCCCTTCTGCTGCGCTGTCTAGCATTGTCTGAGCCCATTCTCCGTTTTTCAGCTGTGTCCTCAGTATTCTCGGCATTGTTGATTACTTTAATACTGGCTACCTTCTTTTTTGGAAATTTTAATTTTTTATTCAGATGAGCAGGTTCTTTGTCTTTGGACTTGACGTGCTCTTCCCTGTGTTCTGATCGTCCTCTTCTTTCCGATTTCTGCGATGAAGTCTGAAAAGATTGAGAGGGACGTGTATCAATATCTTGATATCTATCAGGTTTTTTTATATTATCCCTATTTCTAAGGTTGTATTTTTTCACAGAGGGCTCCCTTTGGGGAGACTTGCGTCCTTGGTCAGGAGATCTTTCTCTCCGCCGAGGAGACCTTCCTCTGGACTGGAATCTTTTTTCTTTAGGATTGGATTGTTTATTTCCATCCCAGCTCTTTTTTGAGTGTTTAAATTATTTTTAATAAATACCTTTTCAGGACTTTCAACTAATTGGGGTTTCACTGGTATTCCACCCAAACTATCTCTTCCTAGTTCTTCATAGGATGTTTCTATGATTCTGGCAATTTCAGATGGTTGGTCTGCTATATTTGTCTCTTTTAACCTCTGGCGGATCGCCACATTTGCTGCTTCTCCCTTTATGTTGGCTAATAATATTGCCGAGACCTGCTTGAAGTCTTTCAGTAATTTCATACCGAGAGTTAAAGTGGGTTCTGGACCGTATTCATCTTGAATCTGTTTTAGCACATCTGGTATTACTGACATGGATGGTACACCATGTGTTTTTGTGTAAATGGAAGCAAAGACTGTTCCCCAAGTGTCACAGTCCTCCACATGTGGTGCGATTCCCATTGGAAGACAGATAGTCAGAATCCTATGTTTCTCAACAGAGGTGGTATCTGGGAACACAGCCTCTATTTGAGTGATTTTTTGTGCTAGCCAGATAGGTATTTGTTCCCGTTTTGCGGGTACTTTACCTAGACAGGACTGTATGTTCTGTGGTGTAATTTTATTTGTGTTCCCCTGATGAGGGGTCAGCTGTGGAATTTTAATTGCTGGTTGGACTGTTGAAGTCCGCATTACATATTGGACTAATTGTCTATGTATTTTTATTAATTGTTTTAGCTGTGCTAAAAGGTCTGCTGCAGGCATTTCTTCAATGTCTGGATGTGGTGTGTATCCGGCTAGGACCGGCCACGTCGCTCCTGGTCTACCTAGTGGACCGAGCCTGGTGATGTGATTATTATGTTTTAGGGCGCCATTAAACAAGAGCAGGTGCTCTTGGAATTTGAGTGGTATTTCCACCTCCTCGAAAGGAGTGTACTCATTAGGAGGTTCCTCTATTTTGTAATAGTGGAAGCCCTTTGTTACAGCGTTTGCTGCTGGAAAGTTTATCCATGAATAGAATACCTCTGTCTGCCGATATTCGTGTGCCTCAATTACGAATATGACTGTACCACCTCTTGGTGTCAGTCCATTTTCTATAAGTTTTAAGGTTATAGATTTTCTTATGTTGACCGGGATGAGTATTATATCCGGGTCTTGCTGTAGCAGAGTATTGTCAGCTGCTAGGAGTTCAGCTGCTATTCTAACTGTCTCCCTTTCTTCTTCACTGTCTGTCATTTTACCGACAAGAAGGTTATTTTGTTTATTTGCAGATCAGGTTTCTATGGAAACAAAGATTAGATGCACAATATTTTGGAACAGTGTATCCTTCAACGTTGAATAAACCAAGAACCATACATAGGAGTTTCCTCCTGCGAAGTTTGGCGGATATGACCTTTCACCCACTCCAGACGTCTTTGGAGTATTATGGGAATAAAGGGGCTCTGTGTGAAAAAGCACGACTGAGTTACTCTAATGTCTTGCGTTAGTTTTATCGCCTATCCAAACCGTTGGGCGCCATGTAGTGTAGTTCCTATTATCCCAATAGGCTCTGCGCATTGGAGTAATATCTTCAATATTATAGACCTAGGGCAGAGGTTAACTAGGTCTTCTAACGACGATATTAGACTTAAAGTTTTGTGTTTGCCAGCTAGCTCAGAGTTCACTAGAAACTTTCTCGAATAGGCAAGGAGGATTTTAACCTCCCTGGATAGACAAGAAGGGATTTAGTTTCTGACAACCATAGAACATGACAACTTTGCTCTCCCCTAATCAAGAGTGTATCTCTAGAGTCGTGTGAAAACAAAAGACAACTTATTTTACTCAGTCAGTTCAGTGCATTCTTAGTTTCACCAGATTGTAGAGAAAAGGAAGAGACGGGCGTGTTCAATAAAAGATGGTATTTATTGATCAGTCTCTTTTCTCGTACAAGAGAAATGAATCGCTATTATTGCAATACTTATAGTTAAGTAAAGTGCATACAGTAAAGACAGAATTATAAAATAATACTGTAAAAGCATTGATATGGTTTCTGAGCCATATGATACTTTAAAATGGATAAAATAGATACATACATATATACATTTGACTAATCGTACTCAACTGGTGCTTCTAACCACGCCTACCCCAGTGTACCTGACCTAAGCCTAATACGTGGGCGGGAGTAGATAAGTAGCAGTTTAAGTTAAGTTTGTTTTGCCAAGGGACTGACTCAAGAATTCTCTGCAAGGGGTTATTCAGTTCTGTACCTGAGATCTAGAATGGTGGAGGGCTGGTATCTCTTATCCCAGGTCTTGATATTCCAGCTGCCTGCGAGGGCTGCATGGAAGCGCCGGAGCTGGATTTCTCGGCAGGAGAAAGGCAGCGTCTCGTTCTCAGCGCGTCAGGAAGGCGGGGCAGCGCCTGTGGGCTTCGCTCTCTGCTGGGCTCCTCGGCAAGTCTCGCTGCTCCAATCTTGTCACCACCGCGTGTGTTTGCTTAAGGCAATGTCGGTAATATTTATACCTGAAAGGTGCCGAGATTGACGTAAGGATGGACATATATACGTCAATAAGGATGTCATACGAACGGGTTCGTTCGCACATTCTTTTACTGAAGTTCTCGGTGAAATCAAAACAATGGCTACGGGAATTTCCCAGGTCGCTGTAGGTTTGATTTGTTTTGAGAACTCCGTATGCCTTATCAGGGGCTGGAGGAATATCGCTTGCCTAATTAGATGGCATGCGTTATGTCCTAATCAGATAACGCGCTTCTGTGCCGTGGTGTGGCTTAATCAGATAACGGTTTTTGCACCGTTGGATGGCTTCTAGTTAATTATTAACCAAACCAGGGTCAGGAATAGGGGAATCGATACAGTACCTATAGAAATACATCACTGTGACGATGGGGGAAACCGCTGATTGCCTCTGACCTGGGCGCTTCAGTTTTAAGCCCTCGAGTGCCCAGGGCTGAGGATCAATCAGTGACACCTCATCACGTGTGGGGTGAGGTCAGCAGTCTCACTGACCCCATCCCACTCTGTGCCGAGTGAGGGACTGCTGCTTTCCCTCATTGGCTGACCTTAGATCTGTCAATGAGGAAAGGCAGCAGTCCTAACCCTGCTGGGACCACCAAGGCTTCCCTCTCGGAGAGCTCCAGTGAAGGTTTGTTTTATGTGTTTTTTAATGTTTGGTGCTTGTGTGCATGTATGTATGGCTGTATGTGTATTTGTGAGTGAATTTTGTGAATGGATTTGTGTGTGTGTCTAAATTTCTGAATGCACGTGTGTGAGTGAGTGTGTATGTGTGTGTGGTCTCCGGCCCCCTCCCTGGTAAAATGACTGCCCGCCACTGTCAAGGGCATATACATAGGAGGTAGTTGGGTGGATCAGTGCAAGCAGATATAGTTGTTGATGCAAAGTCTGATCTACTAAGTTAGCCAGGCCAACCTTTAGGTAAAAAAATAATGCCTTCTTGAAGCAGGTGCTAACAAGTAAAACTTATTAAATTTCTATAAACAGTCCACACATTGCATGTGTGCTGGACTGTACAGCATACAGCCAATATGTGGAATGTTATAGAAATTGCCTATTTTAGTATACAACAAGGGGACCCAAACAGTTTACTGAGGACCGTGGGTATCGAGTGCTATTAAAGACAAAGGTCCTTAGCTTATAAAGATAAAGAGGTGAATGAAATATAGGCCATAATAGGAGACTATATTTTTCACTGCCCAGACTCCAACCAGCCACTACTCGTCCCAACAGGCGAGTCATAGCAACTCAGCCACCCTTAATACCTGTGTTCCCTGCCCATTTACTCGGGCAGTTGTATTTTATCATGCCAGGCAGGCAAATGTTGTTAAAGTCAGTCCTGATGATGGTCCCATGTATTTAGAGCATAAGGGATCGAAACGTCGACTTCTCACAGTGCTGTCATAACCTAACTATTGCGTTTAATCCTGTTATGTCTAGCACTTCTTTGGCACTACTTTAATTTGACACTGATTTAAAAGTGGCCAATAATGCTCGTTTTTTGCCTGTAAACCTTCCCTTATTTGTTGTTTGGTTTTCTCCCAAGTATGGTACAGGAGTGTGCCTTACATCCATTTGTCCAATGTGTTTACATTGATCAAAAATAAATATCCTGTCTGGCTGGGTAGTGAAAAATACAGTCTCCTATTATGGCCTATATTTCATTCACCTCTTTATCTTTATAAGCTATAGAAATTGCCTAGGCATAAGATTTTGCAGTTTAAGGGTATATTTCCAGTGCAAAACATATGCTTGACATCAGCGGTGCAAAGGTTGTGTTTGAAGCTAGGTAGCCTGTTTGTGAATCTGCGCGGGGTGAGAGTACCAACAGACCATTCTGTCTAATATGATTCTGCACTAATTTCTTCCATTTGAGCAATGCAGGTAACAAATTTGTTTGCTGTGCTGAATCGTGCTAGAAAAAGAATACATTTGCCCTTACTGTTTTTTTCTGCCACTCCTTTCTGTTTGACTTCTGGGCAGTGTGAGGTGTACCAATATAAGCGTGAGGGGTACTAAAGACAAACTGAGGGACAGCTATTGCTCTCCCTGATTGCTGTCACTGAACACCCTGCCTTTCTACATTTAGATCTACTAAAAGTCCATAATCTGAGTATAGAGTCCGAATAACTGCCCTTCCCCAGGAATGGCCCGCCCCATTAACAAGACCCAGCCCTTGACTTCTCTAAGGCAATTAATATATTGTAATTTCTAATATGTTGTGTGCATTATAGTCCAAATATTCTAGCATTCTTTATGCAACATTATTTCTGTATGTGATCCCTTCAATGCTTGTATCATTAATTCCTGTCCTGTTACTATGTACAAATGCAAAAACAAATGCAAAAACAACAGTTGATGGACAGAATGCAGAACAATGTCATACATTCACCCCAGTACCGAGATCTGGGCCTAAATCCATTGTTTTCTTTCAGAAATGGCCATATGCTTGGCAGTTCGGGCTGGACTGTTCCCACGAGGCACAGGGTCAGACTGATTTGCATATGGCTATGTCTGAACTGGGGTGGCAGAGTGGGCTAAAGAACGGTGATGGATTAAACCCAGATCTGTTGACTGGGTGTGAGTGTTTGATTGGTTCAGATGCTCCGTCCATCACCACCCCCTTTTGTACCGCTTTGTTCGCCATAAGTTGGCAGGGTATGCTCAGACATGGGCCCCTTGCTCACTTTGACACTGGATTCAAGCAAGCCTGGCTGAAGACGGCTGAAATGCCAGAAACCGGTCCTAGGAAGCTTGTTTCCGGTCCAGGGAAGGCATGGCTTGACAGTTCGGGCTGAACGGTTCCCATGAGGCACAGGGTCAGACTGATTTGCATATGGCTATGTCTGAACTGGGGTTGCAGAGTGGGCTAAAGAACGGTGATGAATTAAACCCAGATCTGTTGACTGGGTGTGAGTGTTTGATTGGTTCAGATGCTCCGTCCATCACCACCCCCTTTTGTACCGCTTTGTACGCCATAAGTTGGCAGGGTATGCTCAGACGTGAGTCCCTTGCTCATTTTGCCACTGGATTCAAGCAAGCCTGGCTGAAGACGGTTGAAATGTCAGAAATCGGTCCTTTGAAGCTTGTTTCCGGTCCAGGGAAGGCATGGCTTGGCAGTTCTGGCTGGACTGTTCTCATGAGACACAGGGTCAGACTGATTTGCATATGGCCATGTCTGAACTGGGGTGGCAGAGTGGGCTAAAGAACGGTGATGGTCTAAACCCAGATCTGTTGACTGGGTGTGAGTGTTTGATTGGTTCAGATGCTCCGTCCATCACCACCCCCTTTTGTACTGCTACTATGTTCTATTAAAAATGCTGTTTCAGGGGAGGAGCCAAGCTCGCGACCGCAATGGCCGCTCTGTAGCTCGGCTCCATCAGCCTTCCTGCCCAACACGCAAATCCTGTCAAATATCCTGCCCCGAGACTACACACTCGGGAAGAAACGGAAACGTAAAGCGTTGCTTTTACTCACCGTCTGATCTGGGGGCTCCTGCGTGCTGTGGTTCCGAGGCTGTGCTCTTGCTCGGCCCGGCCTTCGAGGTGTGGAGACCGGAACCTCGCCTGCTTGGATCGGCCGGGGTGGCGATGTCGACGGCGGCCCCTGACGGGAGAGAGAGCCGACGGTGAGAAGCCGTTGTGCGATTGTCCCGGTGGATGCTGACCGGGCCTGTTCTGGTGGCTGGGAGGCCCGTGTGGCGTGCGGTGCGCCGCGGACGGGGATCGACTGTGCAGGGGGTGTCCCCCCCGTTGCTGCCTCGTCCGGTCATCCTGAAGCCCTGTGCCCGGAATCGGCTTGTGATGCCCGCGAGTGGTGGTGCAGGCGGACTCTCCGATTTGGTGGCACATCTTTCTGCACCAAGACTGCCATTAGTGGGGCCTGTGTGAACTCCAGGGGGGTCCTCGCTTGGGGGCCCGCTCCGGGAGTTGCGGAGGGTGGTGACGCTGCTGAACCCGCAAGATGGCGGCCGACGACTTGGGATACGGCTTTCCTCGAGACGGCGGACTTGTGTGGCTGAATTGCGTGGGGGCCTGGTCGAATGAGCATGAGCCCACGATTGGTGATGTTCTTGACGCCCTGCAGTCCCTGCATGCGGCCTTGGCCCCCAGTGCCCCAGTGAAAGGTATGCGGTCCGCCGCCATCTTTGATGGACCGTTCTTCATGGCCGTGGATCGGCTTCGTGGTGACGCTGCTTCGTCCCCCTCGATTGCTGCAAGGAGTGCTGCCGCTGTCCATCAACCAGTCTGCAAGTCTGCGGCCCCGACTCTTCTGACAGATTGGAGTGTGGAGTGTGGGGACGTGGGTTCCAAGTTGGGGCCCGTTCCTGCCCGAACGTCCGAGGAGCGTTGTGGACTGCTGTTCTGATCTACTTTGGTGAGGTCGTACTGTTGTTCTGCGGGGGAACCTCTGCTCTCCTATTCGGCTAGACTGAACTCCTGGTTTTTGTTGCTCTTGTTGTCATTGTTGAGAGACCTGGACTGCAGAGAACGATTCTTGTTTTGTTGCTGCTTACCGGGGCCCCCTGGTCTGTATCCTTGCTTTGTTTTGTTCCGATTGGATGACCTCTCCATCTTGCGGTGTTTGCTACCCACTGCTACCTCATATGTGATAATGATGTCTAAGAAGGGCCAGGGGTGAGCCAAACATAACCCTGAGACCTACTGGTGAACGGATTCTGCTGTGGTCGACCCTCACTCATGATAATATGGACGATCCCCATGTGAGTTTATGATACCTGAGACTGTGTCGATCTCGTTTAGACGCTGTGTAATTCCGTGGGCGGGCGGGGGGCTGGGGCCAAACGTTTCGTTTTATGGTCCCCTCCCTCTCCCTCTTGATTTCTTCCCCCCCCCCCCTTTTTTGCCTCTTTATTCTTTTCTTCTTCCTGACTTCTCTATATTTCGGGTTCTGATTTAGGGCGACAGGCACGCTGCTAGGGGGGTAGGCCGTAGCCTTCTGCAGGGGTGCAGGGTGGGTTGGGACTTCTTTCTTTTCTTTTCCTTAGTCCTATGGCCCTTTTGTATCCCTTTATCGGAGCGCCGCGTCTGTTCCTGTCTCCCTTGGTATGCTTGAGGGTGGGTACTGGAGGCGCGTTGTTCTCTTTCTTGCGCTTCGCGCGTTTCGATTACGATTCGCATGCCCACCTTGCTGGTGATATCCTTACTTCTATGCGTGCTTATTACTGTGGGGTGCTTGTTCCAGCGCGGCGTTCTCTCTTTCTTGTTTACATTATTTCTTCCATTTCTCCTTCCCCTTTTCCCCTCTTTTTCTTTTAGGTAGTATGGCGGGTGATTATATTCACTGTCGCTATTCCGGTTCCTCTGTTCTGTCTAAAAAGTGTAACTGGGTGATAAGTTGACACGCGATGGGCCACGGTGGGCGCTGCTTTGCTATGTGGCGTCTATTTCTTGTATGGTGTACACTGTTGCTGATAATTATCCGCATTGGTGCCCTTATGTTTTGCTGTTGCTTCGTGGCCCACTCAGGGAACTCGGATATTCATACACTGCAATTGATCCTGCGATACTCCTTATTTAAAAAATTAACCTTCTTTGCTCCTGCTCGATGGCCGTACTTATCCTTTCTAGTCTGACTTAGTTGCTTTTGTATTGTTGGCTGATTCCGGTGACCATCCTTCCGGAGTCATCGGCTGCTCATATTGTGTCGTGGCCGGCCTGAATGGTTGTAGGCCCGTATTTGTATATTTCTTACTGCACAATAAAGGTTTCCACAAAAAAAAAAAAAAAAAAATGCTGTTTCAATGGGGAGAGTGAGCGATGAAGACACAATAGGGCCTCCACTCTCAGTGCATGGAGGGTGGCTACCAATGCCAGTCTTGTGTCTGAAGACTTGGGTGAAGAGATTTTTTTTTTACTAGTTCAGTGAAGGTTTTGTATTAATAAGGTAGGATTCTGTTTGCAAATCCTACTGAACATGCTTCAAATGCTGGGGTGGAAGCCTGCAGCGCCGGATTAAACCATGTGGAGGCCCCTGGGCAGTCGAAATTTCGAGGCCCCCCTCGCAAATTATCTCCTAATACGTGTTTAATGTTACCAACACCAACATTTGTCGCTGGGCCCCTAAAAAGAGAAGGGCCCATAGGCCGGTGCCTACTTTGCCTATTTGGTAATTCGGAACTAGAAGACTGCGATGTACAGCACAAATCTATTCCAGAATTCACATTCACAAAAATACTATTTTTAAAAAAAAATTCCAGTCCCTGCCCCAGGTTGCAATTAAAAAAATGAAAAAGGCCATCTGTGAAGGACGTGTTGAGGGGGCATGGAGCAGTCCCTTGGACAACTGTCTGAATCCCCTAAAGTCAAGAGCCCACATTCACGAAGTGGAAGCTGCCCTTCGTGGGCAGCTTCCACTTTGTCAATGGATACCACCTTCTTTTCAGTGTCAGTTTCCAATGAATGGTTTGCAATCACCATTACTGTGATACATAGCACTGTGATTCAGAAGGAGGGGGAAATGGCCCTTTTACACTTCCTCTACCTTCCCAATCGCAAAGTCTCTCATGGTGCATAGTGCAAGTCAAAAAGTCGTTCCTAATAGCAATGTACCTTTAGTTCATTACGACAATTTGCCTATGATTTTGTGAATTGCAGGCTTTGCCACCGCAAAAAGGGTTTCTACCTCAAGCCCTTAATCAGTGGCAGCTGGTGGATTATGGAAGTGTGGGGTGACTAGAAACCTAAGAGCACTATTTGACACTCTGCCTCGTGCCTTGCCAACCCCCAGGCCAGGCTTTCAGATTGCACACACACAGGGCCGCAGCAGTAGCCGGCATGACTCACGGGTAAGGGGGGGCGGTAGGGGGGTGTTGCAGTGGGAAGGTAGGCCACGCTGGGGTCGTGATTGCAGGAGGGAGGGAATAAAATGCAATTTAAAAAATCACTTACCTTGCCGCCGCCCGGTCCCACGTCACTGCTACTGCTCTCTTGCTTCTGATTTCAGGAACAGGAAGCAGGCAGCCAGGCTCCCTCCCATAAGCCAATCACAACGCTGCAATTGCAGAGTTGTGATTGGTTTGAGCTCTGTGACACGGTGCTCCGCCAGGGACTGTAGGCGTGGCCCTTTTCTCCATGCAGGCTGTAATGCAGCCTGCATGGAGAAGTTGGAAAGTGCGCATGACTGGTTTGAGCGGCCATAGAGGGCCGACCAAACAGTCACTGCGCACTTTTAGGAGTGGGCAAACCACTCCACCACTGTCCTGCTCGCAGAGCAGCCCTGCCCACTCGCCCGCCAATCAGCCAAACATAAAATGATAATAACTGGAAGTTATTAATCATTTTATGTTTTTGCCTCTGCACTGCTTGAAAGCAGTAGGGCGACGCACCTTAGCCATAGCGGAGGAGCTGCCCCTGCAAGGCCGGCTTTAGCCCGGGTTGCGCCTGGTGTGACAATCTTTTTTGCCCACTCCCTTATGAACTCCTCCTCAGATTCCTTCACTACCACCCGGCAAAAGTGTCCCTCATCTCTCCATTGGCCCTCTCTTAAATACATTTAATTTGTTTTAAAGGGTTGGTAAAGGCTGGCTGGCTTTACTAATCCACTCAGCTATCCACATGAAATACAGAGCTGTTCTTTGCAGCAGGCGTATTAATCCTCTGCGCTACTTTATGGTGAGTCAAAACTGCCACTAGGCAAAACTCCAATCTCTCTCTCTCTAGCAGAAACATTATTCACAAGAATTATCTTAACATTTGTATTGCTGCCTGAAAGCTGGACGCACAAGGAACTCTGCAGCAAGTGTTTTTAAATCTTAACTTATTGCTAAACACAGCGCCCCCTCTAAAGTCAATGCCCCCCATCTCTCCAGGTCAGTGCCCAGTCCTGTTGCACCGCCTTAAAGCCAGCCCTGCAGACACATATACACTTAAACATGCATTCAGGCATACAAGCAGACATGCACACATAGTTGCAGGGTCTACACAAAGGCAGTCACACAGACATCTGCATGCACTCTCCAGCACACAGACAAACACATACTCAGGCTTTTAAATACTCCACATAAACTTACCTGGGGCAGGTCTACGAGTTTTGACTCCCCTGTCCAACTGAAGCCTACCAGAGGCAGAACTACGAGCTTCCACTCAATCAGAAGCTGGAATAGGGTTGAAGGTACCGAGGGTGACCGTTTTTTGCAGGTATCGAGCTTGACAGTTTTTTCTCTATTCCAACTTCTGACAGGGCAAAAGGGTGTGTGAATGACAAGCCCTGAAGCTCCATTATCTGACATGCAATCACAGCGTGATGCTAGTGCAGCTTAGCTTGTCAGACGTGTATGGTGTATGTGTGGGGCTAGGCTTTAACAGCCCTCGCCTGACACTTGCGCAATACAGCTAGTAGAGCCCTCTTCTGCTGGCAAGTTAATAATACAGCTTTTACATCCAAACAAACGATCCATGAGATTATTTGTTTTTATGTAAAAACTGTAACATGCTGAGCAGTAGTTGCAGAGGGAGGTAGTAGGTCGATGCAGGCGCTACTGCCCTTAATTTCCCAAATCACGTGATAGCAAAATCACTGTTGTATAAATAAGTGAGAAGAACATACTCAAGCACACCTTAATAGAAATTGGATCTGCTAGCAAATGTGATTAAATAGAAAGCACTTGTGCAGTAATATAAAAGGAAAATGTTAACGATTTCTGTTTTTAGGATAAGAAGCAGGAGGATGAAAAGAGTAAAAGGAGAGGGAAACAACAACTAGTTTCTCGATTGAGCAACTTCAGGAAATGAGCAAATCTTTCAAGGTGGTACATTTCACGTGGATGTAAGTAAGCGTATCATGCTGTTAGGACAGTTACTTACAAAATATGGGGAGGGACTCCGTGAGCGTACAGGCAAATCATACAGCACTTCGAGAAACACGTGAAGGTTGTGGACTTCAAGTAGGGAAGTGGAAGTTTCTGCCTCTTCTGCGCTGTCTGCCTGATCCCCTCTTCTTGTAGATGGTTTGCCTAGAAAGAGCTTAAGTAGAGACCACGTGTGTGTGATGAAAGGCTGGGTTGTTTACAAAGTCACTTGCAGCTGTCGGCTGAAGGTGATGTATGCAGAATAAGCCATTCCCCAAGTGTTCACAGGTTGCTGGTACTGTGTTCTTCCACTTGCTTGTTACATTCTAGACGTCACTTTCTGTCTGAAAGGTGCATCAAAAGAGCTTCTTTATAGTAAATGATCTATCCTATTGTTGGGTATGAGATTTCTGAAGCTATCCCAAAAGATTCTAGGGTTTTTTGCAGGTGGTGGCTTGTTGTTCCTTACGGCCTAATAGAATTGCGAGGCTTTACTAAGTAATTTCGTGGGGGAAGGTTGTGAATCATGCTAAGGCCAAACCGACATGTGTAGTTGAAACTAGTTGGGTTGGACAGCAGGTACAGGGCTCCAAGTGCCTTTCGGAGCGCTGAGGCAGCCTGCTCCAGCCAATCCAGATGCTGCTCTGAGCAGCGTCTGGATTGGATAAGGTGTTGGTTACTTTGCTACATCACCTCGCTCTCGGAGGAGTCGGAGCCCTGGACTGGAGAGCATGAGGTCGTGCTGCAAGGTAAGTGAAACTTTTTTTTTTTTGCCTTCCTGACTCACTGTGTGATTGATTGTGTGTGTTGCTCTGGCTACGATTGAGACTGTATGTGTGCTTTTGTGAGCTTGACTGTGTGCCTCACCATTTTTGAATGTCATCAACCGCTACTGTCCTTGAGTCTCTGTAGTAATGTAATGTATTCTTCCCTATTGGAATGTTCTCCTAGCACTATGGTGATAGAATGTGTATTCTTGAAAGTGCCAGAGCTGTTGTTCATTTCCCTGGAAGTTGTGGAGACAAACGGTAATAAATCCCCGACTTACCTTGGTTTGTGGTCACTTCAATTGGCGACGAGGTGGTCTACCGTTCACCGTCTCCACCCTCGTGTGAAGGCTGTCTCGTGTGAAATTGAGCAAATCATCCATTATGAAATTTTTCGGAAAATACACTCTGCAGTACTTTTGTCGACAAACTGCCGATGGGACATCGTGTCTCGGCTCATTCTGTTGTGAGAGTGACAATTCGTCACTGAATTAAAGGCGCTGAAGTATTTTGGAGCGGATAGCAGAAAGTTGGTTTTCACCATTTGTAATTGGACAGCGGACAGTCTATGCTTTATGACAGCGGACTCGTGTTGACTTGCTGTTGCCTCCGCTATCCGAGCGAGGAATGTTCTTTCCGAGGTTGGTGCCCCTTTCATTGCTTGTGCTCTTTTTATTGTGTATGGTTCGAAGGGAAGCTGAATAGGCGCTAGTTGAACCGTTGATCTTCACCCTCCGGCGACCGTACGGCAAATGATGATGTATGGCCCAACGTCAGCTGTGACGTATTCTCCTGGAGAGCTTCAATAGAACACGCATCGCTGGAGTGCCCTGTTACGGAATACGCAGGCACATCATGTCGGACAGTGCAACTGTGACAGAGGGGCCGGGGAAGGAAGGACTCAACCAAAAGTGCAGTCCAAACAAGTCCTTTATTGGAAATAGAAGGGGCTTGCCCGTGGGCAGAGTCTCGGTCCACTCAAAGGGTTCCTCCTGCCTCGGAGGCGTCTTGCGCTGGGAGGGTGTACAGCAGGGTCCCGTCTTCCCTTTCCTGGGGCTTCACGGCTCCGGATACAGTCAGGGAGAAAAGAGACACAGGAGAGCCTCGTTAGTGGTGTGGCCAAGGGACCAGCATGAGAGGGGGGAAGGGGAAGTGAGGGATCACCAGGTTCCACCACCTTGCTATGACCATGTGCTTCAGGAGAACGTGCGGGGTTCCGTGGCCACCCTCGTCCTACCCCGTCCCACCCCGTGTAGTGAACAACCCCTGTAGACGCCCTCGTACCTTGGTTAGCCACACTTCTCCCCTGGAAGTGTGGCAGGGCGGCTCGTGGGTCCGTGGGCCTCCTGGCTTGTCGTGTCTCTCCTTCGGTGAAACCGGCGATGGCTCTTCTCTCCTTCCGTCTTCCTCGGCTTCGGCGTTTTCCTCGCGGGTCGGTGTCTTCCCGTCAGGTATCGCGCTCGTCGGAATCCCCAGCACTTCCTTATTCTCCACCGGTTCCTCTGATAGGGCCGTCGGTGATGACGAGGCCACTCCGGATAGGTCGAACGGTGGAATCGTCAGGGGACTCCCCCCTGACGTCAGAGAAGGGAGGGCCAACAGCGGAGGCAGCGAAGGCAGCGCAGACCCACTCCACGCCACATCAAAAGGATCCTGCGGACGGGGCGGAAACAGACAGAAGTTAGTAGGCACGCCCCGTCCGTCCAGGACAGGGAGCACGTCCTCGTGACAGCAATGTTCTCAGCGTGGGACGTCACATTCCTGTCACGGGGTACGCAGGTGCATCACGCCAAACATCAAGCTTACATGGAGCGGATAGTTGAGTCGGATTTCAAGCCAAACATCAAGAGCGGAGGAATTGAGTCGGATTTCAAGCCCTTACACTGAGCTGAGTAACTGATAGAGTTCAGCATTGCCACTGTAAAAGAAACTTATTTCGTTCAGTTTAATTTTTTTTGGTTTTCTCCAGCTTCAATTTCAACTCACGAACTGTTTCTCTTGTCATTTCTGATTTTAACAGTCACAGACTGTTATTATTTATCGTTGGATGTCTGGAATCACAGGAACTAGTCTCGTCAAGCATTAACCCTCCATACTTTTTATTTAAAAAAAAGGGGGGGGGGAGTTTACTTGTCAGAAAGTGGCGGTTTTGTTGTGAATTTTTACTATTGTAATTATCGACGTTACTATTGTATTTTACACAGTTCTTATCTGTTTATCAATATGCAAAATGTACAAACCCCTCCTCCTTTTTTACAGCTTCCAGGGGACCCACCAATTAGGTGGAAAGTATGGTATAGCGCGTTTACTAAATATTTAGGAGCCATTGGTGGTATTAGGTTTAGTGCTGAACGTAAGAAATATATTCTTGAGCACAATCTTGGCCTTGAAGGTCAAGCTGTTCTAGAACATCTACCCCCACTTGTTGTATGAGAGGGTGTAGAACCTCTTAATGAAGTTGTTCAAGCTGTGGCAATGTTAGAAAAAAATTTGATATTGAGAGTAGTTTAGTAGTAGCAAGACACAAATTCTTTACCAGAGAACAGGAGGAAAGTGATGAAAGTATTGTATCGTATGTGGCTTTGTTGTGCATTCTTGCTTCTGAATGTGAATTTGAAGAGTTTACTTCACAATTGATCAGGGATCAAATTGTAGTACGTTGCAGAGACAAAAAAGTTCAAGATAAGCTTTTAACTTTAAAAAATCCATCCTTACAGGAAACCATTTCTATTGTTAAAAGTATAGAGTTATCTCACACTGCTTCGAAAGAGTTAAAACCTGACAATACTGTAGGAGCGGTAAAAGAAGGAAAGGATGCTGGAGAAAAAAGTAGCGCTGAACAGAAAGGGAAGGTACCCTTTGTTAGACAAGAGAAAACATTTGTAAGCCAACAAAGAAATGTGTGTCCCAAATGTGGTTTTTCGTCACATTTTCCAAATTCACGAATGTTCCCTGCTAGGAATTCATCCAGTAGGAAATGTGGAAAACAAGGGCATTTGTGGAGATCAGCTGCTCATGTGGATCTGACACCTTTTCTACTTGACACAACAGAGTTTATTGGGTTAGGGGGTGGCAGGTTCTGATTGTTTCCCATGCCGTGCACGCCACGTCCAAACTAGGTGACAGACACTGCGCGATGACCCTCTCTGGAACTCTGGTCTTCGGGCAGGCAACGGTGCCGTGGGCAGCGTCCCTCCTGCTTTATGCCTTTTTGCCAGTGTGCGGGTGGTTATCTTGACGGAGTGCATGAGGTTAGGTGAGCTGCTGCATTTATTTCATTTGGTCAATCCAGCTAGATTTTAGATTACATATCATTGTGAAAACCGTGTACTATAAATAATGAAAATGAGGAAGAAAGTACGGAAGGGAAGTGAAGTGAAAGAAGGGCATAAGGGACTGGAAGGGAGAAGTGGAGTTAGAACAGAAAGAGAAAGATTAAAATAAAAGGGAGAAAAAATTAGGGATGAAAGGTATACGGAAGGAGAGGTAAACAAATGAATAACTCGAACACAGATGAAAAAAAGGCTAATGTTGTTAAACCAACTTTTTGTTTTTGGAAGTTTCTAACTCTGTATTGTGCAGCTTTTCCGTATTGAACTATAGGTCAGCAAAATGCTATTTTGGGCACTCGTGGCACCATCATGGGACAGTTCAAAGTCTAGTGAAGAGACCCTGGAGTTGTACAGTATGGAAGAGTTTACAGATCTTAATAATGACACCAGCTGCAGCAAAGCACACACATAAATGGGTAAAAACGTTCAACTCCCCACACAATGATTCAGCAGTAGGGTATTCGGGCCGCGGAAGTAAACCAAATAGGTTGTTGGCGGGGAGTCGCAGAGGAGTCAGTAACCCTCGGCGTGAAGAATTAACCCCTGCCGCCGAGCCCAGGAAGTGTAACGTTTGCCCTTTTCCAGATGAAAGGGAGGGACGATGTCTCAGAATGTTGGCACCAGTACCCTAATCCTTTCTCTGTGGTTATCTTCTTTCCACCTCCTTACCAATGAATTTCCGCTCACTGTGGGCTGCTGTTCGTGACTTTGGTCCCCGTGGATGTGAGGGAAGGACATCGTGGGACTCCAGCGCATTTGCTAGCGCTTGTTACCTTGTGCGGGGAAAGGGGAAAGACCTTTGACAGCTACAGACGCCGAGGGACTGCGAGGTCCAGCAGGCTCTCTGCTGCACAGCTGCTGCCTCTTCCCTCGGCGTTCCCGCCCCCACGCCTACAGTGCTTTAATCGTGCTCCTATTCCCGCGACGCGGGACGCGCGCGGGACATTGCCCGGGGCGAAGCCCGGGCAAAGGGCGGGCCCTCTGAGGCCCTCAGAGACCCGAGGAGGCCGGGACGGGGCCATCCCCTCTGATTTCGTGATTACATACTAAAATGAGGTAAAGAACACTTGCTTCTCCGTGGCGTATTATCAACTGACTTTGACTCTGACCTAGGTCTTAAACCACAATATGACTTACAAGGGGGATAACACAACAATGCCCACTGAGACCTTACAAACAGTAGTCGCAGACCAAGCGTTCCCGTGGTTAGATGAGTTAAACTTCCTATGCAAAACCACTCACGTTTTAGTGGATTCACCGCCTCCTGTTGAAAGTTTCTGTGCATCACCCGCCACTGTCAGCTTTTTGCAACCCCTCCCATCATCTAATCAAGATAACATTCAAAACACCCAAAGGCTCACCATTCCTGATTCCTCACCCGTTATAAGGAAATGTAATGGGGTCAGTAACATGGGGAACCAACCTAAACCCCAAAAATTGTGCTGAAGCCCTTCACTTCCTGCAAGCAACCCCTCAAAGATATCGGAGTCTGTTGAGAAACTAGTTGTCCTACCATCTTCTACACAGGTGGAGTTATTATCCCTTATCGAACAACTGGTCAGCTCTATCATAACACCACTGTTAGATAAAATAAACACACTAGGGGACAGGCTGACGGGATTGGAAGAAACCATTAAGTCCACCAAGTCCACCTTGCCAGCTAACAAAAGTATTGTAGCACCCAAACCATCTCCTACTTCGAAGACCCAAAGCCAACCACGCTAGGCAAAAGGGTCTTAACCCAACCAATAGCCCCCAACGTACCTGTCCCAATACTTTGCAGAACCCCCCCTACACCTACCCTCCCTCAACTGGCTGCCCCTAGAGCACACTATAATAAAGCTACTTCCATCCAACTACCCCCGGAGGCAGCTCCTTTTGTGTGTGTCCTCGCAGGAGTACCAGTACTTCCTCCAGGGAAAACCGAGAGACAACACGACTTGCTGAACAAGGTCAAATTTTGGCTGACCATCAATAGACCCTTGCCACCCAACCTTGTGGGTACAATAACGAGTGTTAGAAGGGTGGGTTGGTTGGGTTCCCTCCAAAAAGATATCGTTGGCGACTTAGTGCTTGTAAGATTTAGGCAGAGACAGATTGTCTCGTACTTGCGTACCTGGGCACCCCAAGTGGGAAATAGTCCAATCTCCGTCTGGGATTTGCACGATTTTTACCCCAGAATGTCGTGGTCCCCCACAATCAGTCTAAAGGTAGGGTGTAACATGTTAATGGGCAGAAGTTCTCCTATTCATACCCGTCAAGAATCACTGCTCTATAGTTCCAAGTACTGGAACCCCTATTAAATTGCAGTTTGTTCAAATTCTGACCTGTGTATGGTACGATTTAACCAAGACTCTTACTCCCACGGGTTGGGCAAAGGCTTTTTAACACGTAGATATTATGTATTATTGTATGTATGTTTTATTTACAACTGTTTTAAACTGTATGCTTTTATGATTTTTTGATCCAAAATCGAATAAAGCTATATTGATTGATTGATTGATTGATTCAGCAGTACAAGCTTCCCTCATGATTTTAGTATGTTGTGTGTGTGTGTGTGTTATTTATTTGGTGCTGTACAGTTGTGTTTGTTAAGGTAATTATGTGTGTCAAGGCAAGTGCTTGGTGGAATGAGATGGTGAGTGTTTGTTTTAGGTGTGAAATGTGGTGGTAATGAATCTCTGACCTTCTTGGTTAATCCTCTCTTTTAACTCAGGAGATAAACAAGTGATGCTACGCCTCCCCTCGGATGGGTGACACGTTTTTCAGTTGTAATTACTTTGTAATTACTTTCCTTTTTCCCTTAGGTTTATGTCAGCCGACACAGTACTTAAGAATTAGAGTGTGAAACAATAGAACTTAGCCATAAGTTTCAATACACTATGTCAGCATTAAATTCCTCAGATACCCAAAGCCAATGCTGGATGGGGCCCACCAATACTCATTTTTGGGGGCCAGGCCAGCACATATTTTTCTTCATCATGACTTTAACTCAGAGCAAGAGAGGGAAACATGCACAAGGACAAAGAAGGAGGATGATATTTCTTTTCGTTTTCATTGCTTGATTTTGCATGCGCGTAGGTGTCACTCATAGTCACTCAATGTCACTCATAATTACACTGACATTTTGAAAGTGTCACACATAAGCAATCTGAAATCTTGGCAGCTATGACTCAATCTTGAAGAAGCATGGCCTGACGTGACGTGTTCATAGGAAGCAGCTTGTTCTCTTCCATAGTGCAACATGCTCCAGGGGTGAACAAGTATTGTAGGGAGGCTTATTTGTCACAGTGGTAACCTGACAGGCCACTGCCATTGCGCCTACATAGAGTACGTGATGCAACTAGACTTAGGCAATGAGTCTTGAAGGTGGGCGGCAATTTCCTTTAACCTTTAGGTGCGAATCGCAAAGCAGAAGTAAGATCGTTAGATTGGTTACAGTTTTTCTTCTGTCTTTTCAGTTAAAATTACGCCCCCTCCTGTGATCGAAAGCAGCAAGTTCAGGCTCGGCTAGCAGAAACTAAAAGTACATTTCCCGGATTACCAGCAGCGCATTATAGTGTGGCACTGACAGCACTGCCTTAGCTTACAGCGCGAGAGCAGAAGCCTGCGGGAACACAGCGTGATCAGAGCATGCCACAGCGCGTTACCAGTTGCCTTGGCGCTTTCAGTGACAGCTAAAACACAACACAGATATGCGTGACAAAACATTTCATTGCAGTAATGCGGAGTACCACACTGAAATGCGTTTGTCTAACGCATGATGCGTGATACTTGGCAGGACTGCCCCCCTCCCTCTCCAATTGGGCGGGGTCCCATTGGCTCCACTTCAATGCTCGTGCTGCCCAGTGACAGAGAGGGAACTCCCAACACATAACCATCGGGAGACAGCCCCGAGGTTCCTGAACATCATAGGGCCTTAATTGAGGTAGCGAGTGTAGGGATAGCTGGCCCGCACAGGCACCTTATGGGACAGCAAACACCCATGAGACTTTCATTGTTGCGACACCCTCTGGCTTTTCCTGCATCGCCTACATGAGGCGGAGACTTTCCAGAAGGTACATTAAGTGCGGCTTACCTTGTAACATCCAGGCTTTGCCTGGCAGACGACGGCGTTAAATCACCTCAGATATTTCCAGAATTCACTTCATGGCGAGCCCTGCTTTCACTCAAAATTACGAACAACGCAGCGCTTCACTGTGGAACTCAAACCCCTGAATCTGCGTCCAGCCACCCAGTATGCCGCCTGACATCCTGCGTACTGGTTGGGGGCAACCCCTTCTCCCCCCTCCTATATATGCGATCTGCGCTCGTGATCCATTCAGTCAGGACAGCAAGACATGAAGGCCTCGGCTGGGGACACCATGGTCACTCCGCTACATATGCATTGGCGTCTACAATGGGGAAGTCAGATGCCCCCACCAGCCAAACTTCACTTTGAGCCCAAGAAAGCTGACATAGCTGTCTGCGGAGAAGAGCAAGGGATTGATCAGATGAATGGTACCAATCAGCTGCCTTTGACATGTGATGATAGCTGTGGTCACTGTGGCACGTAAGTAGAACTTTTGCTATTTGTGACATATGAGTGATACTTTTACTATAAGCGCTGAGTGTGGAATAAGTTCTCATCTGAGCAAGTGGTGGCTCTCCTGTTAGCACCAATTAGACATGTGGGCTATTGCACCTATCTCTGGGTAAATGTCAGTCTGTACCCTTCCCTTATGTTGATGTGTTCTTGTAATTCTGCTCAGGAAACAGCAGGGATAAAATTACCTCTCTGTTTCCATTCTCTCATTGATACATTTACTTGCAAGCACAGGCAAGCCTTTTTACTCTCTCTTCCTAAATAATGCACTCATCTGTAGAGCCTAGAGTTCTAGAGAGAGTTGAATGGCGTGTGAGCTATTTACCTTAAGAGTTTTAGCTTGTGAGAGAAAAGGAACACAAAAGATTGAGATACAAGATACAAGAGAAGAGCCTAGTATTCTCTGATCCCAGGGCACCAGGGTTTGGAGAGCTCCAGTTGTGATCACAGGTTGCCAGTGTGATTGATCTAGTCAGTCAGCAGTTGTCTAGGCGCATCCAGGTCTGTCTACCACTAAGGTTATGAACCTTTTAAAATGTGTAAGGGATCTGATGAAGGGCTTTATTCCCGGATGTCTGATTAGAGCGATACCAGTAGTAGCTAGCTACTACTCTCCAATGATTGATCCGTGGACATACTGAAACACACATGCGTAAATGGACACATAACTTACTTCGTATCCGGACTTCTTTTAAGTGGCTATTTTTCTCCAGACCTTGGTTCTGCCATGCCTACATTCGGGTCTGGGTGGCAGCTGAAGACGTGTGTTATAGTGAGGGGTGTTACAGAGCCTTGCCGTTCCATACTAGACACATTATTATGATTTTACTGTTTTTGCAGACTTTTTTTTTATATACTTTTTATTAAACAATAAAGCAAAATTACATAAAATAACTCTCAGGTGAACGTCAGCGATGTAAAACGCACAGGTTACAATACCATACAGAATGAAATATTCCACAGTTATTAGTTAGGGCCCATCGGATTCTTGCAGTGCTGCATTAAGGCCTGATACAGGCGGATCACAAATGTTACCCCGGTGACTATTCCACGCATCACAGATCTTATTCCATTTCCGCGGGCACCCCCTGGACACATAGACTGACTTCTCCCTATACATGCACCAATCAAGGTCTTCCGCCCACTTGGTGACCCGGGGCGGCTAGCTAGATCCCCAGAGTTGGGCTATGTTTCGCTTAGCCACCATGTATGTCAACGTAACCCACTGTTTTTGATAGACACTCAAATCAGACGGTTCCCGTACGTTCAACAGACATCTCCGGGTCCTGGCTTCACTTCCATTCCCAACACCTCCCCCAATTCAGCATGTATTCCGGCCCAGTATGTCTGTACCACATCACAATGCCACAGTGTATGCCTCAGGGTGCCCTCTTCTCCACACTCCCGCCTACAGGCTCCGCTCTCAGCCTGCCCCATTCGTACCAGGCGCGGCCCCGTAATATAAGATCTATGCAGGATCTTCAGCTGCACCAATCGGAGCCGCATTTTAATAGCAACTACTTTGGGAGAAGCCACTGCCTCAGTCCAATCCTCATCGTCTAACTCTAGCCCATCTGCACACCACTGAGCTCGAATCTTTAGCAGCGGGTCCTCGGAATGATTCACTAATTTACAATAAATCAATGATATTGTCTTCTCCGTGATATGCCCGTCTAGTACCCGGTCCTCCAGAGGGGACGCCTCCGGGAGAACCGCACCCCTCGGGACATGTTTAATTAGGGCATGCCTCACCTGCAGATAACGGAAATATTCATTTTGATGTAGATTATATTGTTTCACCAAGGACTCAAACGTATGGACAGCGCCTTTCCCCCAGACATCCCTATTCCTAGAAATGCGAATGAGGTCCCACTTATCAAAGCCCTTGGTCTTCCACATACAACCTAGCTTCTCAGAATTGAACAGAGAGATGGCCAACGTTAGTTTACCTTCCCATCCTAAACATTTATTAGCCGCATGCCACACTCGTATCACATGGGCAGTCGGGCCAGTCAGGGGGAACTTACCAGGTCTAGAATATAAAGCTCTATCAATCATCCCTCCAGGGGCTTGACCCCGGTCCATGGCATAACCCGGGTCTCCTGGAATCCCATAGACTATGTGGTTCACTGCGGCCAGCTGAGAGGCCCAATAGTACTTACGAATATCTGGGAGCCCAATCCCACCATCGTACCAAGGGAGGGTCAACTTGCCAAAAGCTATACGAGCACTACCACCCCAGAGGAGCTGCCTCTGGAGGGCCTTTATCTCACTGAAATAAGCCATCGGCACTGGGTCCATCGAGTTCTGTAGTGCATGCAAGAACCAAGGGAGCGACATAACTTTAAACAAAACGGCCCTCCCGAGTAAAGAAAGAGGAAGGGACCTCCAGCGTTCCACATCTGCCCTACATCTACTCAACGGAGCAGCCAGGTTATTCTCATAACGCAACTTCGGATCAAGCGTAATATAAATACCCAAATACCGAAACCCAGTCGTCTCAATCCGCACAGGGCACGACCGCGGGTCCATCTGAGGGTCCCCGACCACTACAAAGATCACCGACTTATCCCAATTAATGACCAAGCTGGAATACCTGCCAAAGATGGCCAACACATCTAGGAAAGCCCCAAAGGACTCCTTAGGCCTAGTGAGGTAGAGCAACACATCATCGGCATATAACGAAATCTTGTCTTCCCAGACGGAAGTTCACCGCAAACCCCGAATCGACATGTCCCATCGCACCCACGCAGCCAATGGTTCCATCGCAAGCGCAAAAAGCAGAGGGGACAGCGGGCATCCCTGTCTAGTTCCCCTCCCCAGCTGAAAATCATGAGACTTGCAGTTGTTGACAATCACTCTAGCCAGGGGTATAGGATACAATAAGCGCACCCAACTGATAAACTCACTTCCAAAGCCAAACTTTTCCAACACCGCAAATAAATACTGCCACTCCACCCGATCAAATGCCATCGAAGCGTCCAAGGAGACCGATAACGTTGGTTCCAATATTTTCAAGCCCCCCCCCCAGGACCCCTTGTAACCGACGCAAATTCAGCGCCGTATTGCGACGTGGCATAAAGCCAGACTGGTCCAAATGAATCAGAGACGTGATCACCTTGACTAACCTGGTCGCCAGGAGCTTAGCCAATATCTTAGGTTCCGCATTAAGGAGTGATATGGGCCTATAGGAGGAGCAGTGCGTCTTAGGTTTGCCCACTTTATAGAGAACCACTACATCGGCGATACACTGATCATAAGGGAGCTCACCACATTCCCTACTTTCAATAAACATGGCACGCACATATGGAGCTAGTTTATTAGCACTCAACTTATACAATTCGATAGGGATCCCGTTCGGACCAGTCGCCTTACCAGATTTTACCTGCCTAATCGCTTGGGCAACCTCATCGTCCGTCAGCGCGGAATCAAGGAAACCCTTATCATCCTCTGACAAACAAGGCATAGCAATGTCCCTGGTCTTCTCACAATTGTCAGCCACGTAAAGACACTCCCCGCTGTATAAACTTTCTGATAATAATCAGCAAACTCATCTGCCACTGCCTGTGGATCCGTAAGCATCCGCGACCCCGACCCCTCCAATTCCGGCACCAACACTGAGGTTCGCCCCCCACGTTCAAGCCAAGCAATCAACTTTCCGGCCTTATCGCCATGTTCATAAATACGGCTCTGGACCGCTGCATGGCTCGCTACCGCCCTATCTCTAGCCAGCACTCTATACTCTTCCTCACGGAGACGCAGCTGATGGAGATCAGCCGGCGCATGTGTCTCAGTCACTCTCTCTTCTAAACGCGCAATTTCCGCCTCCTTCCGAACCATTTCCGCTTGTGCCTTGTTCTTCTTTCCGGCAACCAGGGACAACACCTCCCCCCTTGCCACAGTCTTATACGCTTCCCAAAGGGTTTAGGCGGAACCTACCGTTCCTATATTCTCCCGGAAGTAACAATCCGACATTCGAAGATCTTCTTTCTTAATGGCGGGATCTTTTAAGTGCCACGCACTAAGGGGAGCAACCCTGTCAACCGCCGGCAACTCTAGGTCCAGGTACACCCACAACGGAGAATGGTCAGATATTCCTCTCCCGAGGTAACTCGCCTCCCGAATCTTAGGCGCCATCACTGCCGGAAGCAACACATAGTCTAGCCTAAACAGGCTACCATGAGCCGCCGATACATGGGTATAATGCGTGGCTGTCGGGTTACGTACACGCCAACTATCAATCAGACCTAATGCTGCCAGAAAATCCGGCAACCATTTTTGTGATTGTCGAAGCACACGAGATGGACTACGATCCATTTCACCATCTAAAACTGAATTAAAATCGCCACCGATTACTAAATCGCCCAGAGGTATAGAGAGGAAAACGCTACCCAGATCGCGATATGTTTTGTTCTGCAGGCCAGGTGGCACGTACACTGACAATAAGACAACAGTTCGACCCCCAACCTGCCCGGATATCCCCACATATCTACCCCTCTGATTAATCCAAGTGTCCTGCACAGACAACGGGAAGGAGTTCTTTACCAATATCCCAACACCCCTGGAACCAGTAGTGAAGCCAGCATGCGCCACTAACTTGTACCCTCCCTTGTGGAGTGCCAAACATTTATTGCCAATTAAATGGATCTCTTGTAAAAGCACTACATATGGAGAATGCCTCCTAATAAGCTGACTCACCATCCCTCTCTTAATCTTGTCTCCCAGGCCATTAATGTTCCAACTCAAAATTTTCGTCCCCGACCCCTTAGCTCTACGTGGTTCCGCACCCATGCAACACAAGTCTTGCTACAATGTCAACACCTGAGAGTGAAAAAACAAAACAACCACACTCATACCACAACATTCCACCCCCCACCCTGCACCCCTACACTCGGCATTTGCCAAACCCCAACTCGCAGTGTGCCTGTCGCCCCATAATCAAACTAAACTACTATCTAAATATAGATATGAGGAGGAGTACAGCGCCCCCGACCCCCAACCCCTGTCCGAATCAAACACTGTCCCATATCCCCCATCAGGAGAGCGTGAACACAATCGAATTATTGCTACCCCCCACACCACTGCCCCCACACCAAAGTCTATGGTCGTCCATGAGATCACTGATCCTGTGCTTCTTCTTCTTCCCCGCCACTGCGCCCCCGCGGCTCTGTCTGTGTCTGAAGACCATCAACCCAGTCCGATGCCACCTCAGGATTGTCAAAAAAACAGACTTTCCCATGGGCCTCAACTCGGAGCTTAGCAGGGAACATCATAGCATACTTATATCCTTTGTCCCGAAGCCGCTGCTTAATTCCAAGAAAGCTTTGCCGCTGTCTCTGTACTTTCTGGGTGAAGTCCGGATAGAAGTTAAGAGTCGAATTTTCAAACCTCAAAGGCCCCTTCGACCTGGAGGCCTGCAAGATCACATCCCTGTCCCTAAAGTTGAGGATCCTTACAATCATCGGACGAGGAGGGACGCCCGGGCGCGGTTGACTGACAGGCACTCTGTGTGCCCTCTCGACGGTAAAAAAGGTACTTAAGCCTTTAGGTTGCAGGTGATTCAAAATAATGTCCTCAACGAACAGGTCGGGGGCCCGTCCCTCTGCTTTTTCCGGGACCCCCGTAAGACACACATTGTTCCTCCGGGCCCTCCCTTCGAACTCATCCAACTGGCGACTCGCCGCCTCTCCAGCTGCTTTCAAGCTCCGCACCTCCTGCTGAAGTTCCGTCACATCATCGGTCAGGCTTGCCGCCTTAATTTCCAGGAACTTCACCTTTTCACTCGTTTTAGTGAGGTCGGTCAGGATCAGATTGACCTCAATGGTCACCGTATCCAACTTATGGTCCAGCGATTCCATGTTTTGGCCCAGAGATGTTTTAACACCGTAGATGGCCCCATCACATCGTGTAGTGTGAGTTCAATATTAGAACCAGAAGCATCCGCTCCGCCATCTTGCACCCGACCAGACCCATCGGGTGAGCCCTTAGGCATCGTATACCGATCCAATTTATTGGACTGCACTTGGCGGGCTCCTCTGGTAGACTTAGCCTGGGGCGTCTCCGCCTCAGGCCTGGTCGTCATCACAACTCCTGGAGCAGGGCCGCCAGTTCACCGAAGCCACAAACTTCCCTCAACACCTCGGCCAGCTCCCAGGGGACTTCGTCTCTCTGAGCTCTATTCGTTCGATCGTGGTCTATTCTGGTACGTCCACATCTAATGCCGTCGCACTCGGCCACTGTCGACTGGTGTGTAGGTGCGGGGGGCGAGGGGGCCGCCCCCACTAAAGCGACCGCGACCGGCAACCAACATGAGGTTCGGATCGGCCACTTCCAGTGGCTAAACCCGCTGTTGTTCAACTCGGGTCAGGGTCGGATCACAGCCAATACCCCGGTCGCCTTCCGGTCGTAGGCCCCAAACTTGCCGACCCCACAACTTTACAGTCCGATGTCGGAACCCGTTTGCGGAACCCTTCATTCAATGCCGCCTCCTTTCTTTCACTCATTTCCGATTCACCTGGACAGGATTATAGTCAGGGGATCACTGACATAATATAGAATACCAAAATATCGACCTACCAAAATATTGAGGTAAAAATATAGAATACCAAAATATCGACCTCCTATCTCCAAACAGGTAAAGGTAAGTTCAAAAATATCGAATCAAAAATATCGATGTAAAAAATATAGTTAGTCAAAATATCGATTTTTTTAAAATGCTTTAAATTAATTAAAAATTTATGAAATAATAAATACAATTAACTTAAACATAATTAAAATACTTAAATAACCTTAAAATTAATCAATAATCATTGTAAGTAAAAAAAACACATACATATTGATTTGTTAATACATTTATATATATATAAACGTAATATTAATTTTTTTTAAATCAATATTTTTACCGTAGGATAGCGGAAAGGGTAAAATTTACTATTACCACTCCAGAGAGTGCAACAGTAGGGAAAGTGTTGGATAGCGTAGGGGTAAAAATTACTATTCCAACTCCAGAGAGTGCAACAGTAGGGAAAGCGCTGGATAGCGTAGGGGTAAAAATTACTATTCCCACTCCAGAGAGTGCAACAGTAGGGAAAGCGTTGGATAGCGTAGGGGTAAAAATTACAATTCCTACTCCAGAGAGTGCAACAGTAGGGAAAGCGTTGGATAGCGTAGGGGCACAAATTACTATTCCCACTCCAGAGAATGCAACAGTAGGGAAAGCGTTTGGATAGCGTATGAGTAAAAATTACTATTCCCACTCCAGAGAGTGCAACAGTAGGGAAAGCATTGGATAGCATAGGGGTAAAAATTACTATTCCCACTCCAGAGAGTGCAACAGTAGAGAAAGCGTTGGATAGCGTAGGGGTAAAAATTACTATTCCCACTCCAGAGAGTGCAACAGTAGGGAAAGCGTTGAATAGCGTAGGGGTAAAAATTACTATTTCCACTCCAGAGTGCAACAGTAGGGAAAGCGTTGGATAGCGTAGGGGTAAAAATTACTATTCCATCTCCAGAGAGTGCAACAGTAGGGAAAGCGTTGGATAGCGTAGGGGTAAAAATTACTATTCCCACTCCAGAGAGTGCAACAGTAGTGAAAGTGTTGGATAGCGTAGGGGTAAAAATTACTATTCCCACTCCAAAGAGTGCAACAGTAGGGAAAGCGTTGGATAGCGTAGGGGTAAAAATTACTATTCCCACTCCAGAGAGTGCAACAGTAGGGAAAGCATTGGATAGCGTAGAGGTAAAAATTACTATTCCCACTCCAGAGAGTGCAACAGTAGGGAAAGCGTTGGATAGCGTAGGGGTAAAAATGACTATTCCAACTCCAGAGAGTCCAACAGTAGGGAAAGCGTTGGATAGCGTAGGGGTAAAAATTACTATTCCAACTCCAGAGAGTGCAACAGTAGGGAAAGCGTTGGATAGCGTAGGGGTAAAAATTACTATTCCCACTCCAGAGACTGCAACAGTAGGGAAAGTAAATACTTCATATATAAATAAAAAATAAATTAAATATTAATACCAATTACAAATTAATATAAAGTAATTAACAATTTTATATAATATAATAATTAATCGATTAAAAATATAAATAATAAAAATTAATTATTACAAATTATTACCTATTAATACAAATTATTTACCAATTAGCAATTAATGAATTAACAATTAAAAATAATTAAAAATTACAACAAAGAACCAATAAATAAATTAAAATATTTAATTAATTACAATTAAATTACTTCCCACCCTATTCCCCTATAAACACACAACCCAAATCAGAAAATAATTTAACATCATTATCAATTAATCAATTAATTAAAATTAATTACCAATTATATTTTAATGAATTACTAATTAAAAATGTAAATAACAATTAATTCAAAATAAATACCAATAAATAAAAAAAAATTTTTTATTAAATATAAATAAATTACTTCCCACCCTATTCCCCTATAAACCCACAACCCGCTACAGAAAATAAATCAATAAAATTAACATAATTATCAATTAATCAATCAATTAAAATTAATCACCAATTATATTTAATTAATTACCAATTAACAAATAATTAACAATTAATTCAAAATAAATACCAATAAATAAATTAAAATAATTATCATTAAATTACTTCCCACCCTATTCCCCTATAAACCCACAACCCGCTACAGAATTATATTATGCAAAATTTAAATACCATAAAATTAATAACTTAAAATAAATTATAAAATAAAAATACACGTTTAACACATATACTAACATTAAAAAAAACGTTGATATTATTAAAAAATAAATATTTACTTACTTACCTAAAATTCGATATTTTTGTTGTCTATATTCTGTCCATCGATACTTTTATTGCCTATATTCTGTCCATTCGATATTTTGTCCATTCTATATTTTGAATTCGATATTACTGCTATTCAATTCGATATTTTTGTGGTCTATATTCTGTCCATTCGATATTTTGCTCATTCTATATTTTTTACTCGATATTTTGCCCATTCTATATTTTTTACTCGATATTTTGACTGTATACCATAGTCAGGATATTCCCGGTGGCGGCGGGGGTCTCGGGAGCCACGGGCTCCCGTGGCCATCTTGGGTGCGAGCGAAGCTCCTCCTCCGTTTTTGCTGACTTTTAACACTGTTGGTTACCATGAAAGTAATATGAAAATAACATTTGAAAGAAATTTAATTTTTCCTGATTCTTGTGATTATTCACGGAGTGCCGTATTGACGGATAAGTTTGTCCCGGGCCTTGGGTAGGGTTGAACATGTTCCCATGGCCCCTAAAGCTGTGCTTAAGTAATGTGATGATAATGTGTCGCCCCTCCCTCTATTTTAGCTTTGGGCCCCCTGGGCAGGCTGTGCATCATGTATGTGCTGAGGCTGCTCTGAAGAAGAGCTGCACTATTACAAGCTGGCTTTGGGTCTCAGGTAGTTGGTTGCTGCTGCTTAGAAGTAATGACAGGGCGCGACCCAAAGTTGTTGCCTTTGGGCCACCAGAGCGGGCTTTGTTTCTGGTCTGTGTTGGCAAGGTTGTGGAGCTGACTGGCCCCTTTGTGCTGAGTTTAGTTCTAAGGGCACACAGTTTGTCATGCCCTGTGAATAATTCATTTGCTGTTTTTGAAAGATAAAGAATCACAGGCTTCGACACTGTTAAGTTGGTTTTGGGTCCCCAGAGCACATCACGTTTGGGCACGTCCCCACTGCTTTAATGGGGAACCATGATGTTTGGTCATTTAATGTCAGCTGTAGATGACGGATCCCTGAACCGTGTCATCATGTATGTGCATGTTTGCATTGTGCTGAGGTGATTACCAGGTAATCGTTTATGCAGCTCTCTGATGGATGTCACATGTGGTTTTTCTGAGTCCCCAGATAGGTCATGCAGTCTGTGTGTTCTCCTTTGTACACCGGTGTTCAACTGTGTAGCCTTGGACCGGGTCATGTATGTGCATGTAACTTGCACGATCGAGATAACTATTAGTGGCGATACTACGTGTCTCTCGGACCTCTTTCAAGTGCTCGACGTCCTTTTTCCCCAGTCCCCCCCACCCCCCAGCGGCGGCAATCTGAGGGATAGCCCCGGGCGCCACAAGCTCTAGCTACGCCACTGATTGACAATTACAAGTCTGACACATCTGTTGATGTTGTAAGCTCCATTAGTGATTTGATGTAAGTAGTCAAAGATGTTTATGAATAATGTGTAGACCCTATTGTTGATATTATCATAGATGGGAGAAATTTACAATTACTTGTTGATTCAGGTGCACGAATGACGATGATCACCGAGGATCTGTTTGAGTCTGTGTGGCGTGAAATAAAGTCTTGAACCTCCTGAAAGGAATCCTGAATCGTACTAAGGAAGAAGGATTGAGTTGAAAGGTTTTTTTGAGAGTACTCTGAAAGAAAGATGTATCACCGGTAAAGTGTATGTTGCAAAGAAAGGATTGAACATTTTAGGGTGGTCTCACCAATGGTTATTTGGAATGACCCTCAGACCTGGTACAAAGGAACCTGTGTCTGTTGTGGATGATGAAGCACAAAATGATGGCTCATCACCTTGGGCTACCAAATTCAGTAGTGTTTTTTGCGACAAGCCTGAACTAATTAAAGGATTTAAACATCTTATCAAGGTGAAAGATGGAGCGGTTCCGGTGAAACACAAGTTGCGTAATGTACTGTTCAGTATTAGAGATGGCTTAGCAGAGGAACTAAAGAAAATGTGTGAATCAGGTGTGATTGAGCCAGTGGAATCATCATTGTGGTTATGTCCCTTGGTCGTCGCGCGGAAAAAAATGGCAATCTCAGGGTCTGTATTGATTTACGCAGTCTCAACAAGGAAATATGGGTTAGTTCCCACCCCTTGACACGTATTGACGACAGTGTTTCAAAGTTTGCAGGGTCAAAGTGGTTTTCGAAGATAGATTTATCTTCGGCACACCATCAGGTCGAACTTGACATGTCCTCCAAACACCTTACCGCATTTGTCTCTCCTGTTGGAACGTTTCAGTTCAAAAGGATGCAGTTCGGACTTGCCTCGGTGGCTTCGGTTTTTCAGCGCGTTATGGAAAAAGTTTTGATGGGAATTGAAGACACTGTTGTTTTCCAGGATGATCTCCTGGTTGCAGGACAGTGTAAGATTTCTCATGATAAAAACCTAACTGAAGTTTTGAGTAGGTTACAAGAGAAAGGGATTGTTTCTAACAAGAGTAAATGTGTATTTGGAGTTGAGTCCATTGAGTATTTGATATTTGATATTTATTGATTTGTATAGTGCTGAATCACCAATGAGGGTATCTCCGCGCTGGGGACGGAGGAACATCAGAACATGAGGGAAGAAATTTAGAAGAGGTGGGTTTTTAACATCTTTCTAAATTGAGTCAGATTATGTCCTGAGCGTAACTGAGGAGGCAGGCTATTCTAGAATCGGCGGGCAAGATAAGAAAATGCCTTGCCACCACTGCAAGCCTTTTTGATTCTGGGAATGGTGAGCAAATGCTCGGTGCTAGATCTGAGAGTTTGTGATGGGATATAGGAGGAGAGCTTGTTGGTGAGATACATGGGGCCCTTGCCATTACGGGCTTTGTGAATAATACAGCCTATTTTGAACTTTACCCTTTTCTTTATGGGGAGCCAGTGAAGTTGTTTGAGTAGGGGTCCAGAGGGTGTTCTAGATGGGGCATTGTTGGTGAGTCAGGCAGCAGTATTCTGCACTACCTGGAGTTTATTAGTGACACTTTCGTTGGCTGAAAACAGGAGGGCATTACAATAGTCAAGCCTACTCAATATTAGGGCCTGCATTAGTGTTTTTTTTGTAGAGGAGGGTAAGAGTGGAAAAATCCTACGCAGGAGGCCAAGAACGCAGTAGCAGGAACCTGCGGTGGTGTTGGCATGTGTGTTATGTGTAAGTTTGTGATCAATCCTGACACCTAGGTTCTTAACCACTTCTTTGGGAGTGGGGGCGGTTCCCAGCTCTCCTGGACACCAAGTAGGTGACCAGAGAGTGGTAGCTCCTCCAAAGAACATGATCTCTGATTTGCCCCCGTTGAGTTGTAAAAAGTTGTTACGCATCCAGGCAGCGATAGATTTCATGCCTTCGGAAAACAACAGATCAATGTTGGGTGTATTTTTATCAAAAGTTAGAAGGAGCTGGGTGTCATCTGCGTATGAGATTGGAGTGAACCCCAAGGATCTCATGAGTCTGGCCAGGGGGGGTGACATATATATTGAAAAGGGCAGGGCTTAGGCAGGATCACTGTGGGACCCCCTTGCTCACTTTGGTAGTGGCAGATGTAAAAGATCCCATGGTAACTGTTTGAGTTCTGTCTGTAAGAAAGTTGGTGATCCACCTCAGTGCTTGCCCCTGAATGCCTATGTCTTGGAGCCTTTCCAGAAGGATGTGATGTGAAATGGTGTCAAATGCTGCTGACAGGTCAAGCAGCACCAAAAGCGCTGCTTGACCATTGTCAGTAGCCATGCGTATATTGTCGGTAACCTCAATAAGGGCGGACTCTGTACTATGTTTAGCCCGAAACCCAGATTGAGAAATATCCAGTAGTTGGTGAGTTTCCAGATAATTAGACAAGTGTCTATTAATGTGCTTTTCAATGAGTTTAGACTGTAAGGGTAGAAGAGATATGGGTCGATAATTAGTGATTTCGGTGGTTGGGACCTTGGGGTCTTTACGTATAGGTTTGATTTGCGCATCTTTCCAGGCCGATGGAAGGCGGCCCTCCCTAAGGGAGCAATTCAGAATAGAGCAGATCGGGAGAGCTAGTTGTTCCGCAAATTTAGCAGAAATCCTGGCCAGGATGGTGTCCAAGGGTGAGCCAGATTTCATTGCTTCTATAAGGGATATAACTTCCTTCATATGAAGCTGGGGAAAGGTGTGGAGTTGGGCAGATGTGGTGAAAATGTCAGGAGGGCAATCCGTGGGGGGAAGAAGGGAAGAAGTGTTAGCAGCAATGACTTTCTGGTAGATGGCATCAATTTTGAGGATAAAATGCTCCACGACATCTTTGCATATGAACTGTGAGGGGGATTCCACAGTGTCACATGCTGATGGGCTAGAGTAGGCTTTTACTATTTTAAATAGCTCCCTGGAATTGGATCCAGCCTTCTCAAATTGATGAGTAATGTGCATTTTGCGCGCTGTTTTAATGTTATTGTGGTAAGCTGCTAAGGCGCATTTGTATTTAGTTCTGTCTTGTTCTAAGTGTGTGAGTCGCCAGGTGCGCTCCAGTTTTTTACATTCACTCTTTTCAATATGTAGGGCCGGGGAGTACCATTCTGTAGTAGCAGTAGAGCTTTTGGGGTGGTGAGTGGCCTGTTTTAAAGGTGCAGCTTCATCCAGTACACTGGAGATAGTGTTGTTAAAATGGCTTAGTTGTTGTTCGACATTGAAATTGCGGGTGTCAATGTCCCATGTCGAAAAAGAAGAGGCAAGGTGATGAGCTTTGATTTTATGCCAGGGTCTGTACCACCTATCTGTGAGGGGTATGGGAGAAGGTGAGATGGGGGGGCTTGTCAGATTGAAATTAACTACAGAGTGATCCGACCAAGTGAGAGGTAAAGTATCTCTATATTCAATGAATTGAGAGTTGGAAAGAATTAAATCAAGGGTGTGTCCTGCTCGATGAGTGGGATCGCTGTTGAGCTTGAGAAGCCCCTGGGAAGCCCAGTCCTCTAGTCAAGTTGTTTAAGTCCTCACTATGAATAATAAAATCTCCTAGAAGTAGGAAATTTCGGGTAGCAGCAATATGGGGGGCAATAAATTCTAAAAGACGACCATTGAAGTCGTTTATTGGTCCAGGGGGCCTATAAACCAGTGCTCCTTTCCAACTATGTTGGTGTAGTTCAATTTTAAAAATAAGACATTCGAATAATTTCGAACAGTACTGGTCGAGTATGGTAACTGGTATATGTTCTTTATGAATTATGGCCATACCTCCGCCCGCTTGTTCTAGCCTATCAAGTCTTTGAATGTGAAAGCTGGGTGGGAGCGCTAGAGCTATCGCAGGAACCGCAGAGGGTTTAATCCAGGTTTCCGTGAGAAATCCCAGATCTGGGTTAGTATCCTCTAAGAGATCCCAGATGGCGGTGGCATGTCGGGGGAGCGATCTAACGTTTGCTAAGAGGCCTATCCATGTAGTATGGTGGGGTGACTTGGCAGGGGGGTTTTGTGCAGGGCCATGTCTCGGCGGTAGAAGGTGATCTGGTAGTAATAGAATTAGCTGTAGTTTTTAAGTTCTGCTGGGGGCTGGGCTGGTACTTACACTTATAGCAAGAAAAAGGTCCTTCGGGCCATCCTCCGAGGGGACGCAATTGGGGGGCCGGTCTAAGCTTCAACAGGAATTCTCTAGTATAGGTGAGCATAGGTAAGGCTCGAGAGGACCTATCAGGATTATCAGGTTTAAAATGACCAGGGGTCCTGGCTCCTGGCGACGGACAGGCGCAGACAGGCCTGCCTTAGACGCGCCTTCGGCGCGCCAGCAGCGCGCCCGCTGCGCGTCTCGGAGTACATGGGATGATGTAGTGGGTGGGCTAACAGCTGCAGGCAGCTGATTGGTTGCCCGGCCAGGAAGTTGTGAATCACTTCCTGTAGCTTGGGGCCTTGTCCTGCCTCCCTCCACGCAAACCAAACAATTGGGCGGTGGACCGGGGAGTATGGACTGACAGTAAAAATACAGTGAGTGCCTTTTTAAAAACGCACAAGGGTAAAAACAGCGGCGATTTTACCCTTGTGCTTTTTAAAAAAATCAGCGTGAGCCCTTTCCGGCGCTCCAAGTTATCTCTAGCGCGTCCACTCGCGTCTGGGAGTGCATGGGATGATGTAGTGGGTGGGCTAATGTAGTGGGTGAGTATTTAGGCCATTGCATTTTCATGATAAAAACCTAACTGAAGTTTTGAGTAGGTTACAAGAGAAAGCGATTGTTGCTAACAAGAGTATTTGGAGTTGAGCCCATTGAGTATTTAGGATATTGCATTTCCGGCAAGGGAATTCTTCCAAGAGAGGGGTTGATAGATGCCATTTTTAAGGCTCAGTGTCCCAAATCAAAAGAGCAAGTATCATCATTTCTGGGGATGTGTGAATGTTGTTCCAAATTTATTTCCAATTTTTCGGCTAAAACTGTCCATCTACGTGAACTTTTTCTTTTTAAAAAAAAAGTAACATTTTTGTGGGACCAAGTGTGTCAAAATGAATTTGAAGAGATTAAGGTTGAACTTGGTGTGTGTAAAATTGCAACCCCTTTTGATCCTTCTTTACAATCCATTGTTTCAGTTGATGCCAGTTTGGATGGTCTTGGTGGGATGATAACTCAAATTAAACAAGGTGTTGAACACACAGTTGGATTTGCATCTCGCTCATTACGTCCAAGTGAGAAAAATTATTCTGTAATTGAGAGAGAGCTACTTGCTTGTTGTTGGGGCGTGGAAAGATTCAAGAGTTTCCTATGGGGTAGGACTTTCAAATTGTTGACTGATCATAAGCCTCTCATTCTGATTTTGAATGGAGTTGTTGTAAAGGAACATACTCCCAGGATAGCCAGAATCAGCTCAAAATTACTTCAATATAATTTTTCTGTTGACCACATTCCTGGCGGAAGAAATATTAGACCTGACTTTCTCTCTAGATCACCTCTACCTTGTTCTGAGAGTGATTTTCCGGGGTGTGATGAAGATGAGGAGTGTCTAATTGCATCCATTGATGTTTGTAATGGTGGATTCTTTAATGAAAAAGAATGGTTTGATGCCTTAGATTCTGATTCTACTCTTAGGGAGGTTAAGGCTTTCATTATCCAAGGTTGGCCTAAAGGAAAGCATCTCGATGGTGAACTTCAGCCTTTCTCGAAAGTTGCTGATGAGCTTTCTCTTGAGGGAGATGAGATGATCTTACATGGGGACAAAGTGGGTTTGAGCGATCGTATTGTTGATGCTGGACATGAGGGCCATCTTGGTCAAACCTGAACCAAACGCAGAATTCGAGCGGTCTATTGGCGGCCTTCTATGGACTGTCAGATTGAGAATGCTGTCAAAAATTGTATCACATGTTGCTCGAGTGACAAAGTGATCAAAACAGTCACTCCCCCTAAAGTAGTCGTAGAGTTGCCATCTGGACCATGGATGAAGTTGGCTGTGGACTTTGTTGGACCATTTCATGCATTATCTAATAGATGTAAGTTTGCATTGGTGGTTGCAGATTACTATAGCAAATGGTGGGAGGTACCTTTTATGGTAGATGCCAACACACATGAAGTCATTAGATTTTTTGAGAGTCTTTTTGCCAGGGAAGGATTTCCCAAAGAGTTAGTATCAGACAATAGAGTTCAATTTGTTTCAAAAGAGATGTTCAATTTTTTAGTTCAATCAGGTATCATTCACCGAGTTGCTCTTTATCACCCTCAGGGAAGTGGTTTTATTGAGCGCATGAACCGTATTTTGGTTGAGTGTGTGCAGTGGGCGGTATCTACTAAAGTTGATGTAAGAGAAGCTGTTCAGAGTATGTTGTGGGCTCACTGTACCACCCCATGTGCAGAATTGGGAAAAAGGCCTTTTGAAATGTTGCGAGGGAGAGTAGCCACGTTTAGTATGTCTCCAGCATGGATGAGGCGGTGGGGTCTATTTTCTAAAATGTCCACTCTTGTGTCTGTGGGAGTTGATGTTGAGGTGTCCAAATCTGGATGTAGTGGTGGAAGCAACAAAGTGGATGTTCATTGTTCTTTGAATGCTTGTTCACACAAGAATGATTGGGTTCCTAAAATCAAGTTGGGAGATTGGGTGAAAATTAAGATTCCTCATAAGGTTTCTAAAGGATTACCAAAATTTAGTCAGCCTGTCCGTGTAGATGCCATTTCTCAATATGCTGTCAGAGTCAATGGTAAGAGTTGGTGGAACATTTCCAGGGTTTACAAGCTTCCTGATAAAGTTGTTTATCAAATGGGACTAGAATGTAGTTCTCCATTGGGTTTCTGCTTCTGACTTGGGAAAAGGAGCTTCCACTTCTGGTACTTCTTGTCCTATTTCTGGCAAGAGTTTTGGAGCTTCTGGTTCTGGGTTAGGAAAAAGAGCTTCCACTCCTGGTACTTCTTGTCCTATTTCTGGCAAGAGGTTTGTCCAAATACAACCTATGCGGAAAAGTAATCGGAGAAAGGTTCCGCCCAAACGATAGGATTTATAATTCATTTAATGTTGGAAGAAGTGTTACTCGTCATTATTTCGGTTTTGCTATTGTCTTATTTTGATTTTGCTGATGTTCTTCAATTTGTATGTATTTATATTATGCTTACTCCTTGCTTTTGTTTTCTCTCCCCTTTTTTCTTATCCTCCCATCCCTTTTCTTTATTCTGTCTGTTTTATATGAAGAAGGGAGATATTGTAGTAAAGTAATGTATTCTTCCCTATTAGAATGTTCTACTAGCACTATGGTAATAGAATGTGTATTCTTGAAAGTGCCAGGGCTGTTGTTAATTTCCCTGGAAGCTGTGGAGACGAACGGTAATAAATCCCCTGATGTTTCAACTTACCTTGGTTTGTGGTCACTTCAGTCTCCCATATCACATAAATATTCATTGGGCTTGAGCTGAAAGGGACCCCTCTGAATGGCTGGGGTGCCCCTGAAGGGTTGCCCCCCGCACCGCAGGACTGCAGAGTCATGTGTTACGCCCCTGTATGTGGGAACCAGATGGGGAGATTACGACAACTTCATGCCATGGCCCCATCAGAGCATGTGGAAGATTTGCAGATCTGGAACCGAGAAGGGAAGTGACAATGAAACTGGACATGATAAATGACATTAGCAACGTGTGTGAAGCTACAACCCTGTGGAGGCTCTTATCTCTAAAAACCAGGCCAACATCAGACTGTCGACCAGGCCAGCTAATACGCCAATGGACACTTGTCATTTTCCCTTGAGAAACCAATAGCTGGGATATGGGTTCATGCTGTGGGATGGGCTCCATAATGGAAGGCTGTGCAGGAAGGTGGAATCTGACTATATGGTTACCCCCACTTTTTTCCTGGTGTTTTGATGGTTTTCGACTTAGTTGGACTCGGATCCTGCTGTTCAGAGCCCCAGTCTATCTGCTTTCTCTCTAAAATGGATTCCCTGTACATTAGCTACACTCCAGATTGGTTACTGGGTTACCCTTGTGAGTCCCTAGTATATGGTACCTTAGGTACCAAGGGCATAGGAACCCCAGAAGTCTACCAGGGGCTGAAGCATGTATTATGCCACCCCTGGGAAGCCTTCCAAAATGGCACCACAGGTCTGCACTTGCAGCCTGGTTAAGGAGGTGTAAGCACCCCTTACTTAGATATAGTATACCTATATCTACCTATATATATATAGACTTATATTAACCTATAAGTCACTCCTATGGCAGGCCTTGACAATCCTGAAAGCAGAGTTCTTGGTTTTGTGTGAGAGGGTGCCCTAGCATGAGCTGAGCCCCTCTGCAGCTTTCGGAAACCCTCCCTTATAGCTGTTCTATGATATAGCCATACCATATACTCTTAAGTGCATTATAATCCTCGCGGTTAATGCTAAATTTGGTTTGGCTTTATCAAAACATGTTGTGTTTGGTGTCAAACACTTTGGAATACTACCCCCACCACGCCAGTTCTGGCGGTGGGGGTAGCATTCCACCCTTCTAGAGGGAGAAGACATGTACACACTGGTATACCCGGTAGAAGTTTAAAAGAGCCTCAGCGTCACAAAATGGATGCTGCTGCCACAGACACAAGTCTGACCTCCTTCTGCTGGGCGAAACTCCGGCAGGGGAGGCTGGACAATAGGTTTCCTGTCTAGGGAGGTGCCAGCACCTCCCCAGACAGGCGTTAGTGTATTGGGGCAGGGTTGGTTGCATTCAGTGAATGGTTTTCAGACACTGCCTGGGCACACAAGGTGCTCCATGCATTTCCCAGTTCAAACCGGTTGCTGGGGCACTCTGCCCCAGCTCTGGTGCAAAACTGGACAAAGGGGAAGGGGTGTAACCACCCCCTGCCCAGGTCCTCCCATAGGTGAGACCCTAGAGTTAGTCCAACCCCTAAACTTAGTATAAGTATAGGAACCCAGTCACTAGGATTTTAGATTACCCTGGATGAAACTCGGAAGACGAAATCTTGAACCTTTGACATTCCATATCGACTGGAGGACGGAATAAATCTCCCTTGAGGTCAGGGAGTGACCTCCCTGTTCAAACAGGCACCAATGAGCATCTTGCCGGTCTGCATTTTGGAGGCTCCCGCCGGATCCCGAAGAATCTGCGTCACAGGACATGGGCTTACAGACATCTCTAAGGCCGACACAAGATCCCAGCAAAGCTGAGACCCGCAGCCAACACGAGAGACGTGGGACCAGAACTCCTGGACATCCTGCAATTTTCCCACTGCACCTACTTCCCGAAGCTTCCCGAAGTTATGCATTGGGCTACTTGTTGCCCTTGCCCCGGGCACCTTTTGCACCGAAGCTGAAAGGCCTACACTCCACGATTGTTCCGTGGGCCTGCTTTCTTCACCGCAGCTCGAGGCTCCTTTGCGATCTCTAGTCCGTTGGCTAGTGGGTACTCCACGAAGGCCAATCTTTTGTTCCTTGGGCTTTCCTGGTTGCTCCAGATGTGCCCTGACTCCCCTCAAAAGGGTGAGTCCCTCAGACCTTGCTGGTCTGCACCGAAGCCAATCTTGTCATCTTGTGTGGGTTGGTGTTGCCAAGGCTTGTTGGGTCCAATCCGGATACCGACGCTGCAGCACTCGACATCCGACGTGGGATAGCTCGAATCCAGCTCCTTGTCGTCATTGACGCCTCCTGGACCTCGTGGCTGAAGAATCAAGCTTCACCTATTTCACCTTAAAGCACCCGACATTGGCTTGCATATTCCTGTCGCCATCCTGGTCACTGGCTAGTGACCCAGACTTTGTCCCCTCTGCTTTCAGGTTCTTCAGATCCATCTTTGGATCCACCCGGACACTTTTCTCCTGGTCGCCTGCAGCACTTCTTTGCAGCTCTCCATAGGAATCGACGACGAAACCCGACACGAAAAGACACCTGGGTGAGGTAACATGAGTACTTTGGTGCTCCCATGGATCTTGACTCTCGAAGTGTCCAGTACTGAAGGGGTTCCCTCGCATTCCACTCCTAAGTGTCCTAAATCTTTAACTTTGTAACTTAAACTTTCCTCATAGAAGTCTATGGTGATTCGCGGCTGTGTTTAGACACTGCACGCGTCCCCCGTGGGTCTCCTGCATCCCTACCTTGGGTGGGTCCTGGTTGCCCCAGCGGTTCTACAGGCCCTAGGCCTCACTTCTATCCCTCACGTGGTCAATCTGTCTTCTCTAACATTGTGACAAAGCCCACAAAAGGCGGTGAAAAAAACCCATGCAAAGAAACAAAGAGCAATGTCCAGAGAAGATGGCGGGGTTTGACCCCTGAGCCATGAGACCAGAGAGACGCCTTAAACAAGAACTGAAGAGAGGACTTGGGTGTCAGAATGTGCTCCCAGTACTGGACCGTCAACTATACTGGCTGTTGGACCTCCGCAGTGAAATACACTGGCATGTGCAGTCCCTCAGTTGCATCTCTTAGACATGTGGAAGGCTCCTCACAATGACAGCGTGAGGTGAAAGAAGTGCCCTCACCACGAGATCACCTTATAACATTCTATAGCCCCTTCACTGGAGGTCTTCTGTCCTTCAGCAGATGAGCTGTGGGGCTCTCTATTATGGCATATCTAGAATAAATCTGTAGAATTCACCGGCAATCCCAGCAGTAACAGCATGTACCCTACGCTCACAGTGTGCTGTGCAGATGGAGGATATTTGGGTCAACAGATGGCCTTTTTAAGCCAGGGATCTGCAGTTATGTTACAGGAAATGGGTTATGGGAGTGAAGGAATGGGCCGTTTCTGTATGTGTTACTGTTAATGTGCCTGTAGTGTGGTGTCCCCAAAATTCTAGTGCACCATGGAAGAAAGGTGTCTAGTGACAATTTGTTAGAGGGATGAACTAAGTAGTCCCATGTTGGAGGCAACGGATAGCAAGGACTTCCCATCCATGTAAGCAGGAAGGGGTGGGGAGCGGCCAACCTTCAAAATAAACTGATCACAACATTTTGGGAAACTATGAAACCACAAGTATCCATCATATCATAGTGGTAGGTTTTAGTAGCTACATTTGTTGACTTGGGAATTAGAAAACATGGGTTTAAAATTCTGGTTTGCCATTTTGACGAAACTTACGTGATCCTCGGCAAATCATTGTCTCACCATATCCAAATTTCCTAATCTGTTAAAGATGGAAGTGCTTAGAAACAGCCCCACAATCAGCACTATCCAGCCGGAAGATAGTTCAGTTTGTAGAGGTGAGCTGATCACTACTTCAAACACCTTTACTATCCCAACCATGCTTTTGATCTTGGCAATTTCGTGTCCCACGCCCCACATGTATGTGATATTCTGCTGATAGAGGCCTACAATTAGCTTTTTTACTGCACCTCGCATTGATGTGTTGGTGGGCACCCTGTTTCTATGGGTGTCGCCAAAATCAAGTTCCAAACTTTATCTGACTGAATAATTTTTAGAGCTGGGCCTTTCTATAAACGGTAGTGACTGTGGGACGGATGAAGATGGCCAAAATACAGATTAGTGATGCTTTGGATCAGCCAGACACAATCCCCTGATGAGTTGGGCCATCACTCCCTTACCTTACAGGTTTTGAAATGGGAGTTATTTATACCAAAAAACAGAGATTAAAGTGGATAACCTGCAGTGGTATTAGGGCCCTAAACATGTCTGAGTCCCAATTTCTAAAAAAAAAAAAGGTTTATATATCGCAAAATGTTGTGGTAGTTTTCGTCCTCCCAATCTAAAAGCCTCTGAAACTTTCCTTCAGCCCACACGCTGACCCTCCGAGGTGGTGCGTGCTGTTTTTGGCTGTTGCCGTCTGCAGCGAGGGGCTGCGCAGACAGGTTTGCGTCTTATCTTCCACGTACCTCCCCTCACATTCGCTCGACAGATGGTAAGAGATTTGATACCAGCTTCCCAGCATCGGCACAGATGGAGGAGCTGGGCCGGTGAAAGCGGCACCGTTTAGGAGCTGATAAATGTTTTAAAGATACAGAAATTGTTGTTCCAGTGGACTGACACACTCTCTCTCGCTCACTCGCTCTCTATCTCTCGCTCTCTCACTCTCTCTCTTCCTTCCTTTTCTGTGCCCAAGACCCAAGAAGTTGAATGATTTCGCTCCTTTTTCCGCCCAAATAGGGCAGGGATAATACATGGCTTACGATCAATAGGAGCTTCAATCAACTTTCGTCTCTATAACGTTGGACACAGACTTCCTTTTTTGAAGAATTAACTTTTTGAAGAATTAACTTCACCCCAACGTCCAAGTATTACCCTCGTTTACCACTATGTGGTAAGGCCAAATCAAATGTCCTTGAAAAAAATTAATAACAAGGAAGGAACAAAATGGATGCCTCATCAGGGCCTACCAAAGAATACAAAAAGTATACGAAAATAACGATGCACAGGGTCGCTCTGGGTAATTACCGGTGGCTGAGATTAATTCAAGCATTCCATCCATGGAGAAGTGTGGCTCACTGGTTAGAGGAGGCAGACCTGGAAGCAGAGGTCAGCCCGGGACCAGGGTTCAATTCCCGGCTCGGCGGGGTCTTGAGTCCAAAAATGTCCATGGACTCGACAATTCTCGCTCCGGTGCCTACTCGATTCACGGGTTCACACTCTGCGACTCTGGGCAATAGCTTGCTTAATCTCCACAACGGCCCCTCGCAGCGGGATGCCTGGCTTTCACCTTGCGGATACCCTGCCGGGGTTATCTCACAGGGGAATACCAGGACGGGTTCCCTAAGCAACCGCTTGGTGATTTGCGCTATATAAATTCCTGTACATCCATCACTTTTTTGTATACATCAGGACCTACATATAAGTACGACTCCCGTGAGCCTCAGTGCTGTGTTTACCTTTCCACATAGGTGGAATCTATCAATTTGGCTATCGTCCCATCGTGCATTTAAGAGGTTTCATGCTTAAAGGAAGGGAGCTCTGCTTTTTTTGGCTCTTCTGTTTGCACATATCTTTTATTGATTGTTCACTGTCCTTTATATTTCCCCTGAGACAAAGTACATCTGTGATAGATCTCATCTTCTTCTCACTTTAGGGTGGTTGTATGTTCTTACAACGAACTCCGTTGTAACGCATGCCTTTACCACGCATGCGTTACTACGGAATGCTATTTTCACGCTTATCCTTCTCCACGTATTTTTCCGTGGTGACGTCATATGTAGGAAAAAAGAAACGGCAGTTTCCTTCCTCTGCGACGCCGATTGCCTGCACATCTCGTCTAAAGGTTAGTGTTTTTTTTGGGGGGGGAAGCCCCCCCCAGCCCCCCTTATTTTATTTGTACCCTTTACCACACATGCCTTTACTACGTACCTCGTAGTAAAAGTATGCGTGGTAAAGGCTGTCGTTGTAACCACGCATGCGTTGTAATGCATGCGTGGTTAAGGTTTTCGTTGAAACGGCCTCGTTGTAGTGGCCGTTTCCCCTTTAGGGTGGGCTCATTATCAAAAATCAGAAAGTGAGGTTAGTACTGTATTTATGTTCATGTTATAAGAGCATTAGCTGGTGTCACAGCCAATGGAGTGACTCTTGTCTCTAGCGTTGAGCAGAGAGTGCCTTCTTGTCCTCATGTTATACCATGAATTAGCTGATGGTCTCCAGTACCATCTAGTGGACCGTTGCAGCACACGGGGGATATTAACACACTTTCCCTGGGTGCTGTTTTATACTAAAGCACCAAACTGATGTATTGTATTGAAATTGTATTTATATAGCGCTTACTTCCCCATACGAGGTGTTGAAGTGCATATTCTGGGGGGGTCGAACACTACTCCCGAACCCAAAAGGATTAGTGGTGAATTAGTATAGTGAAAAATTAAATTTATTTGAGTGGTGGAGGAGTTATCTAGAGGTTGTAAACCAGGAACACCTGTTTAGATTTGAACCAATACAATCTTCAAGAATATGGATTAAGGAGGAGTGTCCATCTGGCTTATAGAAATGATTTGCTGTACAAGAGCTGTTAGGCGTGGGAGAGAGCTGCTTCAGATTTCGCAAGCTTTGGGGAAGCTCAGAAAATACTTTTGATTGGAAGAGTGGCTTCCAATGTCCAGTTTGGCATGCTCCTATGCGGCAAGAAAGGCGAGTGCTTCCAAACACAGACCTCAGCACGTGCCTTTCTCACGATGACTGCCCCAGAGTGAATATAAATGTGCCGGGCTAGTGCTGGAGACCACGACACAGAGGGTGAGGATGGTGAAGTGCAAATCTCAACAAAGCAGCATCGTAAAGTTCCAGTGAAGTTACCTGAACACAGCAGTGAGGAGTATCGACTAAAATTAAGAGAAAAACAGATGGAACAGTAGATCAGGAAGTCAACGAGAACAAGTGCTGAGCCTGCCTAGCCTGCTCAGTGAGCTGCTCCCATGAATTCATGTGAGATGGAGACAACAGGAAGACACTCAAGGAGTGTAGTCCACCCAACCAAAACCATAAAAAAGGGTGTCAGGTACACAAGGAGTGATCTGGGTGAGTGAGAGCAGAGGAGTCAAGTTTCACTACTACCTCTCTGGGGAAGAGACAAGACCTAAGACTCCAGGTTAAGCGCAGAAACACGCTAGGTATTATGAAGCAGTAAGAGAGGGAATTGATGGAGAAGCGTCCCCTATGCCCCTGTGCCACACAGTACAAGGAGTAAAATAGTCACAACAATAACAGGGAGGTACTAGAAAAAGGAACTACACAACTGTACCTAGGAGTCTGGACATTTCCCCAGCCAAAGCAGTGGAAACAACCAAAATGAAATGATAGAGGCCTACTTGCTTTAACTCCTGGGTCATATTGCAGTAAGTACCCTGGGGGCACACCAGGCATTTGCACTTGCTTCTTGCATCCCGAGGGTACTTTGGTACTATAGAAGATGCCACAGATGCACATGGGCGTCCATGGGGGGGGGGGGGGGGGGGGCAAGGAGGGGCGCTTGCCCCCCCCTGGAGCGACCCTCCTTGCTCCCCCTGTGGACGCCCATGAAAACCGTGACTTCAAGACGGGGTTCTCACTCTCTTTCCTCTCCTTTCTTTTATATGCTTCCCTGTGAAATGGATCCAAAAAAGAAAGACGCTTTTGCTGGAAATGTCGTATTTTTCTGACATTTTAATTCCAAAGTGCAGCATTGGGAATAAAAGGCTAAAAATATGAAAAATAGATAAATAACTAAATAAAGTAAGACAGAGTGGTAGCAAACTGGCAAAACTGACTTTATTCACACTGAAACAGATTAGCGCCACTTTTACAGAGTTTGCCAGTGAAGCGCTATTTTGGTTTTCTTGTCTTTGTTTTCCCTGGACTTGGAACTAGTGCACCAATCCTGGAGGTACTGCAATGTGTGGATTGGAAAACAAAATGTGTGCTGCGGCTCGGCGTCCAGGGATGTGGTCTTTTTACCATACTGCTTACGTTTTGTAAGGATAAAAGCAATGACCATTGAAATGGGTCCATTCAGGGCCCTGTAGTCGTGTCCTTTACTTTTCAGGCAAAAGCACTCACTGATTTCAGAATAGTGAGTGTAAAAGCATTAAGGTAACCATGTTGTTCCTGCTTACATTTCCCATGGTTTGCTAAATTTAGCATTCCCTATAAGTGTTTGCTTTTTCCAGGATGTTGTTACTTTTTTTTTTGTAGGCCGCATATTGCTCTTGTCTAGTGCATAATTTAAATTGCGCATCCAGGTGTTTATAGCGGGCAACAATTGGGTTGTAGTTGAAAACAGTGGGAGTATTTCTCAGTGGGGCAGTACGGTGTTCAGTAGGGGAGAGGATGTGGCACTATGGTCAGAGTTGCTGAATTTGGAACTGGGAACCAGGTTCAGCCTTAATAACCAGCCCACTAGACCACTCTCCTGCGAGAGCACAATCACATGCTAGACCTTATGAAGGCTTCGCAACACCTTAGAAGTCCTGGTGTCTACGCACCAGCAGGTGGACCCTAGCATGACAAGTGTAGGTTAACCTTCAAGGCTTGTCCACCACTATCCATACTGAAGTTCACCTCCAGTCTTGCGGGCAGGCCTATGAAGCAGCACACCCTAGAAAAACAGTCACTGAGGTCACATGACCCTTGAGAAGGGCCAGCTCTAGGGCGGTGCAACCAGTGTGAGCGCACTGGGTGCTGACTTTAGGTGAAGGCATCATGTTTGCAAGTATATTATGGTTTTAAAAACGCTTTCTGCCTCCTTCCTGGCCTCCAGCAATTTTCAGCAACAATAAAAATGTCATGATGACTCTGGTGATTAATGTTCTTCCTAGAGAGAGATCAGAATTTTATCTAGTGGAAGTTTTGACTCATGGAAAGGTAGCTCAGAAGGTTAATGTACCGGCTGCAAAGAACATGCGCCATGCAGACCACAAAGTGCACATAATGTAAATAGGTCAGTGGGCTACTGCTTTTGTCAGAGAGATCCTTTTGTTACTTGCAGTTTATAAGTTAAAATCCTAACTTAGAACACTGAGCTATTAACTCTCATCTAAAAGCTGCATACAAACTGCAAGGTATAAATTAGAGCGTTATGTTCTACCCCCCCGTCCCCCCTCTCCCCCCCGTCCCCCAGTTTTTGATTTTCCTAATGTCCCAAAAAGTGTTCTTTTGGACAGAAATCAATTCTGGTTATTAAGGCGAACCCCCAACTATGGTATTACTTTTTAAATTCCGGGTATTGTGTTTCTCCAGACCAATCACTATAAAACTATACGGGCTACTAGTATGGTTGTCATGTGACTCCTACACCTTGTAGTCCTTAGTCTTATGTAACATTTTCTATACAGTGATTTACACACATATTGATTGTCTCTGTGTAATGTGTGTGATGTAAAGTGCTCTGACACCCTACAATGGTATGAGTGGCGCTGTTAATCAAATTAAATGCATCAGAGAGAGAGTGGTTATGGATACTTGGTGGGCACAGTTAAATCAATCAATCAATCAAGTCATTTATAGAGCGCACTACTCACCCGTAGGGTCTCAAGGCGCTAGGAGGGGGGGGGGGTGCCGTTACTGCTCGAACAGCCAGGTCTTGAGCTTCTTCCTGAAGGAGAGGTGGTCTTGGGTCAGGCGCAGGTCGGTCGGGAGTGAGTTCCAGGTCTTGGCGGCCAGGTAGGAGAAGGACCTTCCTCCTGTTGTCGCTCTTCGGATGCGGGGGACGGCGGCGAGGGCGTGGCTGGTTGATCTGAGGTGGCGCTTGGGAGTGTAGAAGTTGATTCGGTTGTTGAGGTAGCTCGGGCCTTGGTCGTGTAGGGCTTTGTGCGCGTGGGTGAGGAGACGGAAGGTGATTCTTTTGTTGACGGGGAGCCAGTGCAGGTCTCTCAGATGTCCGGAGATGTGGCTGTTTCGTGGGATGTCGAGGATGAGTCTGGCTGAGGCGTTCTGGATCCGCTGGAGTCTCTTCTGGAGTTTGGCGGTGGTTCCGGCGTAGAGGGCGTTGCCGTAGTCCAGTCGGCTAGTGACGAGGGCCTGGGTGACAGTCTTCCTGGTCTCGGTGGGGATCCACCAGAAGATCTTCCGTAGCATGCGTAGGATGTTGAAGCATGACGAGGAGACGGCGTTGACTTGTCTGGTCATGGAGAGGGAGGAGTCCAGGATGAAGCCCAGGTTGCGTGCGTGGTCCGTCGGTTTGGGTGCGGTGCCCAGGGCGGGGGGCCACCAGGAGTCGTCCCAGGCGGAGGGCGAGGAGCCCAGGATGAGGACCTCCGTCTTGTCTGAGTTCAGTTTCAGGCGGCTGGTCGTCATCCATTCGGCTACATCTCTCATCCCTTCGTGCAGGTTGGCTCTGGCGGCGGCGGGGTCGTTGGCCAGGGAGAGGATCAGCTGGGTGTCGTCGGCGTAGGAGATTATGTTGAGGTTGTGTTGGCGTGCGATGGCCGCGAGGGGGCTCATGTAGACGTTGAAGAGGGTGGGGCTCAGCGAGGATCCTTGAGGGACGCCGAAGATGACTTCGGTGGCCTCTGACTTGTACGGTGGTAGGCGGACTCTCTGTGTTCTTCCGTTGAGGAAGGAGGTGATCCATTCCAGTGCCTTCTCCTGGATTCCGATGTTGCCGAGGCGCTGTACTAGGGTGCGGTGGCAGACAGTGTCGAAAGCCGGGAGAGGTCCAAGAGGATGAGGGCCGCTGTTTCTCCGTTGTCCATCAGGGTTCGGATGTCATCGGTGGCAGCGATGAGGGCGGTCTCGGTGCTGTGGTTGGCTCGGAAGCCAGACTGTGAGGGGTCGAGGGATCCATTCGTCTCGAGGAAGGCGGCCAGCTGTTTGTTGACGGTCTTCTCGATGACTTTGGCCGGGAACGGGAGGAGCGAGATGGGACGGTAATTCTTGAGTTCGGTGGGGTCTGCTGTAGGTTTCTTGAGAAGAGCGCTGAGTTCGGCGTGCTTCCAGCCCTCCGGGAAGGTGGCGGTGTCGAAGGAGGTGTTGCTAATGTCCCGCAGGTGGGGTGCGATGACAGCGTCGGCCTTGTTGAAGATGTGGTGAGGGCAGGGGTCAGTCGGAGATCCGGAGTGGACGGAGTTCATTGTGCGGATGGTGTCTTCGGTGCTGATCGGAGTCCAGGTGCGGAGGGTGGTGGTGGGTGGCGTTGTTGCGGTTGTGGCGTGCGTTGGTTGGATGCTGAAGCTGTTGTGTATGTCCGCGATCTTGTTGTGGAAGTAGGACGCGAGGGAGTTGCAGAGGTCTTGCGACGGGGTGATGTCATTGTTTCCGGCGTTGGGGTTGGAGAGCTCTTTCACGATGTTGAAGAGTTCCTTGCAGTTGTGTGCGTTGTTGTCCAGCCGGTCCTTGTATGTATTTTTCTTGGTGGCGCGGATCAGTTGGTGGTGTTTCCGGGTGGCGAGCTTGAGGGTGGTCATGTTGTCCGTAGTTGGTTCCCTTCTCCATACTTTCTCGAGGGCTCGGCAGTTCTTCTTGGAGCTCTTGAGTTCGTCGGTGAACCATGGGGTTTTTCTGCTGCCGGGTCTGCTGGGCGGGGTTCTCAGAGGGGCGAGTTCGTCCGCGCAGTTGCTGATCCACTTCGTGAGGTTGTCGGCGGCCTGGCTGGGGTTCGCTGAGCTGGCGGGAGGGTGCTGGCTCAGGGAAGCGGTGAGCTGGTCGGCTGTGATCTTGTTCCAGCTTCTTCGGGCAACCTGTTGCTGGTGTTGGTGGATCGTCGTTCTTTTGAAGGTGAAGTGGACGCAGCTGTGGTCCGTCCAGTGGAGTCCTGTTGCGTGGCTGAAGGCGATGTCTTTGCTGGATGAGAAGACGTCGTCGAGTGTGTGTCCGGCGAGGTGGGTGGGGGTGGTCACCAGTTGCTTGAGTCCGAGGTTGGCGAGGTTGTCGAGCAGGGTGATGGTGTTGCGGTCGCTGTTGTTCTCTAGGTGGAAGTTGAGGTCCCCCAGGAGGATGTAGTCGGCGGAGGGGAGGGCATGCGGGCTGATGAAGTCGGCGATGTCCTCGCTGAATCGTGTGCGTGGACCCGGGGGTCGGTAGATCAGGGTGCCTCTGAGGGTGGTCTTCGGGTCGGTGTGGATCTGGAAGTGCAGGTGTTCGGCGGTGGTTAGGGTGTCGTCGGTGTTGGTCGTGATGCGGATGGTGTCTCTGTGGATGATGGCGATGCCTCCTCCCGTCTGGTTGGCGGTGCGGTCCCTCCGTGTGATCTTGTAGCCCTCTGGGATGGCGATGGCGATGTCGGGCGCTGAGGAGGCGTTCATCCAGGTCTTTGTGAGGAAGGCGACGTCAGGGGCGGTGGTGTCGAGGAGGTTCCAGAGTTCTACGGCGTGTCTGTGGATGGAGCGGGTGTTGAGTAGGATGCACTTGAGGTGGTTGCTGCTGGTGTTCGGCTTGGCGAGTGCTGGTGCAGGGTAAGTCCGGGTGCAGGTGAACTTGCAGGCGTGGCAGCTGAAGGGTCCGTGGGTGTGCCTCGGGGAGGCGCGGTGACATCTCGGGATGGCGCCGGTGTTGAGTGCGATGAGTTCGGCGGCGTTGTAGGTTCGTCGGGTTGGCTTCTGTCGGTGGGGGCCAGGGGTCCTGGCACTGGGCGCGGTCCAGGCGCGGACGGGCGCAGACGGGCTTACCTTTGGCGCGCCTTCGGCGCACAATCGGCGCGCCCGCTGCGCGTTCGCACGGTCGCCATATATGGCGAAGTGCGCGGGTGGGCGGAGCAGCTGGGAGGCGGGAGCGGGGAGGGAACAGAAGGAAAAAGGGGCGGGGTCAGCGGTGGTGGCGGGAAGCGGGGAGCGGGGAGGGACGACGGAGGGCGGCAACAGGCAGGAAAGAACAGGAAAAACAGCGGGAGAAACAACAATAATAACAAATACAGCGGGAGAAACAACAATTATGACAATACCAATTCTACTTAGTCAATACAGTAAATACACCAGGGGCACAGGGAGAGGAGCGCCGATCACGGACCACGCCGCTCGGAGGAGGGGGCGTGGTCACGAGGCGGCAGTCGGGCAGCAAGGCACAGTGGAAGGGGAAGCACACGCAGCAGCTGGTGGCCGTGCGGCGCGGGAGCGTCCTAGGACTAGGACACACACACCTGCGTCGCACGGTCGCCATATATGGCCAAGTGCGCGGGTGGGCGGAGCAGCTGGGAGGCGGGAGGGAACAGAAGGAAAAAAGGGGCGGGGTCAGCGGTGGTGGCGGGAAGCGGGGAGCGGGGAGGGACGACGGAGGGCTGGTAGTGAGGGAATCCATGACAGAGGTGGTCATTGGGGGGCACTAACAAACATTAATGCACAGGACACCACCAGTGCTATGGCTGGCCCTGCCCTTGAGGCCAATCTGCCTCACCCAAAGGTACCTCCATTGGCCATGTTTCAGCAGCAGTAGCTGCAACTCACCAGGGATTGGCAATGCAGGATTTACATGTACACCAAACTAAGTTCGCAAACTTCACAGTCTCCCTGCTTCATTCACAAGCACTTTTAACATATGCTGCCTGCTTTGGGGCCACTGGAATTAATTATGCAGCAAAGGATGACAACATTATGCCGTAGTGTTGACTAAATTATGCATTTAAAAAAGGCTGCAGCGTAATGCAGTATATTTTTAGATATTTTATTATTTTGACCTGTGTACACATGCTAACAGTCTCTGGAAAGATTTTGCCTTATTAGTACCAGTGTAACATACAAACGCAGCAGTGAGAAAGGTGACCAGTCAACATTTACAATAGGCCATCCACTCCAAAGCAACACAAGTCACATTTTATATTAACTTTTGATATGTTTGAGCACCAAACAATGTATTAGTTTAAATGGTCAGATCATGCAGCAGATCTTGCATTACGAGGCAAATGTGGCAGAGGCATAATTTTAGAGAAAACATTTGCAAACTAGGATATTTTGCCATTCATGTTTGAACTGCTGTTGTTGAAAGAGTGTGAAGTGCTGATGACAGAAACTCCACGGCTCGGAGACAAATGGCTTGTTTCCACATTTTATCATATTTGGTACATTCTGTGATTAGAAGCATATCCCACTTTGTGAATATATTTTAATGTCAATAACTCAATATAACCTTAAATAATCATGTGTATCCATTGGTTGATTAAACTGGGCAGTGAAATGCCAAACAAATACTAAAAATTGGGATGTCTGCGCATTCTAGGCACACCTCTGGCTCCACCCACAGATCCAATCCTTGGGTTATTCCCGCCCTCTGATTCTCCGCCCACTGTTCCCCTACTTTTTTCCCCCACTTCGACCACTGTGTAAGACTCAGCATCCATGGACCTGTGATGTGGCGAAGCTGCGGGCGCCGCATGTGCCACACATTTACGGTGCCGGGCTTCTGCATAAGGGAGCTGGCCATTATTGTATCCCTAAACGTGCGCACAATGTCAGTTTGACATTGACTATACGTAGAGGGACTCTAAGTTTCTTTTAAAAAATATAGCTAACATTTGGACCTATACATTTTATTTTGTATAAATTATTTGAATGTGTGTAAAATTTAGCAATGCCCGGGGAATTCTAGTAAAGGGAGCACCCACTGGCAAATCACTAGCGTGTGTGATTGCTGCATTATTTATTACCTACTTTGAGGTTGTGCTTTAACTTTGGATAAAAGTTATCATGAATTCTAGCACCAAGAAGCCAATATTGGTAAATATGTGTGCTACAAATAATCCTTAATATACACTGTGCATACAGTATATTTAATCTGGTGCTTTAATCATAGGCTGTTTTAAAGTGTTCTGATAAAAATCGAATTGTGCTGAAGACAGCCTTGATTGGTGTTGGATCGAGGACCCAGAAGTCTGCACACCTAGCAGACAGAGATAAAGCACCTTGTCAGAAAGTTTAGCGTTTTCCCTACAGGTGGTGTTTGTTGGCCTGTGGCAGGGTCAGTCACATGTCCTGGATTCCTGGCATTTAATGGAGTCTATCCTAGTTCTGCGCCCCAGTGTTTCTTGTGCAACACCTGGCACACATCATGTCGGAGGATGGTGATGATGTTAACATTTTGCCCCCCCCTGGAAAAATGTATGCGGACGCCCATGCAGATGCATGTGCTCCCCCTTCTATAATACAGATCATGCTGCTGCACATTGTGCACCAGAGCGATGGCAAGGAGACTTTTCCTTATTTGCATGGTGGCATGACCCCATGCAAATGAGGAAATATTTGCCTATGTGCTGGCACTTTATTGCAGACGAGGTCACAATGGTAAAGAAGCTGTCAGGAATCTCACTGACTGTAAGCCAGGTAGAGTAGCACATAGTCAATGAGCCCCTAAGGATACTTCTCTAATAAGATGGTCCCTGAGAGCCAGTCTAGATATCTCCCAGCGGGCCAGTACAATCGCTCACTACACCCACCTGCAGGGAATCTTCACCCTGCCTTTGAAAGGCAGGCCGGTTGCTGACTGCACAGCAAAAGACGGACTGACCCTTCAAATGGCCAGGCCAGTGCGTGTTTCACTAATGGAATGTTCCCAATGCAGGAAGGGGTTCACGCCTGCACTGATAAAAGTGCATTTTTTGTGACATAGCTCACTCCCTTTGTCTGTAATTTGCACAGCTTCTTACACGAGGAAGTATCTTTTACTCTTGGACATTCAGGGGTAGGTTAAACCTAAGTTAGGAGCAAACATAGGCAACAATATCCAAGAAAAGAGTTGTGGAGCATGAAGGAAATGGCAAATAAACAAGCAATATACATTTGATAATGTTCTTTCTGGTAGATATTCGAATGTATGACGTTACAACGCATACTTTTACCAGGCATGCCTTTACAACGCAGTATTTACAACGAATACCTTTACAACGCATAGTGCTTTGGGGCGCTGGAGAGTGAATAGTTTAATTTACTATTCCAACTCCAGTCCCCGTGGACACTAGGGAAGGTGTTGGACAGTAAATTAAACTTATTCCCTATCCTAAAGCGCCCCCAGCGCAATGCGTTGTAATGGTTTGCGTTGTAAAAGTTGCGTCGTAAAGGCACTGTGTGGTAAAAGTTGCATTGTAAAGGATGTAAACCTAGATATTCTATCTAAAATCAGATTCATTACCTTTAGAGTACTCCCCAGGCACCACACTGAATCCAGAAACTTTTTACAGGAGCTCTCTGTATGCTGTTTGGTGGCTCTGTGCGGCTCAGCATTAGCTTCGTTCCACTCCAGGAGTAAAGGAGCTAAGTGGCAACAATACGTGCTGATGTACATTTCTTGTTTGATTCATTCTACACCTTTGGGTGCTGAGCACAAATAATTGAAGGTACCAGTGAACAGATCTCTAATTTTGAACCTTTATAGAAGGTAAAAAAAAGACCAGACCACTTTACAGAACAGAGAGGTGGGAGAGAAGTGAGGAGTCTGTGGTTAGATAATGTATCCACTAGAAGGAGCGTTATCAAAGGTAATTAACTTGTTCTGATAAGAAGGGTGTTACGATTGCTCCACTGTGTTTCAATTATAGTGCCCTGCCTAAACCACTGCAAGAGGTATGTTGATGAAAATACATAATCAATAGTATATACATCCCCCTTTCCTCTATATGTTGGTTTAGTTTGGTTGCTCCCCTGAAAACAACTGATCACATCTTCTAAATCCATTCAGGCAACTAAATCCCTCAGTGCCAGCCCCCTGGTATCACACAAAAGAGTAACTGCACCAGTACAACACATGTCCACACCCTCAATTTGGCTTCCCATTTTTGCACTAAAATCTCCGCAAATTAGAATCCTTGGCAATTACACAGTTTCTATTCCCTTTGGTTTTAAAGTTGGTATGACATCAAATAATTCACAAAATAGACTCAGGTAAGACATTGGAACATCATTATTGTAAAAGTTAACCATGTAAAAACTGTAATAACTTCTAATATCTTTAATTAGTAGGGCCTGATAAGCTGGGTTGCCCATATTTATAATAGATATTTTAAGACGTAAATTAAGCTTTACCCAATGGCAAGGCCTCCTTTAGCTCTCCCATGAGTGGAGGCAATAGAGGGCAAGAATAGCACGAGAAACCATTACAGTTTATAGGTTCTAGGGCCCAGGTCTTTTGGAACACGAGATGGTATTGATTTATAAAAGCAAGCCAATCTGATTAAAGATCTTACTTCTGAAAGCAAAACTATTAGGCACACTTACATCATCTCCCCGTAGAACTACTGCCAAAGATATGGGGTTAGTACTTGAACTGAGAAAAATTTCATTGACCACTATATCCTCTGCATGGGCAATTTCATTAATACTCAATCCAATAGCAACCATTCAATTGACACCAAAGGATGGTACACAGGTGTTGTCCCAGATGACCTTACGTTGGGTACTAATATCATTAACCGTAAACTCCAGGGCACGGGCAGAGCCACCATTATTCTTATACAAAGCGGTAATTTCTTAAGTATTAATGGGCTGTTGACAATAATTGAAATCTTAGTATGAAAATATTTTGCATTGGTAAGAATATCAGAGATAAGGATGGTTTCAAAATTGCTGTTTTGCAGTTATGACTGTTCTTGTTAATTCCAGGGATGATTTATTTCCGCTTGGGCAGGAAAACCCATACTAGGGATCTGTATGAGAACAGTCCTGATCAGGGGGCGCCAACCTTTTGTGTAATAAGAGTTACTTATGTTCAATTAAAATCATTGCAAGCTACTAATATTATTAGTGTTGTAGCAATGATTACATTGCATCGATTACATTGGTGGCCACCTCATACAACATTACCAACAGTGATCACCTCAGTGCATTAGGTACAGTTGCCAGCAATAATGTAAAAAAGGCTTTGCCAATGTGGAATGCCTCCACACATGATTTATCACTGAAATTTCAGTTTTAAATATATTTTGCAAATTGAGCCATTGTCAGGTCGAGCTGCTGTATAGCGAAGCATCTTTTGTCATCCACTTCCTGGGAATGTGAGACAGGGGATGGGCATGCACAGGCGATTCCCCCATGTGAGCGCGCACGTTCACCCACACGCCGTGCACATCTCCTGTCCTATATTGGCAGCAAGTGGATAACACATACACACAGACACACACGCGCTCACACAAACACACGCACACACACACACACTCCCCCCCACCCCATTCACCGGGCACACGCAGGGCTTCCCTCACTGGGGGGGGCGGGCACCGGCAATGTGCCCCGACGCCCCCCCCCCCACCGGGTCTGTCGGACTCCTCTCGTCCCGTGGTGGTGGCGGCTGCACGGGGTTGGTAGGCGGCGGGGGCAGGCACAGGCATTGTGCCTCGAGCCCCCTCCACTTCTCTCCCCAAACTCCTTGCGGCAGCGGTGCAGGCTCAGCAGCAGGCGGGGCTCTCCCTTACCACGGGGGTCACACGCTTGCTCCCTTCTCTTCACAGGAGCGCGGGGTAGGCTCCCGTCCGCTTCCTGTCTGTGCTGGTGGCCCCGCCCTCAAGCAGGCAGTCCCGGGCAGTCCCGCCTGGCTTCCTGTGTCTCGCCCGGCACCCGAGCCGCGGCGTGAACTTCTTCAGCTCTGGTTGCATGATAATAGCATCCCTGTGCATTTCCTGTCAGTGTATGCGATCATCAGACCGGGTAATTAAACATAAAATGTAACTTTAAAAAAAAAATTATTTTTATCTAAGATGGTCAAGCTCTGATATTCAGAAGTGTGCCAGAAACACCTGCCGAAATTCGCTTAGAATAGATAAGCCATGGACACAAGCCATTACTGTCTTGGTTTTATTGAATGAGAAACTGGCGTTTAATTGAGAAGAGCAGCTTGCAATATGGAAGGGAAGGCTAGCTAATCAGCGCCTAATACGGTCCCAAAATGATTGCGAGTGACGTTTCCATTGATTTAGCCTTGAATGTACGGCCAGCTGGGGGGAGGGTGAAGGGGGTGTCCGTGCCCACAGTGATGCTGAGTCGAGCGGCCTAGGCTCCCATCACTCCTTGTTACACTTCTAAAGGCACAATCGAAGCACGGCACATGATGCAGTGTATGTCAATGCATGGTGCCACCAGGTATTATTATGGATGCCATATGCTGTCAGAAGATTGTAACTGTAATTGTACACTCTATTTATATAGCGCTTACTGCCCCATACGAGGTGTCGAAGAGCTTAGGGGTGAGTAGCATTCCACTCCAGAACCCAAGGTTAGAACTCCCCTCTTGGCTTCGAGATCAGTTCATGAAAGCTTGCAGTGCTCTGCGAGGAGTCAAATCATGAGTGCTCAATGCAGCATCGTTCATCGCCGTTCCCACTCCTGATAGGTAAGTGACATTACCCAAACTGTACTGGCCTTTCAGAGGCAATAGGCCACCACAAAACCCCCAAACTGCGATCTTTCATTATCCGATATGCCTGGGCAAAGTCAGTCGCATATCCGGGATGCTTCCGATGTAACTGACACTGCTCCGGTCCTACAACTTTCAGGAGATGTTGGCTTCTTGTAAAATATTGCTTGTTTTAAACTCCTGTGAGCAGAAAGGCACATACCGCCCTGTTGGCCTCCTTTCGGGGTTCCCAAGTTTATTATTCAAAATACAGTGGTGTGAAATGTAGGCCCGACTGCTAGTATAAAACTGCTTCTGTGCATTGTATACAGGACCACTGTTTTGGAGAGTACAAGGCTTGTCCAAGGATGTTGCTATCAGGGATTAAGTGAAGTTTTGCATCACAGAGAGGGGCAGATTGTGCATTTTATACAATGTAAGGAGCTAATGTTGCCACTGTGATAGAATTTCCACTTAGCCTTTCTTCATTCCAAGACATAAAATACACAATATCACTTGTTTCACGTGCAGCTGCCTCATAAAAAGCTGAAAGATGCACTTTCACTTTGGTGTGTCTGCTGAATTCTCTTTGCTGATAGTCACGTTTTTTCTGTCCGAACCCTGCCACTTTAATGCAGGTTTCTTCTTCAAGGGATGGCTTTGTTTTCTCCTAGCTTCCGAGGGATTCTCTTCTCAATTCAAAGTGTTTGGCTTTGCATACAGTCTTGTTAATTTTGAGTGGTTGGATGATGTAATTCTAGAAATGATTGAATGTTGTGTCTCGTACTTTGCAGGTCATTTTGAGTTTTGAACTTGAACTATATTAAATACTTACAAATATATATAAATACATGCACCACCTGCCTGTCAGCACCTCCGCCTGCATCACCTGCCTGTCAGCCCCTCTGTCTGCACCACCTGCCTGTCAGCCCCTCTGTCTGCACCACCCGCCTGTCAGCCCCTCTGTCTGCACCACCTGCCTGTCAGCCCCTCTGTCTGCTCCACCTGCCTGTCAGCCCCTCTGTCTGCTACACCTGCCTGTCAGCCCCTCTGTCTGCTCCACCTGCCTGTCAGCCCCTCTGTCTGCATCTCCTGCCTGTCAGCACCCATGTCTGCATCACCTGACTGTCAATCCCTCTGTCAGCTCCACCTGCATGTCAGCCACCTTGTCTGCTACACCTACCTGTCAGCCCCTCTGTCTGCTCCACCTACCTGTCAGCCCCTCTGTCTGCATCTCCTGCCTGTCAGCACCCCTGTCTGCATCATCTGCCCGTCAATCCCTCTGTCTGTTCCACCTGCCTGGCAGCCCCTCTGTCTGCTCCACCTGCCTGTCAGCCCCTCTGTCTGCTCCACCTGCCTGTCAGCCCCTCTGTCTGCATCTCCTGCCTGTCAGCACCCCTGTCTGCATCACCTGCCTGTCAATCCCTCTGTCTGCTCCACCTGCCTGGCAGCCCCTCTGTCTGCTCCACCTGCCTGTCAGCCCCTCTGTCTGCATCTCCTGCCTGTCAGCCCCTCCCCTCACCAGCATAGCATAACAAAACATAGCATAGCATAACAAAACACAGCATATTATAGCATAACAAAACAAAGCATAGGATAACAAAACAAAACATAGCATAACAAAACAAAACATAGCATAGCAAAACACAGCAAAGCATAACATAGCTTAACAAAACACAACAAAACATAGCATAGCAAAACAAAACATATAATAGCATAGAAAACATAGCATACCAAACACAACAAAACATAGCATAGCATAACAAAACATAGCATAGCAAAACAAAGCATAGCATAATAATAAAACACAACCAAACATAGCATAGCATAACAAAACATAGCATAGCAAAACATAGCGTAGCATAACAAAGCATAGCATAACAAAGCACAGCATAGCATAGCATAACAAATCAAAGCATAGGATAGCAAAACATAGCATAGCATAACAAAACATAGGATAGCAAAACAAAACATAGCATAGCATACAGCATCACTCCGCAACACCACAGAATCACTCAGGGGCACCACAACATCGCTATGCGCTACCACAGCATCACTGAACGCCACAGCATCACTCGTTCGCCATCACAACATCACTCAGCGCCACCACAGCATCAATCTGTGCAACCTTTCAACAACACCTGGTTCAAATATGTTCTCTCAATGTTTCAAGCTTTATTACAAATGTAACAAAAAGATGTTAATATTTCACTTCAGTTCTTGGATTTTCGTCACAATAAAATACACTGAGCATAATCTTCACAAAAGTTATTTACAAAACTTTAAGCTATTGCCATTATAAATTACAATAACTTTTATTTAAGTATTAATTATTGAAAAAAAATTGTTATTTGTAATATCAATACATGTAAGTCACGTAAATACTACACATATTGCATTACAAATGCTATAGGTGTCACATTTGCAAAAGTTATAGCTATTGGCATTGTAAATGACAAAACTATTAATTTCGCTATTTTCAAAAACAAAACATAAATACAAAATTTGTCATATACAATACCAATAGCTCAAACTTTCCTAATGCGAGACCTATTGCATTGCAAATGCTTGTTCTCCAAGCATCAGCTTGTGGATTCAGAAATACCTACATGTTTGTCTAGACTGCACAATTATTTGAACATACATATTAATTTAATCAAGCAAAAGGTTCCCATTTAATAGGCTGGGATGCAAACTGGAGAGCAACTTAAAGGTAGCTGCAGAGCAACTAGTAGCTCAGGAGCTACTCTTTGGGGAAGCCTGGTCCTGATTATCCAGATTTGCTAGGGGAACAAAATGATTAGTGAACCCAATGTTGAAATTATCAATAAAAGGATGCAATGGAGGACACCTGGGCCGTTCAGAGTGTGACTCAGGAGGACATGGTCTGTAGAAAAACCCAAGTGGGAGAGCACAAATGCAACTGTCTACAGCAAAAGGCAGCAAGTACCAGGACAGAATTCTTTCTGCAATCAATGGGTATGTAAAATTCACAATGATACAGTCTCCAAGAATACTTCTCTGAGAAGGGCTTACCCAGGGACGTGGTCAAGCGGTTTGCAAGATGGCCGCAAGCTTTTGAAGCTCCGCTTGGCACCGGAGGTGTGAAACAGCTACGGGAGGCCGTAATGGATTTTAACAGCTTCAAGTGAACGGATTCAGTGTGCGAAAGCGGGGAGGCGAGGTATTATTCCTCTTACGGGCATTTTTTGTCATTTACTCTGTCCTTGCTTCCCTGCATCGCGCACCACAGACACTGCGGTTACAACCGCCATTTTGTTAATTAGTGAAGCAAGCTGATGCCGGATTTGGTTCCTGGTCGTGCTGTTATATATATTTCTTTTTGCGGCTCCCAGGTCTATAATGGAGACAGAGCAGCCTAGACAACCTGCTATTAACTATATTTCCTGCCATATAAAGTAGATACTTCATTATAGTCCTGACTTATGAGGATTATATTATGCTTATGGCATCGTATTCAATGTATTGCAAGTAAATAATATGGTGACAGGAATTTTGGACTGCAAGTTTCTTTAAATATGCTTCTAAATGTTCATCCACTGGGTTTAAATGTTGCAATTTTGGAAGAAATGGTCGTACTCGCTGTCTAGTACACAGGAGAGCTCACAAGTTGGACTATGTTTGGATATCCGCTCCTTTCATGACAATTAACTTTGCTTATATTTCAGTATTAGGGGCCACACTTGATATTTTGTAGCTACGTATACAACTTGGATATTTTTCTGTGTTGCACTTGGTCTTTTTTCATTTTCTGCGATTTTTTGCATGCTCATGGAGTCCGCTTTAAAAGCTGTTACCACATCTATTCGCATGCCCACGCCTCGTAAAGACTCAAATGTTCCGCCTCAGAGGCAAAAAAAGGACCGTGGTTCTCCTACTAAGTCTCCTTACCTCTGACTTTAGAAGGCCTAATGGAAGAGATAAAGCATTTGAAACCCTTTGTCATGGAGACTAACGTTACACTCCAATGTATTGAGGAGAGGTGGTCTACGCTGGAGTCCAGACGGACAAATGTTGAACAGTGGATTAGTGACGTGCAGGAAGTTGCTGTCAAAATTGATGGTATGTCTATAGAGATTACGCTCTTGAAGCAACAGACAGAAGAGTTAGAAAACCGCAACAGTTGTAATAATCTTCAGAATTATGGAATTCCAGAAAGAGCTGAGGGGTCAGACATGTTTGCCTTTCTTTGGGTACATATCCCCAAAATGGTGGGCCTGAAAGAAGGTACTCATATCAACTTACAACGTGCCTATCGCATTTGTCTTAATTCTACAAGTGCTTCAAAATCTGGCCGCCCCAGAGAAATAATTGTCCTTTTTTTAGAATAAACCCAACTGCTTATGGTTTTATTGGCAGCTAAACAAAGGAAGCAAATTCTATGGTCTGGACAGAAGGTCTTTATTTCCCAGGATGTAGCACGCGCAACTGCTGCCCGATAAAAGGAATTTTGGTCTTTCCGGCCAACTCTACGAGCTATGAACGCAAGATATGGACTCGTGCACCCATGTTTCTTTAAAGTCAGATCCAAGGATCGAACTTTTTCATTCGACTGCCCTAAAGATCGGGAAAAATGTATTCAGCAGTATAAAGGCGAAGTTATGGATCTTGGGAAAACGTGAACTTTTGGTTTGAATATCTCCTCATCAGTTATGGTCTTTGTCTTTGATCTTTGTTGCTGAATATTTGTCTTAACTTGTATGATTCTTTATGTTATCATCAGTGGCTTCATATTTAATTTTTATGTGTCTGTTTATGATAGTTGTTCTTATTCAATTGGTATACTTGTTTAACCTCCTTCTTATTTATTATTTCTCTCTTGCGGAAATTTGTTGTTTGATTTGGACTACCTCTTTTTGTGTATTGTTCTCTGAGTATCCCCCTCCTGCACCTACTGTTCCCATGTTATCCTCGTGCTTGGTAAGTTGTTTTATTTTTGTACTAATGCATTATGTTTTCTATAAGTTCACTACTCTACTCTATTTTACATTCTCTGTCTCTTTTACAGGACACTGATTGTCCCCATTGCTATTGTTCTGTCATTCTAATGGTTTTTCATCTGCTGGTTGTCTTCGGTCTTGCACTTTTCTACCCCTCCAATTTATTCTTCTTACACTGGATGTGTTTTCGTGACTAAAGCTTCTTGTATTTTTTCATCTTTTTCATCTCTACCAATAGTATTCTCCCTCCTCCTATTTTTACTTCACCTTTTTCTTTTTCTTATTTCTTTTTCTTTTCTGTGTCATAATTTTTCTTATTGATTTTACCATGTATTGTTTTTTGATGCATTGGATGATTTGAATAATTCATCAGCTATTTATATTCAGTTGGTTTGTTGCTTTGGTTTCCTTTTATAGACACATTGATTTAATATATATGTTTAAACATCACAGTGGTAAACCTCCCTTAAGGTCATTTCATGGAATGTCAAGGGCTTGCGTAATCCTATTAAAAAGCAGCAAGTTCTGACCCATAATCTGTAATTCTGTAATATTGCTTTACTACAGGAAACTCACTTATTTGATAAGGACTTAAATTAACTAAGTAAACATTGGGTTTGACAAATTGTTTGTTCTCTAGCTCTTGATCATAAAAATGGGGTTGTTAGTCTAGTACAAAAATCCCTTCCCTTGGTGATAGAGAAGGAGATGCGGATGGTAGATGGGTTTTAACCCGTTGACCGCGGCTTGAATTCCGCCGCGCTGTGGTCGAAATAATGAGTGGGCAGGCTTTGGATGGCCCCCGGCCGTCCTCTGCACATGTCCACTGTTACGTCGGATGGCCCCCGGCCGTCCGACGCATGGAACGGGTTAATTCATGCAACCATTCATCACAAACCTTTCTCTATATTAAATTTTTATGGCCCCACCGGTATAGATGTACAAATTCAGAGAACAAATGTCTGTGGTTCTACGTTCCTGTACAAATGCAAATCTAATAGTTGGCAGTAATATTAATCAGATTTTTGATCCTTTCCTAGATAGAAAATAACAAGTTAAATATGTCTCTAATAAAATGCAAAAACCATTTACAGGATTTGTCCATTCCAGCGGATTAGTGGATGCCTGGAAGTTATTTTCTCCGGACACCTTAGAATACACTTTTTACTCTCTGGTACATGGGTCTCATTTCAGAATTAACTATTTATTTCTCTCACCCCCCTTATTTGCCTCTCTAGCTCAAGCTGGTTCACTATTAATTTCAGATCATGCACCTGTTAATATAGATTTGGACATATTGTCAGAGAGATGTAAATGTAATAGATGGCGCTCTAATAATAGTTTATTGAAAAATAAAGAGTTTGTACACAATTTTGAATGCTTCATTAAAGAGTTTGTTTTGCATAATATCACATCTGATAGCTCTTTTCACACTGTTTGGGATGCTGTTAAAGCTTTTGCCCGTGGACATATGATTAATTTCGTTTCGGCTAAGAAGAAAAAATCGAATAAAGAATCATTATTACTTCAGTCCATCAAGCAATTAGAACATGAGTTTTTCACCACTAATAATGACTAATAATGAAATATTAATTTAACAAAAGGTCTACAGAAGATGCTGCTGGTTCATTATTAAAAATAAATTCTAAGTTTTATGGTGGACGTAATAAGGCAGGGAAACTACTTGCCAACTATTTGAAGGTCAAATCTCAAAAATCTAAAATAATACATTTTTGGGATGATAAGGGATATTCTCATCTTAAGAATGATGTCATTTTTAAATGCTTTACACATTTTTACACACATCTATATACACCAGATCATTTCCCTACTGAAGCACTAGACCCCTACTTTTATTCTCTCCCACCAAGAAAGCAGCAATTACAGGTTCTTTCTTTTTTGGAAGAGCCTATATCAATCCCTGAACTAAAGTCTGCTCTCTGTGTGTTACCCAAAGATAAAGCACCAGGTCCAGACAGATTTTCTGTTGAATTTTATTCCTGTTTATCTCATCTTCTGCTTCTATGCTTGCTTACTTTATATCAACGGTTTCTTTCGAAGGAGGAAGCAAGGGGACCTTTTGAGAGGCTATGATTTGGTTGATCCCTAAGAAAGACAAGGACCCCTCTTTATGTGCCAACTATAGGCCCATTTCCCTTATTAATTTAGATTGTAAGCTTTCCGCCAAGATTTTGTCAATTAGGATCTCCTGCTTAATTTCTGACATGGTTGGATTTGAACAGACAGGTTTCGTTAAAGGCAGACATATGACTGATAATTCTAGTTTTTTTGGGATATATTACATTTGGCCTCTTCAAATAATACACCTCTGGCGGCTGTAACATAGGATGCCGAAAAGGCTTTTGATCGGGTCAACTGGAAATTTATGATGTGGGCTCTAGAATGGCATGGATTTAGTCCAGCCTTTCTCAAATATATAGCTATATTATACCCCTGCCCAATGACATCTGTCTTTTTAAATGGTTCCCAGTCAGCATATTTTCCCCTTTTACGGGGAACTAGACAGGGATGCCTTTTGTCTCCTTTGCTTTTTATTTTCTCCCCTGAACCCTTCTTGCACACATTACGGCATCCCCTGGGGACCCCTTCCATTTTGCGATCTTATTACCAACCTCTTGAAGAGGGTGGTAATTTGCTAGAGTTTTACGACTGCAATTGCGATCACAAAACATTTGTACATGGGGTTGCGCTTTCTATTAGGAAGGGAACGCCCCTTTCTAATAGTGAGTTGCGAAACCCTATTTTGCGAGTCGCAAAACATTGTGACTTGCAAAATAGGCTTTGTACCTTCCCCATGCTGTCTTTGCATGCACAAACAAGTTCGCTAACCCGTTTGCACACGCAAAAATGGGCATACATCTGGCCTCAAGTGTTTAGGTATTAATTATTCTGCTTCCGTAGCAAGAACATTCAGATAAATCTAGAAAAAGTCCAACATAAGATCCTTCAAATGTCAGAGAGATGGTCTCCATCATATTTGTTTTTGTGGGGAAGGTTGGCTACTGTTAAGATGATGTTTCTACCGGTTATTAATTTTTATTTGTCAATGCTCCCTATTAAATTACACTTAACTTTCTTTAACTAATGAATACATCGATTACCTCATTTTTATGGAATGGTAAGAAGGCGTGCATCTCCTTAGCATCTTTATGTAAGCCCAAGGAGTTGGGAGGTGTAAGCTTTCCAAACTTTCAACAATATTATAAGGCCTTTGTTTTAAAACAGGTGTTACCATCTATGGGAGACTCTGAATCTCCTCCCAATAATATTTGGCGTACATTGGAGGACTCACTTCTGTCTCCTTTACCTTTTTGCTCTCTACCATACTTTTAGAATCCTCCTCGAGCCTTCTCTGCTGCGCCTATTAAATATTCAAATATATTATCCTCTCATATTCTCATGAGACCCTTGTCCCCAATACAAGAATTCTTAGAATCCTCTATATGGCATAATAAATCTCTTAAAACTTCTAATCAAACTATTTTCTGGAAACAATGGTTTCAGAAAGGTATAAAGCAATTATTATGTGATATGACTCCTCTTCCTTTTTCCGCTATTCAAATCAAAATTGCTCTTCCTTCTACTTATGCCACCAAATATGAGTCTCTTAAAAATACTCTTTTACATGCTATCCCCACGCTTTCTCAATCGCAATCTTTCATAAGTCCCTCACTTACTGACCCAATTACACCTTCGTCATCGCTTAAAGCGTCACAGATATACAAATATTTGCATTACATTACTCCTTCTCGTCCCAAGGCTAGAGTTGAGACATTGTGAGAATCTGATCTTCAACAACCCCTGTCTTTAAAGGTTTCAGGCTCAATCTGGTCCAAAATACATCATACCACACCCAATGCTAGCACTACACAAGCCCTTTATTATTCTTATAACAGACTACTTCTGATGGATACATCTGCCAGTGGATTCCTCACCTTGTGAATATCCCCTTGCGTCAGCAACATTCGGAAATTCTTTTTGTAGCTTCGCGCCGACGTGGACCACGTCACAGAGGCACAACACCGCGCGCGACTCCGCTGACGTCACCGACTCCATAATAGGCCCACGCCGGCGTGATGACATCAGTTCCCTTTTTTCCGCGTCATCGACGCTAACGGTTTCTAGGGATCCTCTGTAGCTGTTGGTAACTTTGTTACTGTTTGTTTCATTTTGGTGTCCTTTTGCTTCTTTGTTTCAAAATGTCCACGACGAAGACTGGATTTAAGCCCTGCGGAGAGTGCGGCAAGACGATGTCTATTACGGATCCGCACGAGTGCTACGTTTGGTGTTTGAATGCGGACCATGACGTCGATGAATGTTCATCCTGTATGAAAATGAATCCTAAGGCTCTCCGTGAGAGGGAGGCGAAACTCCTTGTTGCAAAGTTGAAAAGCAGGAAGGACAAGAAGAGGTCGAGGTCACGGACTCATCGTTCGAGGTCGAGGTCTCGCTCGAAGTCACGCCCGAGGTCGTCTTCGGTGCATGCTTCGAAGTCATCGAGGAAGAAGCACAAGAAGAGATCTCATGAGTCTCGTCATCACTTTGGGAAGGACTCGAGCTCGAGACCGAAGTCGCAGGTGAAGTTACTTCACAAGGATGTGGAGGCTCCGACTCCGGAAGTTCAAGACTCCGAAGGAGAGGCTTCGCCTGTGAATTCGTCTGTTCATTCACTGTAGCCGATGTCGAATCCTTCTCCGGCTCCGACTCATTCTTCTGACCAGGAGGGTGAAGGAGATGAAGAAGATGGAGGAGAAGAGGAGGCTCCGTTGCTTGCCGGTTTGTCGACCCCGGTGCATCAGCCAGAGGTGGAGGTCGAAGTCGAGAAGACTCCGCTCCCTCGAGAGCAGCCTGCGGGCTCTTATCCAGCTTTTCCTGCTCCAGGTCAGGACCCTACTCAGTTCCTGAATGCAATGTATGGAGTGTATTCAAGAGCTATGTACCCCTCTGGTGCACCGGTTGGTCCCACGGGTCCATTAGCATACAATCTGGGTATCCCCCAGACTTACGCTCCTGCACCTTTTATGCCATTTATGCCGGCTCCGACGCCGCCTTGGCTTTACTCGGCGCCGCCAAAGCCTTCGACGCCGAAGCCTTCGACGCCAAGACTTTCAACGCCGACACCCTCGACGCCGATGCCGAATCCGATCCGACCTCGTGTTCAGCGGTCTGGTCCTCCGGCTTCGGTCTCGACGCCGGCTCCGACGGAGTCGATTCTGGATCCGTTGACTTCATTCATGAAGGAGAGGTCGAGGTGTGAGGCACAGAGACTTCTGGAAGAGCATAGGTATCGTGAAGCAGAAATGGAAGAGGGTGAGCTGCAGGATTCAGAGGATCTTTTCGATGATCTGAGAGAGGCTAGTGGTCTTGAACTGTCCCCTGATTGGGATTTGGCCTCTGTTTCTGACGCCCCTTCTAAGGATGTGACACCTTATCACGTGGTCATAAGAAATGCTGCAGACTTGTTGAATTTAACACTTCCAACTGCTGAGTATAAGGCTAATATACTGACTGAAGTCCTTCATTCGCCTACCTCTGTGGTCAAGCCTATGCTCCCTTTCAATGATGCTTTGGCAGAGCCTATATCTGAGGTTTGGAAAAGACCACTTACAGCCCCTGCTGTTTCAAGGGCGGTTGCAAGAAGGTACAGGGTGGCGCCTGGTGACCCGGACTTTTTATCCACACACCCCTTGCCGGAGAGCTTGGTTGTGTAGGCGGCCTGCTCGAAAAAATCTGCGGGCGCTTTTCCACAGGTTCCTGGGGATAAGGAATCAAAGAAGCAGGACCAGGCTACTAAAAAAGTCTTTTCCTCGGCAAGCATGGCGCTCAAATCGACTAATGCAACTTGTCTGATGGGACGCTATATGCAAGCATTGATGGATTCAGTCAAACAGCTGGTTCCAAAGCTTCCTGAAGAGGATAGGAAGGATTTCCAAGAGGTGATTGTTGACACTCAGGCTGCCGCTAGACAGGTAATTCAGAGTGGTCTGGACACAGCTGACTCGGTGGCAAGAGTGATGGGTTCTTCAGTGGCCACAAGAAGTGCTATCTGCGGCCTTCAATACCGTCCACCGTGGTATGTTGGTGCACCACTTGAAGGACCGTGGGATCCAGGGGAAGGCCCTAAGCATCCTGAAAGCCTTTCTGACCGACAGGGTTCAGGTAGTGGCTTTGGGGGAGTTCGAGTCAATGCCTTTCGAACTGCCGGGGGGGGCCCTCAGGGATCCTCTCTAAGCCCCACCCTCTTTAATATCTATGTCTCCTCGCTTGCCCCGATCATCCGGGCACATGGGTTCGAATTAACATCTTACGCAGATGATACACAGATTGTGGTATCACTGCTCCCAGGGACAGAGGATGGTGTGGCTTCCAACTTTCAGGAATGCATGGCAGCGGTCGGCTCCTGGATGGCCAGTAACTGCCTAAAACTGATTTCATCTAAAACTGAGGTGGTACTCTTCGGCTCCGATGTCAACTTTTGGAGTCCCAAATGGTGGCCCGAAGGGATGGGGACTCTTCCCACTCCTGTTACAAAGGTCAAAAACTTGGGAGTTCTGATCGATGACAAGCTCTCCTTCAAACCCCAGGTAAATGCACTTACTTCCTGCATCCACTGGTCTCTTAAATCATCCAGAAGATTCGTCCCTTCTTGCCAGAGGAGTGCAGGAAAACGGTGGTGACAGCCCTTGTGCTCTCCCGCCTTGACTACTGCAACAGCCTATTTTTGGTGGCCCAACAAGGGTGGCTCAATAAACTGCAGGTTCTGCAGAACGCGGCAGCCCGTTTGATCTCAGGTACCCCCAAGTTTGCTTCCGTCTCCCGGGAACTGGTGAAGCTGCACTGGCTTCCAGTGTGGAAACGGATAACCTTCAAATCCTTGTGCATTGTCTTTAAGGCAATTCATGGACGTGGCCCTTTGTCCCTTCAACAGCACTTCCAGTGGTACAGACCGAATAGACAGCTTAGGTCGGCCAGTCAAGGGCTGATTAGGACCCCACGTATCAGGAAAGCGCGTTGGGGGGGTAGAAGTTTTGTTTTAGGGGCTGCCACTGCTTGGAATGCTTTGCCAATTGCATTGAGACAGGTCACGGATCTGTTGGCCTTCCGGAAAAAGCTAAAAACGTGGCTGTTCGCCAATTAATGACAGGTTTCATGGTCAGGGGAGCTATCGCTACAGCGCCAGGACACCGTTTGGTCTCAGCGCGCTCTATAAGTGCTATAAATAAATAAATAAATAAAAATAAATAAGAGCGGCATGGCTTAAATCCTCTGAATTCCCTGCGGATGTCCAGGCTGCCTTGATGGATTTGCCCTTTGATGGGTCAGGATTGTTTGGAAAGAAGGGTGATGCTGCTTTAGAAAGGTTTAAGGACAGCAGAGCAACGGCAAGATCTTTGGGCCTACAGTCCAGATGTACTACAGGGAGAAGGTTCAGAGGTTTTGGCAGGTCTTCCTTTCGAACCTACAGGCAGCCTCAACAGCAGCAGCAGCAGCAAAATACGCTGTACAAGTCGTACAGAGGCTGGCAAAGAGCTCATCCTAGGGGTCGTCAGGCCTCCTCCTCCTCCTCCTCTACCTCTTCCCAACCCCCTGCCACTACAGCAAAGCAGCCCTAGATCCGCCATTCCGGATCATGTGGGCCCAGTGGGGGGCTGGCTTACCCATTTTCTACGGGATTGGGAATTGATTACATCGGATCTTTGGGTTCTCAATCTCGTGGAGAATGGGTATGCTCTTCCCTTTCGGGAATTTCCCCCGAATTACCCTCCTTGACAAGGTTTTTGTGCGGAGGACCACCTGCTGCTCTTGCAGGAAGAAGTCCTGGCTCTGTTTAGAAAGGGTGCGATAGAGATGGTTCCAGAGCAGGAGAGGGGTCAGGGGTGCTACTCCCGGTATTTCCTGATCCCCAAAAAGGATGGCAGACTTCGTCCAATCCTGGATCTCAGGATCTTGAACCTTTACCTGAAGCAGGAGAAGTTCAAGATGCTCACCCTTGCGCAGGTTCTTCAAGCGCTGCTGGAAGAAGACTGGATGGTGTCGATCGACTTGCAGGATGCGTATTTCCACATCCCCATTCTGAAGTCGCACAGGAAGTATCTCCGTTTTACGGTGGGATCGCAGCACTACCAGTTTGCGGTCCTTCCGTTTGGTCTTACTACTGCGCCTCCAGTCTTCACCAAGGTGATGGCAGTGGTGGCTGCACATCTCAGAAGGTCAGGGGTTCCAGTACTCCCTTATCTGGACGATTGGCTGATCAAAGCAGAATCTCTGGAGAAAGTGCTCCATCATCTGCAAGTCACAACTCAGTTGTTGTACAGGTTGGGTTTTTCAATAAATGTACCCAAATCTCACCTGGTGCCCTCCCAGCGCAACCTGTTCATAGGGGCAGCACTGGATACTACTGTATGTCGGGCATTCCCTCCACCTCAAAGGATTCGCGACATACAGGAAATGATTCCTTTACTTCACAATGGAGCGGTTGTTCCAGTCCTGAAGGTCCTTCGTCTGCTCGGTCTGATGGCTTCCTGCATTCTGTTGGTCAACCATGCACGCTGGAATATGAGGGCACTCCAGTGGTGCCTCCGCAGGCAGTGGTATCAACACAACAGAGATCTGAGGGAGTACATCAGGATCTCCAGAGAAACTGCAGCGGATCTGTCTTGGTGGAGTGTGGAGGGCAACCTGTCTCAAGGAAAGACTTTCCAACTTCCTCCAGCGGTGGCCACAGTGATAACGGATACGTCCACTCTAGGGTGGGGTGCTCATCTGGGGGATCTGGAGATCAAGGGTCTTTGGTCTCCAGAGGAAAGGTTGCTTCACGTCAACCTTCTGGAATTGCGGGCGATACGTCTGGCGCTTAAGGCCTTCCTCCCATCCCTTCGCGGGCGGTCGGTTCAGGTCCTGACGGACAACACCACAGCGATGTGGTATGTAAACAAGCAGGGAGGAGTAGGGTCGCAGTGTCTCTGCAGAGAGGCTCTGCGTCTCTGGTCCTGGGTTCAGGATCATCAGATTTGTATGATGGCAAATCATCTGGCCGGAGTTCTGAACGTGCGTGCAGACAGTCTCAGTCGGCAGTTCTCAGCTGACCACGAGTGGAGGGTTCATCCAGAGGTAGTTCGTCACGTCTTTCGTACGTGGGGAACTCCTCAGGTGGACCTGTTCGCCACTCGCGAGAATGCTCACTGCCCGTCATTCTGCAGCCTCCAATTTCCGATGCAGGGAGCCTTGGGGGACGCTTTTCAGTTGAGTTGGGACTCGCAACTCCTTTACGCGTTTCCTCCCATACCCTTGATTCCTCAGGTTCTGAGGAAGATTCGCCAACACCGGGCCCAAGTTATATTGGGCGCCACGGATTGGCCAAGAAGGGTGTGGTACACAGATCTTCTCCACCTCTCCTCGTGCCCGCCGCTCCGTGTCCCTTTCAGGGCAGACCTCCTCTCTCAGATGGAGGGGCAGGTTCTACGCCCCTACCTCCAGACCTTACACCTTCATGCCTGGAGATTGAACTGGGCAACCTGAATTCCTTTTCTCTCCCGCATGATGTGGTGGATGTCATTCTATCGGCCAGGCGTGACTCCACTAAGTCAATCTATTCTTACAGATGGTCTAAATTTGTGACTTGGTGTGCGGAGAAGTCCATTACCCCTTTGAGGGCTCGTTTGTCAGATATACCTATTGTTTTAAGATTTCGGAAGGGCCTTACAAATACATTTCCTCCTACTCCTTTTATTGTGCCTCAATGGGACTTGAATCTGGTGCTTACTTTTTGTAATGGGTTCCCCTTTCGAACCTCTACATAATTGTCCCTTGAGGTTGTAGTCTTTTAAGACGGTTTTCCTAGTTGCAATTACCTCGGCAAGGAGGGTAAGTGAGCTTCAGGCTCTTAGTTCAAAGCCCCCATTCTTGACCATTCATGCTGAACGAATGGTTCTTAGGACCAGGGCTGCTCTTCTGCCTAAGGTGGTAACTCCCTTCCATCTAGGACAGTCTATTACCCTTCCTACCTTCTATCCTCCCCCTCACCCTTCCAAGGAGGAGGAGCGGCTTCACCGTCCGGACCCTAAGAGGGCGGTGAGCTTTTATCTTGATAGGACTAAGACTATCGAGTTGATGACCAGCTGTTTGTTGGATTTGCTGGTTGCAGAAAAGGAAGAGCAGTGCACAAGTGCACACTTTCGAGATGGATAATTCTATGCATCAAGATCTGCTACGCCCTGGCTGGTAAGGAACCTCCAGAGGGTATAAGAGCCCACTCTACTAGAGCAAAGTCTTCAACATCTGCTTTGCCTAGGGGTGTACCTGTTGAGGACATTTGTAAAGCTGCAACTTGGGCCTCCCTCCACACTTTCGCGAAGCATTACTGTTGGATACCGAAGTGAGGAGGGAAGGCCACTTTGCGCGTTCTGTCCTCCAGGATTTCCTGGTATAGGAGAGTGGACGCCCTCCTCCGGGAGTGGGGACTGCTGTGGGAATCTATTCACAAGGTGAGGAATCCATACAAAATGTAAAGTGTAAAATTCATGAAGATTTTCTTAAATCAGAGAGCAGTATTTCATCAACACACAACATGTACTCCACGCCAGATATACCATACATACATGTACATTGTCAGCCGACTACACAGTCCTATGTAGACCGGGACGTGAAGAATTATCTTTCTATACATGTGTGTGCACGTGTACGCAGCTAGCTGAAGTGCCCAAATATTGGCTAACCCAATTTCACCCTCTACTTGCCTAAATGGACTGCTAGTTCTTCCCCGCTGTTCATTCCTCTTGGGGATTTCGACATAAGGTCAATGATGTACCTAGATTCTAGGGGACGCAATTTGCGTAGCCTATCACCTCCTCTAATATTAATGGGGACGAAATCCAGTCCAAAATATTGAAGTTTGCTCCTGTCTTTTTGATGACATTCAGCAAAATGTCTTGCGACAGGGTATGCAGGGTCAGCTTTGTCTATGGCTCGAAGATGTTCCAGGATCCTGATTTTGAGCTGATGTATGGTGCTCCCCACATAACGTAGCCCACATGGGCAGACCAAACAGTAGACGGCAAATGGGGTGCTGCATGTAATAAATGTATCAATGTTTTTTGTCTTTCCTGTGTCCAGCAGATTATATGACAGAACCCGTTTACTTCCTGCGCAGGCTTTACATCTGCTGCAGGGAAAGAAGCCCTTCATTTCTTTCAGAGTCCCTGTTCTTGGTGTAACTTTCTCCAGGTGACTTCTGACTAACATATCTCGAAGAGATCTAGCCTTACTGAATGTGACTAATGGGAATGCTGGTATATCCTCCCTAATAGTTGCATCTGTTTTTAAGATATGCCAGTTCTTTCGTAACAATTTCTTAAGATGATCTTCTTCTGCTGAGTAGGGCGTAATCATACAAAACTTGCCACCAACCTCTTTCGATATGTTAGACCTTTTCTTCAATAAAAGTTCTGTTCTAGGAATTTGTCTCACTCTGCAAAGACTTTTATCCAGGGAGTCCTGTTTATATCCTCTCTTCTTTAATCTGCCAATACAGTCCAGTGCAGCTGCTTCAAAATCCTGGTCTCTAGAGCTATTTCTACGGAGCCTTAAGAGATCACCGTAGGGAATGCTCTGTACTAGCTTGGGTGGATGATTACTGCTGGCATAGAGAATAGAGTTACCGGCCGTCGGTTTACGGAAAAGTGCTGTCTGTACCTTCCCTTCATCTACAAATACCGTAAGGTCTAAATAGTCAACTGTCATTGGACTAATGGTGCCCGAGAAATGTAGATTATACTCATTGTTATTCAAGACATCGATATACCGACGAGCCGTATCCACCATCCCCTGCCACACGATGAAAAGGTCGTCGATGTACCGATGCCAACGAATGACCCTTCCACCGTCCAAACCCTGGCCCTGCCTGGGCACCCGCTCCTCCCACCAGCCCACGAACAAGTTTGCGTAGCTCAGGGCAAAGCAGGTGCCCATCGCAGTCCCGGATGTCTGTCTGTAAAATTGCTCCTCAAATAGGAAAATGTTATTTACCAGGCAGAACTCAACAAACTCTAGTATCATCTCATTATGTTGTGCAAAGCGTAGCTGACGTCGCTCTAGATAGTGTCTTATGGCAATCAGCCCATGCTCGTGTTTGATACTAGTATATAAGCTAGTAATATCTAGCACCATCAATACATAGCCTGGATCCCAGGAAATTTCAATGATCTTGGTTAAAAAATATTTCGAGTCTTGAATGCACGACTCTAATTGGGTTACAAAAGAAAAAAGGTAATTATCAACAAACATGAACATATGTTCAGTGAGGCCATTGACAGAAGAAACAATGGGCCTACACTGTGGTTCTTTATTGGTCTTATGCAGCTTGGGCAGATGATAAAAAGTGGGGATGGTCGGATTATTACTACGTAAGAACAAATGTTCATCGGTCCCCAACATGCCCAAATCATACCATTTCTTCACAAGAACATCATACAATTTTACACTGTGCTTATATGCATCAGCAGTGGTGAATTGGTAATAATCAGTAGCAGACAGTTGTCGGATTGCTTCATTTCAATAGTATTCTCTTGTAAGAAGGACCACATTACCACCCTTATCCGATGGTTTGATTATGTTTGTATCATCCCTCATAAGGTCCTGCAGTGCTTGCCTTTCATCCATCGTGATATTACTGACTAGTCCGGTTTTACTTAGTTTTACTCGAAACTTCAAGAGATCACTAATCATTGCCTCAGAAAGAGCAGATATCTTAACTGCAAGAGATATGGCAGGCATTGAACTCCTTGAAGATTTAAGGGATGAGGGTGGGCAACCTAATGTGAGACTAAAAACATTGGTGAAATGGGCAATGGATCAACAAATTGAACAGGACAGAGAAGAGAGCCCTTTTAAGCCGACCTCGGTTTTCAACCCACAGATGCCATGGGACTCTATTGATGCTTTTTCTGAGGCAATGATTAGTGATCTCTTGAAGTTTCATATAAAACAAAGTAAAACCAGACAAGTCAGTAATATCACGATGGATGAAAGGCAAGCACAGCAGGACCTTATGAGGGATGATACAATCATAATCAAACCATCGGACAAGGGTGGTAATGTGGTCCTTCTTACAAGAGAATACTATCGAAATGAAGCAATCCGACAATTGTCTGCTACTAATTATTACCAACTCACCACGGCTGATGCATATAAGCACAGTGTAAAATTGTATGATCTTCTTGTGAAGAAATGGTATGATTTGGGCATGTTGGGGACCGATGAACATTTGTTCTTACGTAGTAATAATACGAAAATCTCCACTTTTTATCATCTGCCCAAGCTGCACAAGAACAATAAACCCACCGGGAAGGCCCATTGTTTCTTCTGTCAATGGCCTCACTGAACATATGTCCATGTTTATTGATAATTACCTTTTTTCTTTTGTAACCCAATTAGAGTCGTACATTCAAGACACAAAAGATTTTTTAACCAAGATCATTGAAATTTCCTGGGATCCAGGCTATGTATTGATGGTGCTAGATATTACTAGCTTAATCAATTAATCAATCAATCAGTGCATTTCTAAAGTGCGCTACATACCCGTGAGGGTCTCAAGGCACGGGGGGGGGGGGGAAGGGGGCCGCTACCGATCGAAGAGCCAGGTCTTGAGGAGTCTTCTCAAGGTCAGCAAATCCTGAGTCTGTCGCAGGCTGGTGGGGAGAGCATTCCAGGTCTTGGCCGCAAGGTAGGAGAATGATCTGCCGCTGGCGGTGGTTTTCCGGATGCGGGGGACTGTGGCGAGGGCGAGGTTGGCCGAGCGGAGGCTTCGGGTCGGGGTGTGGAAGCTGAGTCGGCTGTTGAGGTATGTAGGTCCGGTGTTGTGTAGTCAACAAAACCAAATGACCTAGTTCTTTGGGCAATTTACATCCAGACCTGTGAACACATATGGATTGTCAAATGATCACTCCAGCCACACCTCTAACTCTAGAGATTGTTACCGTGTCCCAGTCTATTGCCATAATAAAAGGTAGCCGTACTCTGATCAACACATTACAAACAGCACAGGACGAACATTCACCAGAAGGACAACAATTGAAAAAATATGTGAATAGCTAGATGGCACCTCACGGGCGCACCACCAATGGGACCCCTGGTTGGTACTCACCAGGATGGCCCTGTTCTCATCATCGGTGTCACCTAGCTTAACGTAAACGTGGCCGAGACCCAAAGGAAAGGAGACAGTGAATGGTGCAGTGTACACAAAACTTATATGTGACAAGGACTAACAACATTCAACATATAACGAAAAAGTTACTGTGCAAACAATCACAAAAAACTTTTACTCGCATTCTCTTGTTGCAAACAGTAAACACATATACATAAAAAGGAGAGATGTGAATACTACCTATCGATTCACACTCTGCTTACAGCCGACATGTTTCATTGCCTTGGTCTTTATCAGGCAATTTCTTCAGGGCAAAATAATGAGCTGCCACTGCCAAAAACACTGTGCTTTAAGTGCTGTAAATCAAAATAAATACACATGTATGAGGGACTGCCTGCTGTTCCACTGTGTGTTAAACACAACAGAAACATTGAACATTACAAAGTAATGGATAATAATTACCCTGTTGGCCAGTTTTTCTCTCATACCATCCACGAGAAAAAACGTTTTAATATCAAATCACAACCCCCGGCGGTGAGTGTGATCCTTTCTCCCTTCAGTACTTTTATCTGGGGACAAAAACGCCACGTAGGCAGTAATTAAAATCGTATATCTAATCTCACCATATTCGTCTTGTGTACTACCCCGCCGTGTCTAACCACTTCGAAGATTTTACCAGTGGAGAATAGTCGTTCGGCGTCTTCTCAGCATTGGAACGCCGAACGAATGATGTCCGCTCTATTTACTTTACCGAACACCGCTCTTCCCCGGCTCTGATTGGTCATCGCAGTCACATGACTTGCGTGGCCGTGTTTGAACATTGCCACGACACTTAAAAAGTCAATTTTACACGTTGATACTCTCATCATTTACAGAAATTCTACGGTTTTCTCTATATACATTGTTGAGTATCCGCTTTCATGCAGAGTTTTAGAGTCGGCTGGTCAACAATCTGTTTACTTTACGTGTGCCGATATTCCCCGCCTCCCATAGGTCGACAGAGTCACCTGACTTGCGCGGCCATTTTAGAACAGTCTAGCGAGTGTAGTGGCTATTGGAATATACCGGTGTCGCTAATGATTATGCGTCCCCTGCGCCTGCTGGTTTAGATAGAGTCCACAATTTTAATATTGAAAATATTAAATTTTGAATACTATGCACAGATTTATACATTGAGGTGGACAACAATCCCCTGTACAATAGTATAATAATACCGCTCCCATTAGTATATCATACTGATCAAATGCTCACTCGGATGTCATTATTAATATGCAGGTCAGGTCCAAGGCAGTTGTTTTTAGTGCATTGTCACGATATGACATGATAACTAAGGTATATATACCTACGTTCCTAGGTCTAAAGGTATCTTCAATCCAAGCATCACCCCTAAGGAGCCAGGCACTCAATGTGAGTGATATTCATTTTCACTGTTAAACTGTTGAACCCAAGGGACTGTTGGAAACCCAGTCGACTAGTGCATTAGGAGTTTGATACCATACAGTAGGTTACTATGCCTCGGAACATCTATGTAGATCATTCAGCGTAACTTACTCCATTCCAGGAGTTCATTTAATCCCTTCTGCTCACTTCGTTCCTGGTATATCCAGCATGCTTCTTTTGTAATCAGACGTCTCTCCATAGACTGTGCCTCACCCATCACTCTTTCCAAAACCACCCACGTGAAAGAGTGTTTATTGCGGTGGCAATGCTGCACTAATTTAGTCGTCAGTTTACCAAGTCGTATCGTACTCACATGCTCTTGAATACGAAGTTTGATCTTGCGCGTAGTGAGTCCAATGTATTCTAGTCCACATTCGCATTTCAGCCTGTACACAACATTGGTGGTGTTACAATTGCTGAAATGGTTCAGTGTCCATACCCTTCCAGATTGTAACACAACTGTTGTACTCTTGTTCGTGAGATGGCACACCGAACAGTTCCCACACGGGAAATGGCCGTTAGGTACAGTGGTTGTCTCTACTTCTGATTTTTCAATCATCCTGGTGTGGACCAGTTTGTCCTTAAGATTGTGGGCCCTTCGGAAAGGCAAAGCGAGGGGGAGGCATCTTATAATCTGATGTAGATAGGAGGGACCAATGTTTTCTAATGGCCTGTAACACCACCAATGTTGTGTACAGGCTGAAATGCGAATGTGGACTAGAATACATTGGACTCACTACGCGCAAGATCAAACTTCGTATTCAAGAGCATGTGAGTACGATACGACTTGGTAAACTGACGACTAAATTAGTGCAGCATTGCCACCGCAATAAACACTCTTTCACGTGGGTGGTTTTGGAAAGAGTGATGGGTGAGGCACAGTCTATGGAGAGACGTCTGATTACAAAAGAAGCACGCTGGATATACCAGGAACGAAGTGAGCAGAAGGGATTAAATGAACTCCTGGAATGGAGTAAGTTACGCTGAATGATCTACATAGATGTTCCGAGGCATAGTAACCTACTGTATGGTATCAAACTCTTAATGCACTAGTCGACTGGGTTTCCAACAGTCCCTTGGGTTCAACAGTTTAACAGTGAAAATGAATATCACTCACATTGAGTGCCTGGATCCTTAGGGGTGATGCTTGGATTGAAGATACCTTTAGACCTAGGAACGTAGGTATATATACCTTAGTTATCATGTCATATCGTGACAATGCACTAAAAACAACTGCCTTGGACCTGACCTGCATATTAATAATTACATCCGAGTGAGCATTTGATCAGTATGATATACTAATGGGAGCGGTATTATTATACTATTGTACAGGGGATTGTTGTCCACCTCAATGTATAAATCTGTGCATAGTATTCAAAATTTAATATTTTCAATATTAAAATTGTGGACTTTATCTAAACCAGCAGGCGCAGAGGACGCATAATCATTAGCGACACCGGTATATTCCAATAGCCACTACACTCGCTAGACTGTTCTAAAATGGCCGCGCAAGTCAGGTGACTCTGTCGACCTATGGGAGGCGGGGAATATCGGCACACGTAAAGTAAACAGATTGTTGACCAGCCGACTCTAAAACTCTGCATGAAAGCGGATACTCAACAATGTATATAGAGAAAACCATAGAATTTCTGTAAATGATGAGAGTATCAACGTGTAAAATTGACTTTTTAAGTGTCGTGGCAATGTTCAAACACGGCCACGCAAGTCATGTGACTGCGATGACCAATCAGAGCCGGGGAAGAGCGGTGTTCGGTAAAGTAAATAGAGCGGACATCATTCGTTCGGCATTCCAGTGCTGAGAAGACGCCAAACGACTATTCTCCACTGGTAAAATCTTCGAAGTGGTTAGATACGGCGGGGTAGTACACAAGACGAATATGGTGAGATTAGATATACGATTTTAATTACTGCCTACGTGGCGTTTTTGTCCCCAGATAAAAGTACTGAAGGGAGAAAGGATCACACTCACCGCCGGGGGTTGTGATTTGATATTAAAAAGTTTTTTCTCGTGGATGGTATTTGAGAAAAACTGGCCAACAGGGTAATTATTATCCATTACTTTGTAATGTTCAATGTTTCTGTTGTGTTTAACACACAGTGGAACAGCAGGCAGTCCCTCATATGTGTATTTATTTTGATTTATAGCACTTAAAGCACAGTGTTTTTGGCAGTGGCAGCTCATTATTTTGCCCTGAAGAAATTGCCTGATAAAGACCAAGGCAATGAAACATGTCGGCTGTAAGCAGAGTGTGAATCGATAGGTAGTATTCATTTTGATTTATAGCACTTAAAGCACAGTGTTTTTGGCAGTGGCAGCTCATTATTTTGCCCTGAAGAAATTGCCTGATAAAGACCAAGGCAATGAAACATGTCGGCTGTAAGCAGAGTGTGAATCGATAGGTAGTATTCACATCTCTCCTTTTTATGTATATGTGTTTACTGTTTGCAACAAGAGAATGCGAGTAAAAGTTTTTTGTGTCTTGTTTGCACAGTAACTTTTTCGTTATATGTTGAATGTTGTTAGTCCTTGTCACATATAAGTTTTGTGTACACTGCACCATTCACTGTCTCCTTTCCTTTGGGTCTCGGACACGTTTACGTTAAGCTAGGTGGCACCGATGATGAGAACAGGGCCATCCTGGTGAGTACCAACCAGGGGTCCCATTGGTGGTGCGCCCGTGAGGTGCCATCTAGATATTCACATATTTTTTCAATTGTTGTCCTTCTGGTGAATGTTCGTCCTGTGCTGTTTGTAATGTGTTGATCAGAGTACGGCTACCTTTTATTATGGCAATAGACTGGGACACGGTAACAATCTCTAGAGTTAGAGGTGTGGCTGGAGTGATCATTTGACAATCCATATGTGTTCACAGATCTGGATGTAAATTGCCCAAAGAACTAGGTCATTTGGTTTTGTTGACTTTCTGAGTGGAGGGCGACCTAGTTCTGTTTTTCCCTCTTGACTCCTATTATATGTGCGCCGGTGTTGTGTAGTGCCTTGTGTGCGTGGATGGGGAGCTTGAAGGTGATCCTCTTGTTGACGGGGAGCCAGTGCAGGCTTCTCAGGTGGGGAGTGATGTGGCTGCGTCGGGGGACGTCGAGGATCAGTCGTGCAAAGGCGTTCTGGATTCTTTATAGTCGTCTCAGGAGCTTGGTTGTTGTTCCTGAGTAGAGGGTGTTCCAGTAGTCGAATCTGCTGGTGACGAGGGCCTGGGTGACGGTTTTTCTCATGTCGGGAGGGATCCATTTGAAGATCCTGCGGAGCATTCGGAGGGTGTTGAAGCAGGACGCGGAGACGGTGTTGACTTGTCTAGTCATGGAGAGGGTGGAGTCGAGGATGACCCCCAGGTTGCTTGCGTGGTCTGTGGGTTCCGGGGCTGTGCCCAGCGATGTGGGCCACCAAGTGTCGTCCCAGGCTGATGGGGTGGGTCCGAGGATGAGGACCTCCGTCTTGTCTGAATTCAACTTCAGTCTGCTGTCCTTCATCCAGTCGGCTACGGCCTTCATTCCTCTGTGGAGGTTGGCTTTGGCGGTGTGGGGGTCTTCGGTGAGGGATATGATCAGCTGGGTGTCGTCGGCGTAGGAGATGATGTTGAGGTTGTGTTGTCGTGCGACGTGGGCGAGCGGTGCCATGTAAATGTTGAACAGCGTCGGGCTGAGAGAGGATCCCTGTGGAACGCCGCAGATGATCTCTGTGGTTTTCGAGCGGAAGGGTGGGAGGTGGACGCTCTGGGTTCTGCCGGAGAGGAAGGATGTGGTCCAGGCCAGGGCCTTCTCTTGGATTCCGGCTGTCAAGAAGTGTACCTGAATTCCTTTGAATCCGTGGGAGCAGACAGCCGAAGGAACTTTCTGAGAAGAGAAGCTCCCAATTCCCAAACACCCCTGGACCCAGAGAACTCTAAGCCCAGGAACGAGGGGGAAAGGGGAAGTGGATAACAAAGAGAGACTGCCACACAAGGTCCTTCTGTTCTTCTTCAAACAGGAAGAATTACGCCTGCAACAGTAAGCAAATCATTACTACAGTTCCAACACTATCCTGATTCTCTTACGTTCAACTACCCTTTTAGATAAGTACCTGTTTGTGTGTGGACATTGCCCCTCTCTGTGAGTTGACCTTAAAGTTTTCACGATAAATTTTCAATTAAGAATTCAGCATTCAGAGGAGCTGGGAATTCCACAAGTAGGTAAGTACTCCATACTCTGACGAATAAGGTGGTATAATATTGTATCATTCATATGCATATAAAGTATACCCTACTATACTTGACGTTTTCGGTTCTCCTGAATACAGTCACTTAGCTTAGTCCATAAGTTTGAGGAGAATAACTATGTACATGAAGCAGTCTCAAATCGTGCCACCATTAGTTCTCTAGGTACTGCAGCAATAGACCCACAACACGGTGGCCAATTTGAGGAGATAGTCTTTAGGACTTGAAGCTGCTGAATTCAGAAACGACGGTTAAAACAAGAGGTGTTTCTTACCGCCAGCAGGACGTTCAGCACCACAGATAATTGGTTCTCTTCCTACTGGAAATTCAAATGGACAAGGAATCTTCACGGAACCACTGGAACTCAGGAACTAGAGGGTAAACCTCCTTGCCAAGATGCGCTGGGAGCTGGGAATTAACACTGTGAAAAACTTTGAGAGAATTCCGGTCCCGAAGGACTCAAAAACGGGAACAGAAGCAGTTCTAAGGACGCGCAATTTCAGACACGTCCAACCGCCAAAAAATGACTGTTGAAGTGCGCCGCGTGAAACACGCGAGCGAACGAAATGGCCGCCAGGAACTTTAGACTAGAACGCCTATGTTCTAGAACGGTGGCACAATCAGGAAGAGAATCAGTGGGATGACTTGCATCGGAATCGCGCTACTCTCTGTCTCCAATTGCAAGCAGAGAGCGAAAACGCGAACCCAGGACTAACCTTAAATATTGGATTTGAGACTGGGCTACCGATAACCAACTGGGATTTGACACCGGCGCTGTGGAGGTGTGCAGATGATCTCTGTGGTTTTCGAGCGGAAGGGTGGGAGGTGGACGCTCTGGGTTCTGCCGGAGAGGAAGGATGTGGTCCAGGCCAGGGCCTTCTCTTGGATTCCGGCGCCGTGGAGGTGTGCTGATAGGGTGCCGTGGCCGACTGTGTCGAAGGCTGCTGATAGGTCCAGGAGGATGAGGGCGGCTGTTTCTCCTTTGTCCATCAGGATCCTGATGTCACCAGTGGCGGCGATGAGGGCGGTCTCGGTGCTGTGGTTGCTGCGGAAACCGGATTGGGAAGGGTCCAGGATGTTGTTGTCTTCGAGGTAGCGGGTTAGCTGTTTGTTGACAATCTTCTATGTTACTTTTGCCGGGAACCGGAGCAGGGAGATGGGCCGGAAATTCTCGAGGTCCTTGGGGTCCGCCTTGGGCTTCTTTAGGAGGGCGTTGATCTGGGCGTGCTTCCAGCTTTCCGGGAATGTTGCTGTCACGAAGGAACTGTTGATTGTTTTCCGGAGGTAGGGGGCGATGGTTGTGCTGACTTTGTTGAAGACGTGGTGAGGGCAGGGGTCGGATGGGGATCCGGAGTGGATGGAGTTCATGGTTTTGATGGTTTCTTCGTCGCTGACGTAGGACCAGGCGGTCAGGCGACTGGTGCAGGTGGTGGTCGCAGGGGCGGTGGACTCGGTGGTGGGTGCGGGGTTGTTGGAGTTGAAGCTGTTGTGGATGTCGGTGATCTTCTGAAAGAAGGTGGCCAGGGAGTTGCACAGGTCCTGTGATGGTGGGATGTCGTTGGTGTTGGAGCTGGGGTTGGAGAGTTCTTTCACGATGCTGAAGAGCTCTTTGGTGTTGTGTGCGTTGTTGTCTAGGTGGTCCTTGAAGGCGGTCCTTTTGGCGGTCCTGATGAGTTGGTGGTGTCAGCGGGTGGCGTTCTTGTGGGCTGTGTGGCTGTCTGGTGTTCGGTCGTGGAGCCATTTCTTTTCCAGCTTCCGACAGGTGCTCTTGGAGGTCCGGAGGTCTTTGGTGAACCAGGCAGCTTTCTTGTTGGTGCGGTTGGTTGTGGAGGTCTTGAGAGGGGCGAGGGTGTTGGCGCAGTCGTTGATCTACTGTTTGAGGTTGGCCGCGGCGGAGTTGGGGTCGATGGGGTTGGCGGGTGGTCTCAGGGCGAGGGTGGTAGTCAGTTGGTCCTTGGTGACCTTGGCCCAGCAGCGGCGTGGCAGCTGTTGGGTGCGGTGGGGTGTGGTGGGTTTCCACAAGGTGAAGTGGACGCATCTGTGGTTGGTCCAGTGGGGTTCGGTGGTGTGGTTGAAGGAGACGTGGGGGCTTGTGGAGAAGATGGGGTCCAGCGTGTGTACCGCGGCGTGGGTGGGTGTGTCCCCGAGCTGTTTGAGTCCGAGGTTGGCGAGGTTGTCGATCAGGGCGGTGGAGTTTGCGTCGTTGTTGTTCTCAAGGTGGAAGGTCAGGTCCCCGAGGAGGATGTAGTCCGTGGAGGCGAGGGCGTGGGTGCTGACGAGGTCAGCGATGGTGTCGCTAAACTGTGGTCGTGGTCCACTAGTATCAAACATGAGCATGGGCTGATTGCCATAAGACACTATCTAGAGCGATGTCAGCTACGCTTTGCACAACATAATGAGATGATACTAGAGTTTGTTGAGTTCTTCCTGGTAAATAACATTTTCCTATTTGAGGAGCAATTTTACAGACAGACATCCGGGACTGCGATGGGCACCTGTTTTGCCCCCAGCTACGCAAACTTGTGGGCTAGTGGGAGGAGCGGGTGCCCAGGCAGGGCCAGGGTTTGGACGCTGGCATGGTCATTCGTTGGCATCGGTACATCGACGACCTTTTCATCGTGTGGCAGGGCACGGTGGATACGGCTTGTCGGTATATCGATGTCTTGAATGACAATGAGTATAATCTGCATTTCTCGGGCACCATTAGTCCAATGACAGTTGACTATTTGGACCTTAAGGTATTTGTAGATGAAGGGAAGGTACAGACGGCACTTTTCCGTAAACCGACGGCCGGTAACTCTATTCTCTATGCCGGCAGTAATCATCCACCCAAGCTAGTACAGAGCATTCCCTACGGTGAGCTCTTAAGGCTCAGTAGAAATAGCTCTAGAGACCAGGATTTTGAAGCAGCTGCACTGGACTGTATTGGCAGATTTAAGAAGGGAGGATATAAACAGGACTCTCTGGATGAAAGTCTTTGCAGAGTGAGACAAATTCCTAGAACCGAACTTTTATTGAAGAAAAGTTCTAACATATCGAAAGACATGTACTATTGAGAAATATATTTGCTCATCACCACACCCATAAAGATATTCACTCACCCAAACAACTGTTAGAACATGTAGTTTTAACTTCATATATCTAGTGAATCAACTATTCACACATCTTTGGGCAGTCACACCCCCCCCCCCACCGAACCACACACACATTCACTCTCCCATACAAATACTCAGTTAACTAATACAGACTTTCACATAGCTAGTAACCAACTGGAGAATCAGTTTACACAACTACTGGCATAGAGAATAGAGTTACCGGCCGTCGGTTTACGGAAAAGTGCCGTCTGTACCTTCCCTTCATTTAGTGATCTCTTGAAGTTTGAAATAAAGCAAAGTAAAACCAGACAAGTCAGTAATATCACGATGGATGAAAGGCAAGCACTGCAGGACCTTATGAGGGATGATACAATCATAATGAAACCATCGGACAAGGGTGGTAATGTGGTCCTTCTTACAAGAGAATACTATCGAAATGAAGCAATCCGACAATTGTCTGCTGCTAATTATTACCAACTCACCACGGCTGATGCATATAAGCACAGTGTAAAATTGTATGATCTTCTTGTGAAGAAATGGTATGATTTGGGCATGTAGGGGACCGATGAACATTTGTTCTTACGTAGTAATAATCCGAACATCTCCACTTTTTATCATCTGCCCAAGCTGCACAAGAACAATAAACCAACCGGGAAGGCCCATTGTTTCTTCTGTCAATGGCCTCACTGAACATATGTCCATGTTTATTAATAATTACCTTTTTTCTTTTGTAACCCAATTAGAGTCGTACATTCAAGACACGAAAGATTTTTTAACCAAGATAGAATATTACTAGCTTAATCAATCAATCAATCAATCAATGCATTTCTAAAGTGCGCTACATACCCGTGAGGGTCTCAAGGCACTGGGGGGGGGGGGAAGGGGGCCTCTACCGATCGAAGAGCAATAATTAAATTTTCTCTTAGTTCTGATGTTTTTATTTTGACCATTCTTCTAATTTACAATGATAGGAAATTCTCAATTATCTTTTCTCTTTTCCTTTCTCTTTTGCTTTCCTGATTTCCGATTTAGAGCTTTTTTATCTTTTTTACGGTGTCTTATGACCTTGTTATTGATACATGAGCAATTTTGAAATATTAGTTGGAAATTTGGGTTCAACAGGTAGTACGTACCACTTTAATTTAGTATTTTGAGATTTCTCAGTATGGTGTACACAATCGGGACTTGTAGTTTACTTACCGTTGACATAGTCCCTTTTCTAATCTTATGAACCACTACGGAGGTTCGCATTCTAGCTGTTTCTAACTTACGGAGACTATAAGTTGACCTTCCGGGTCACGTTGGGGTTACTTCCGGGTCGGGGACGCCGTTTGCAACGAGGGTGATTCTACCCAGGTAAATACGGCTCTTATTGAATTTCGGACTGTCAAATTGAACCTTATGGTTACTTATTTAATAAAATAGACTACCCACCGTTACTGAGTACTATCGTACTAAGAGATCCCGTTATATTTCTCGTTTTTAGAACTTGGATACCACACGTACCCATGTGGTGAATCGGGAATAAAGACTTTCTCTAAGACTATGTTTTGCGGATGGCACAATTGTGCTGAAATCTGGCGTCTTCTATGTACCTTGTGATTTGAAATTTACGGGTAAGAGATTACCACCATGAGTGAGGTTGTGATTTAATATGACTCATTTCTTGCACTAAAATATAGGCAATTTCGTTGGTAATACATGTGGCTATGTTAGCATTTACAATTGGTTTACCTTCGTTCCGTTCTCTTACAATTCACTGGTCGTGGAGACCGTGGTCTGTGTGATACCTCCTGGATGATATAATGGTGAGCGGTTCTTGCTTCATACATGCAATTGATTAGATACCAGCGTCTAGAGAATTTGTTTATTTTTCCATTTGGGTTTAAATTATCCAATCCCTAATATGGAGTACCTAATTATCTTTACAGAACCAATATATCGTCTTCGACTAACTAATAGGTTACCCTGCCGGGTTGGAATTATCACCGGACTAGGGGTAAGATTCTCTTTATATGATATACTGCCCCGTTTTGGTTGGGGTTACTCTCCTTGCTAAACACTGTTACCTACTAAAAACTTTTTTTGCTCTTTCTGTTCTTCTCTTTTCCCTCCTTACTTACTTCTGTGCAACTAGCCCTAACAGACAAAGATCCAGCAATTGAGGTAGCTCTGAAATATTTTGTATCACGCATTGCACTGATGGGGTTGCATGCGGTTGATGGATCACGCCTTGCTATTACATTTCTGAACACAAACTTGCTATATACTCGGACCTTGCTCATGTATGATTTAAAGTTTTGTTGTAAATATTTTTGTTATTGTTGCTCCGTCATCAAGAATAATTGACCATTATTTCATAGGCTTCACGGGTGTCATTCCACTTTTTTTCGGATTACACTTTTTTCAGATTACATCGACGATTATAATTATTAGTGCTGTTAAATTTGCAATGCATTTATCCAGACATTACGGAATTTTTCTGTTATAGTTTGCGTATAGAATCACTTTTGGGTTCCTTATAACGAGGTTATTCTTTGGTATGAGGAGAATGTCACATTCATTTTGGCACATTGATGACAAACTACTTGTGTAGCGGACTTATTATAGGTCATCCGTTTTTTGTATTTTTCCAGCCCTGAAGAGTTATAGTGTCTATGATTGTATAGACCTATAACGAAACACGTGTCGGCTGGCTGTCAATTACCATTGGTGTTTCGATCTAATAAAAGGAGCTACACATCAAAATTCAAAGAATCAACGTTGGACTTTTGTTTCTGTAGCTTACATATAGTAACACTCTACTTGTTTGTACTGAATCTGTGTGCGCGGGATTTTGTTTTCTTAATTCTTAGATGTGAATGTTCTCATCTAAATTGAGGGGTTGTTGGGGTCTCCCCTCCCTGCTAGCACCAGTTAATGCAGTCCTTTTCATTTTATATGCACGCTAATACTCTTTGAGCGCCATTACTTCCCGTATACTTAATACCCTTTTGCTGTTGTGGATGGAGTTCATGGTTTTGATGGTTTCTTCGTCACTGACGTAGGACCAGGCAGTCAGGCGACAGGTGCGGGTGGTGGTCGCAGGGGCGGTGGACTCGGTGGTGGGTGCGGGGTTGTTGGAGTTGAAGCTGTTGTGGATGTCGGTAATCTTGCGGTGAAAGAAGGTGGCCAGGGAGTCGCACAGGTCCTGTGATGGTGGGATGTCGTTGGTGTTGGAGCTGGGGTTGGAGAGTTCTTTCAAGATGCTGAAGAGCTCTTTGGTGTTGTGTGCGTTGTTGTCTAGGCGGTCCTTGAAGGCGGTCCTGGTGAGTGGTGGTGTCTGCGGGTGGCGTTCTTGTGGGCTGTTTGGCTGTCTGGTGTTTGGTCGTGGAGCCATTTCTTTTCCAGCTTCCGACAGGTGCTCTTGGAGGTCCGGAGGTCTTTGGTGAACCAGGCAGCTTTCTTGTTGGTGCGGTTGGTTGTGGAGGTCTTGAGAGGGGCGAGGGTGTTGGCGCAGTTGTTGATCCACTGTTTGAGGTTGGCCGCGGCGGTGTCGGGGTCGATGGGGTCGGCGGGTGGTCTCAGGGCGAGGGTGGTAGTCAGGTGGTCCTTGGTGACCTTGGCCCAGCAGCGGCGTGGCAGCTGTTGGGTGCGGTGGGGTGTGGTGGGTTTCCTGAAGGTGAAGTGGACGCATCTGTGGTCGGTCCAGTGGGGTTCGGTGGTGTGGTTGAAGGAGACGTGGGGGCTTGCGGAAAAGATGGGGTCCAGCGTGTGTCCAGCGGCGTGGGTGGGTTGTCAATCAGGGCGGTGGAGTTTGCGTCGTTGTTGTTCTCAAGGTGGAAGTTCAGGTCCCCGAGGAGGATGTAGTCCGTGGAGGCGAGGGTGTGGGTGCTGACGAGGTCAGCGATGGTGTCACTGAACTGTGGTCGTGGTCCACTAGTATCAAACACGAGCATGGGCTGATTGCCATAAGACACTATCTAGAGCGACGTCAGCTACGCTTTGCACAACATAATGAGATGATACTAGAGTTTGTTGAGTTCTGCCTGGTAAATAACATTTTCCTATTTGAGGAGCAATTTTACAGACAGACATCCGGGACTGCGATGGGCACCTGTTTTTCCCCCCAGCTACGCGAACTTGTGGGCTAGTGGGAGGAGCGGGTGCCCAGGCAGGGCCAGGGTTTGGACGGTGGAAGGGTCATTCGTTGGCATTGGTACATCGACGACCTTTTCATCGTGTGGCAGGGGACGGTGGATACGGCTTGTCGGTATATCGATGTCTTGAATGACAATGAGTATAATCTGCATTTCTCGGGCACCATCAGTCCAATGACAGTTGACTATTTAGACCTTAAGGTATTTGTAGATGAAGGGAAGGTACAGACGGCACTTTTCCGTAAACCGACGGCCGGTAACTCTATTCTCTATGCCGGCAGTAATCATCCACCCAAGCTAGTACAGAGCATTCCCTACGGTGAGCTCTTAAGGCTCCGTAGAAATAGCTCTAGAGACCAGGATTTTGAAGCAGCTGCACTGAACTGTATTGGCAGATTTAAGAAGGGAGGATATAAACAGGGCTCTCTGGATAAAAGTCTTTGCAGAGTGAGACAAATTCCTAGAACCGAACTTTTATTGAAGAAACGGTCTAACATATCGAAAGAGGTTGGTGGCAAGTTTCGTATGATTACGCCCTACTCAGCAGAAGCAGATCATCTTAAGAAAATGTCATGAAAGATCTGGCATATCTTAAAAACAGATGCAACTTTTAGGGAGGATATACCAGCATTCCCATTAGTCACATTCAGTCAGGCTAGATCTCTTCGAGGTATGTTAGTCAGAAGTCATCTGGAGAAAGTTAGACCAAGAACAGGGACTCTGAAAGAAATTAAGGACTTCTTTCCCTGCAGCAGATGTAAAGCCTGCGCAGGAAGTAAACGGGTTCTGTCATATAATCTGCTGGACACAGGAAAGACAAAAAACATTGATAAATTTATTACATGCAGCACCCCATTTGCCGTCTACTGTTTGGTCTGCCCATGTGGGCTACGTTATGTGGGGAGCACCATACATCAGCTCAAAATCAGGATCCTGGAACATCTTCGAGCCATAGACAAAGCTGACCCTGCATACCCTGTTGCAAGACATTTTGCCGAATGTCATCAAAAAGACAGGCGCAAACTTCAATATTTTGGACTGGATTTCGTCCCCATTAATATTGTGATGTATTCCTATAGGTTCTGTATCGATCCCCCTATTCCTGACCCTGTTCTGGTTAACAAGTTAACTAGCAGCCATCCCATGATGCAGAAACCGTTATCTGATGAGGCCGAACTACGGCACAGGAACGTGTTATCTGATTAGGTCATAACGCTTGCCATCTAATTAGACAAGCGATATTCCTCCAGCCCCTGATAAGGCATACGGAGTTCTCAAAACAAATCAAACCTATGGCAACCTGGGAAAAACCCTGCGGCCATTGTTTTGATTTCACCGAGAACTTCAGCAAAAGAATGTGCTAACGACCAAGTCGTATGACATCCTTATTGACGTATCTATGTCCATCCTTACGTCAATCTCGGCACCTTACAGGTATAAATATTACCGGTATTGCCTTAAGCAAACACACGCGGTGGTGACGAGATCGGAGCAGCCAGACTTGCCGAAGCCCAGAGCAGAGCAGACCCCGCTGGCGCAGCCCCGCCTTCCTGACGCGCTGAGAACGAGACGCTGCTTTCTCCTGCCGAGAAATCCAGCTCCGGCGCTTCCGGGTAGCCCTCGCAGGCAGCCTGGAATATCGAGACCAGAGACGAGAGATACCTTCCCTCATTCATCCTAAATTCCAGGTACAGAACTGAATAACCCCTTGCAGAGAATTCTTGAGTCAGTCACTTGGCAAAACAAACTTAACTTAAACTGCTACTTTCTATTCCCGCCCACGTATTAGGCTTAGGTCAGGTACACTGGGGTAGGCGTAGTTAGAAACACCAGTTGAGTACGATTAGTCAAATGTATATGTGTATGTATCTATTTTATTCATTTTAAACCACCTTATGGCTTAGAAACCATATAAATGTTTTTACAGTATTATTTTATACTTCTGCTTTTATTGTATGCACTTTACTTAACCATAAGTATTGCGATAATATCGATCCATTTCTCTTGTATGAGAAAAGAGACTGATCAATAAATACCATCTTTTATTGAACACGCCCGTCTCTTCCTTTCTCTACAATCTGGTGAGACTAAGAATGCACGTACTGACTGAGTAAAATAAGTTGTCTTTTGTTTTCACACGACTCTAGAGATACACTCTTGATTAGGGGAGAGCAAAGTTGTCATGTTCTATGGTTGTCAGAAACCAAATCCCTTCTTGTCTATCCAGGGAGGTTCAACTCCTCCTTGCCTATTCGAGAAAGTTTCTAGTGAACTCTGAGCTAGCTGGCAAACCCAAAACTTTAAGTCTAATATCGACAGTAGAAGACCTAGTTAACGTCTGGTCTAGGCCTATACTATTGAGGGTATTATTCCAATGCGCAGAGCCTATTGGGATAATAGGAACTACACTACATGGCGCCCAACGCGTTTGGCAAAGGCGATAAAAATAACGTAAGACATTAGAGTAACTCAGTCGTGCTATTTCACTCCAAAGACGTCTGGAGTGGGTGAAAGGTCATATCCGCCAAACCTCGCAGGAGGAAACTCCTATGTATGGTTCTTGGTTTAGTCAACGTTGAAGGATACACTGTTCCAAAATACTGTGCATCTAATCTTTGTTTCCATAAGAAACCTGATCTGCAAACAAACGGAATAACCTTCTGGACAGTACAATGTCAGACAATGAAGGAGATAGAGAGGCAGCTAGAATAAGAGCTGAGCTCGTAGCAGCTGATAATGCACTGCAAGAAGCAGACCCGGGTATAATAATCATCCCGGCCAACACAAGGAAATCTATAACTTTAAAACCTATAGAAAATGGACTGACACCTAGAGGTGGTACAGTCATATTCGTAATTGAGGCACACGAATATCGGCAGACAGAGGTATTCTATACATGGATAAACTTTCCAGCAGCAAATGCTGTAACAAAGGTCTTCCACTATTACAAAACAGAGGAACCTCCTGAAGAGTACACTCCTTTCGAGGAGGTGGAAGTACCACTTAAATTTCAAGAGCACCTGCTCTTATTTAATGGCGCCCTAAAACATAATAATCACCACACCAGGCTCGGTCCGTTAGGTAGACCAGGAGCAAGGTGGCCGGTCCTAGCCGGATACACACCACATCCAGACATCGACGGGATGTCTGCAGCAAATCTTTTAATACAACTAAAACAATTAATAAAATTGCATAGACAATTAGTCCAATATGTAATGCGGACTTCAACAGTCCAACCAGCAATTAAAATTCCACAACTGACCCCTCATCAGGGGAACACAAATAAAATTACACCACAGAACATACAATCCTGCCTGGGTAAAGTACCAGCTAAACGGAACAAATACCATTCTGGTTAGCACAAAAAATCACCCAAATAGAGGCGGTGTTTCCAGACACCACCCCGTTGGAAAAACACAGGATTCTGACTATCTGTCTTCCAATGGGAATCGCACCACACGTGGAGGACTGTGACACTTGGGGTACAGTCTTTGCTTCCATTTACACAAAAACGCATCGTGTTCCATCCATCTCGGTAATACCAGATGTGCTAAAACAAATTCAAGATGAATACGGTCCAGAACCCGCTTTAACTCTTGGTATGAAATTACTAAAAGACTTCAAGCAGGTCTCGGCAATACTATTGGCCAACATAAAGGGAGAAGCAGCAAACGTGGCGATCCGCCAGAGGTTAAAAGAAATAGATATAACAGAACCACCAGCTGAAATTTCCAGAATTATAGAAAAATCCTATGAGGAACTAGGCAGAGATAGTTTAGGTGGAATACCAGTAAAACCACAACTGATTGAAAGTCCTGAAAAAGTATTTTTTAATAATAATTTAACATCACAAAAAAAGAGCTGGGATGGAAACAAACAATCCAATCCTAAAGAAAAGAAATTCCAGTCCAGAGGAAGGTCTCCTCGGCGAAGAGAAAAATCTCCGAACCAAAGACATAGGTCTCCCAAAAGTGATCCCTCTGGGAAAAGATATAACCTTAGAAATAGGGATAATATAAAGAAGCCTGATAGATATCAAGATTTTGATACACGCCCCTCTCAATCTTTTCAGACTTCCTCGCAGAAATCGGAAAGAAGAGGACGATCAGAACAAAGAAGAGCACGCCAAGTCCAAAGACAAGGAACCTGCTCATCTAAAAAAGAAATTACAATTTCCAAAAAAGAAGGTAGCCAGTATTAAAGTAATTAACAATGCCGAGAATACTGAGGACACAACTGAAAAACGGAGAATGGGCTCAGACAATGCTAGACAGCGCAGCAGAAGTGAGCATAGCTCGCAAAGTCCTTATGAATCTTCTGGAGACAGTGGACACGAATGAATATCTTCAAGTGGAAACTGCAGACACCAGAGTTAGCAAACCTCACAAAATATATGAAATAACTTTACGTATAGAAGAGGATAAGACTAGAAAAATAAGGGGACTCTTTTGGGATAATCTCTCCAAGGGCTATGACATCCTTCTAGCTGAAAAAGACTGGCCACCAGAGTTTGTCAGGGACTGCCCTCATGGCGAAGAAATAATTATGCCTGCCTTCTCAAATCATATCCCAATTCATAAAAAATACACACTTGCTAGAAAGTGGGCAGTAGCTCAAGCTCCTGCTTTATATAAAAATCACGTAGGATGGGATGAGGACTCTCCTCCTCACAAAATCCAGTTAAAATCACAACCTACTGCACAAAGACAGTACCCAATTGAGCAAGAAGCTAAAAAACAGGTAAAAGAAATCCTAGATCAACTAGAATACCAGGGGGTGATTGAAACTTGCACCTCACAAATGAACAACCCTTTGTTTCCGGTCTCCAAACCAGACAATTCATATCGTCTAGTTTTGGATTACAGACACCTTAACTCGTGTTGCAAAACTTTTGCAGTACAAAACTCGCATAGTGCTGCACTAATGAATAACATAGTGCGCAAAAAATACAAAACAACATTAGACATCTCTAATGGATTCTTTTGTCAAAATATAGCACCAGAGAGCAGATATTTGTCTGCGTTCTCAATAAATGGCACTCAAAAACAATTCTGTCGGTTAGCCCAGGGATACAAGAACAGCCCTGGAGTATTCTCAGCGAGAGTAACAGAATTACTACAAACATACGATGACGAGGCATTATCATATGTCGACGACATTTACCTAACAGATGATGACTTGGATACTCACTTGAAGAGAGTGAACACCATAATACTTGGGTTCGCAGCAGAGGGTTACAAATTCAACTTTAAAAAATCCAGAATTGCCCATCTAACAGTCCTGTTCTTAGGATATGAATTATCAAGTGAAGGCAAAAGCCTGGCTGACAATTTCCTAGAGAAATGTGCCGTACTCCAAGCACCTAGAACACTAAAAAACCTACAGTCAATTCTAGGCTTCCTAAATTTCGGAAGAACATACATTGCAAATTACGCAGAAAGGGTCAAGCCCCTTTATGATCTAATAAAACCAGATTTTAAAAGAACCAATTGGACTCAAATACACACAGAAATTCTGAGATCCTTACAAACAGACATGTTAATAAAAACAAAATTAGAAACACGTGATAACACACGCAATCTTGTGATTCGAGTCATCCCAGGAAGATGCGGATTCACATACCTGACCTCTAATGAGGGAGAAAAGGTACCAATTGCTTTCAAATCACACTTGTACACAGAAGCTGAAAAGAAGTTCAGCATTAAAGAAAACATTATTCATGCAGTTCAAACCGCAATAGCTAGAGAAAAAGATAAAGCTGACGGTAGACGTATCACAGTCAGAACAGCAGAATCAGCCTTTGAGGCACTAACAACACCGTGTAATTTACCAACAACAACATTGAATCCGGAATGGATACAATGGGTGAATTCAATTACAACGGACAAAGTATACTACTACTTTGATCCAGAACTAGAGGAACTGAAAAATCTAGAATATGAAAGAACATTCCCTCTGCCAATCGACATTCTGCCCTTACGACAATACGCATGTGTAATCTATACAGACGGACAGGCTCAACCCTCCGTTTGGGGAGAACAAGCATACAACCCCACATGTGAGATTACAAAAGAAGTGTGCCGCGGAGGTAAACTAAGACTTCTATTAACAAAAACACACTCAGTAGAAACTAATTCAGAACAACAGACTGAAATAATAGCATTGAAAATGGCGCTAGATAATGCAGATCGCGAATTCCCGACACTAATAGTGTCCGATTCATATTACTGCGTCAAATCATATAACAACGATTTGCAGACATGGATTCAAAACGGTTACAAAGATGACACAGGTGCAACAATAAAGCAAAAACTGCTTTGGGAACAAATAGCTCTTTTACAAAAAGAACTACCAAAGACTCACGTGACACACTCACTGAGTCATCAGCGTGATGGCGTTCACGTTGCAGGGAATTCATTGGCTAAGACAGCCACAGCGGTAGCAACTAAATCGGCTTCCGTAGCTCGGAAAAAGCGTACAGTGAAGTACATTGACGGTGAAACAGTGCTGGCGGTGAAAACGTCATCAAAAGGCGACTGATCAGCGCTACCGATCAACTATCCACTCAATTATACATACATAATCGATGCAAACTCCGTCCCTTTTGCTCGAATCCCTGGAGTGGGGGACAGAGTAATTCCAAACATGGACAGGAGAACCTTGTTAATTGCAGACGCACATATGGGTGAGGGTCTCGGACACCTCAAAATAAAAGATTCTTTGGAAGAATTACAATCAAGGTACTGGTGGCCAGGCATGAGCCTGCAGCATCACATTTTTGTAAAAAAATGCCCGGACTGCAACAGAAATCGCAGTGGCGAGAGAAACGGTATACTACCGTGGCATTTCAATCCAGAAAAGATCAACAGCAAAAAGCAAAGCGTCCGATTAACATATACAGGCTAGTTTCCACTTATAATGTGGATCACCAGCACTCGGCTGACGTCTGGACTGTTATACAAAGATTTGCGAGTCTAAATGGCATATACGCTAGGAGCATGCTACGTTTGACCAATGTTTTCACTTTAGCCCTCAAGCTTGTGGGGAAGCACGGCCAAATGAGCATAGCGATGCGGGATTCTTCTCACTTCCTTCCTGAGGGATACGGGATGGTGTAAAGAAAAAACCAAGGCATAAAGCTATCTATAACAGAAAGGATATTAGGTTCGGGAGCTGGGTGGGTCAAACATCTAATAAGTGTCCAACATAGTCTAAATAACCTGCCAAGAAATTCTCTGAACGGATTCAGTCAGTACGAATTATTGTTTGGAACTAGGATGTTAGTCTTAGACCTCGACAGTCAGACTTCAGTGGTGAAGGAAAAAAGCTTTGATATCAAAGATCGTTTGGCTATTTTGCAGGACTTAAACGAAACAAGAAAAGACCTGAGCAACATAAAGTTGAAACAACAGCCAACAACCACTGAAGAACCACCACCTGTCCCAGCAAGAACTGTCTGGATTCCAAAAGTCGGGGATCTAGTCAGAGAAAAGATCGCGGTAAAGAAGGAATTTGGGCCTTCTTACAGAAAAGCAGTTCCTGTCTTGTCTATCAACGGGACAAGATCAGTTGTGCTACCGCCGCTTGCTGGTAAAAAGGAGAACCGAGTTGTATCCATCGACCTGGAAAAACCACAATCATGTGGCCGATAACAAATAGTAGGCCAAGTGGACTCCCGATAAGTAGTAGAACACCAAGGTTTGCTACAAATACAGAGGTCCAAACTAAGAGGCTAATCACATTCGAAACGCCTACAGAACAACAACAAGGACTATGCAACAATGCATTTGAACTCAGACCTCTAAAAACCCAAATAAAAACATTTAGTAGAGACACACCAACCTACAATGAAGTAACAAACGAATATGCAAGAAACAATAATCCTGAAGCAATTGGAACCATTGACAGAACTGCATCCGGCTACTTCATAAACTTCGATGATTCCTCTGAAGACCTCAGTGAATCAAAAACACAGCCATCAACAAAAACCTTTAAAGATAAAGCTAAAGAACTTTTGAAACAACTGAAAGAAACATATCTGATTTCTCCATGGATTGAATTTTGGGTGGGTTTTGGTGCATTTATCCTCATACTTTGGCTCATCATGGTACTAACTTTGGGACGCTTCATTAAGGGAAAATATGCAAAAATGGACACAGCAAGTCAGAAAATCATCTTGATCCTCAAACCACACACATCTTCACACGTCGAGAAAAGAGAACTTTCTTCAGTCAACTTCACAGCCAATCCTATACCGGGTGGGGTAGCATGGGACAACACTGACTACGAAATTTATGGTCCGGTCGAAATCCTGAAATATCCACACCAAATTAAGATCTCATTGAGTGACTTTGTAAAACCAAGCTCATTTGCTGATGATTGGGACTTTGAAAGTATAAATAATATGATGTCTGACCTAGTGATGTCTGCTAAATTTACCAAACATGATTATTTGCAGGGTTCGACAAATTATGATAGTATGTACTGTTACAACCACTATGGTAACCATTTTCTACATAAATCTGCACAACCTAGAAATGTTTTAAATTATAATCAATGGGAACATTGTGCAACCCCTCCCAAAGGAAGCTCAAGAACCTTTTATGACAAATATTCATACTTTTCAGGTTTCAACACAAGTAATGCTGAAACATTTTATTTCAAATTGTCAAATAAGACAGGGACAAAGACCATGCTAACGAACACAAAGTTGATATATTCAGACTCATTTTTTGAACAAATGAATACTTTTGGTTTCGAATATTGGGACAAAAATGTTGAAGTAAAAAGTGTTTGGGGTACAAAAGAATGGCAAGTACAAGGTATAGAATCATTGTTTAGAGCCTGCATGATCCCAGAACAACTTATATTTTTAAATGACACTGTTCAACAAACCACCTGTCTTGGCTTAGCCAAAATCAAAGACTTAAATAAACCGTCTATTCCAAAGCCAACTATGAACAACAACAGCTCTACAGATGAAGAGATAGACGTAAACTATGTATTAAACCAAAACAGAACACATCCTGATTGGAAACAGTGGTTGATCTGGCCCACAGATACTAATAACTGTCAAGACAGATTCCTGAACAAAATACAGGGGTTCAAATTGACCAGGCCAGACCCTAGATATTCCCAAAGACAACACCCAGGGATAATAAACACCTACAGTGTGGGCAAATTATGCCTTCAATGGCTACAAACTTCCACACTGGCAGAAATTAAGCAACACCTAACTTTACTTACTGATGGTGCTGACTTGCGTGATTTCATTATGGGACCGCGCAAACAGCGTCAAAAACGCTTCAATGCAGCCTCTGTATATGCAGCTTACAACGAGGCCTGGAAGGTTACTCAAATTGAGACAGCAGAAAGTATACGGGAAATTGACCGTATTAATTTGGAAAAATCACTTTCTGTAGTGGACAATGGGTTAATGACTCTGTCCTCCAGAATTTTTTCTTTGGACAGCATTGTGTCTTCAGCAATCGACATAATATCGCAAGACTTACTGTTGTTACAACACGGTCAGTCTCAATTGCGTTCTATTGTACAGCTTGGCTGGACGTTACAAAATCTGCGTTCAGGCTATGTGCCTTGGCGTTTAATCAACACAACGTCACTTTTCAATATCTTTAACCTTACTGATAAACAAATCAGTATGGCACAAAAGGGTGCTGATTATACAATCCTGAGCATTGAGAAACTTGAGAGATTACCAGTGACAATGTCAGAACGACCTGTCAGTGAATGGATAATACATGGGATAATTAATATTCCAATATCAACCTTCAGGTTTCAATACTGCCAAAAATATATACAGGCTGGCATGTACGAAAAATTGGGAAAAGGGTACATTAAGACAACATGGAACTTGCCCTATTCACATGCATGTGTCAGTAATAAAGGACAGAAAGTGTTTCTTAGTGGCAATAATTGTGCGATGTCACTAAGCGGTACACTTCTGTGTAACGGAATTAGTTTGCATGGAGCCTGTGAAGGGAACTGAAATAACCTTTCATGTCACCAGCTAGGCGCACCTGCAACAGAGATAGAACCATTCTTTCAAAGACTCTATAATGGGAGTTACATTCTAATTGTGAATCGCAGATGTTGTAGTCTTATGCCCGGGACTCCTTATCTCGTAACTACGACTGCGAAGGTCATGTGCTGTGGACACTCATTGTTCCCCAGCTCCTTTCCAGACAGGGAGGCAAGGGCATGGCCCAACTTGAAAATTACTTCTATTCGAATAGATACTTTAAGCAGAATGAAAACAGTGCTTCTTCAGACGCCGACCAGGCTCACGTCATCAAAAGAAACGTATGATCTCCTAGTCGCAAGGACGACTGCAGAGATTCACTCATTGTTATCAACTAATTCCCCCATACATTTCGCAGAAATCCTGAATTAAATCTTAAATATTTCTGATACCAGTGGAGTCTCAAAAGTATTTAAGACAGTATTTTCGATGGCATTAACACCATTCAAAGCCATACTGGGTATTTTTCCAGATTTCGTCCATTCGATTTTTGGCGGACTTCCCCTCATTTTGGGACTAATTGCAGGAATCCTATTCTTGGTCCTAATATTTCGTTATGGCAAACCGTGTCACAGACAAAACACCTGCGACAAGGGAAGAAACAATCCGAGCCATTGGATACCGGGACCGGATATCAAAAATCCTGGGACTTTCCCGGCTTAGAGACCTGAACATGACTTGGTTTCTTTCATTTCGACCAATGTGGCATCGATGTGTTTTACCTGTATTAAGGTGCCTGCTGTGCGGAGAAGAATGCGTGTTGGACACCTGTCTGACGCTACAATCAGATGCGCCAATGGATGCAGAAACATTGTCGAGTCCGATAAAGGCTCATGCTTTGTGCTGCCCTCAACGGCTACCAATCCTGATGACGGCATTCGTGGAAACTTGACCACTACGATTAAGGGGTAGTGAAGTTCAAGATGAAAGCAGCATCGATCAGGTACGACCTTCTGTCAGCAATACTAATCAAAACGTCAATGGAGACAATCATGCGCACAAATGCATGGTTACACCTTTTTCCGAGTTAGTGGAACTCTCCCAGGAAGCTGTTGACAGCTTTTTCGACAGTCTAAATGATATGATGTTCTCACCAGAGCAGAAATAGAGACTTTTGAGCAAGCTAGCACACGGCGTTCCCAACACCCTGAATTTGGCCTTCAACTTTAATAATAAAGTAGCATGAACAATTTCCCCTCCAGTTCACGGACAGCAATTTTTTCAGCAGCCCCAAAATATTTTTACGATTTTTCGGGACACTAATCATCTGCTTAAAGTAAGAACTATTCTTAGAGAACTAAAATTTCTATTTTTAGATACTTTATAGACATTAGCTGCCCGCTGGAATGTTCATAATTATTTTATTCTGAGTTGGAATGGTCTCGAACCTTTTTTTCTGTATTAAGAGCCATTTCATGTGTAAATTCTCATATACCAATTAGCAATAATGTATACATATGCGTGATTACTTTAGCATTATTCTGCAGCTTGAGTGCATATAATACATGTGACTGTTTTTACCGTATATTAGATAATTTCAAAATGCATTTTATGTATTTTGGGGTGGTAAGGTATACACGATACTTTACAGTATGTTTTACTATGCCTAGATTAATAAACATGGCCATAGTTAGCGTGGAGTGGGTGTGATGTATTCCTATAGGTTCTGTATCGATCCCCCTATTCCTGACCCTGTTCTGGTTAACAAGTTAACTAGCAGCCATCCCATGATGCAGAAACCGTTATCTGATGAGGCCGAACTACGGCACAGGAACGTGTTATCTGATTAGGTCATAACGCTTGCCATCTAATTAGACAAGCGATATTCCTCCAGCCCCTGATAAGGCATACGGAGTTCTCAAAACAAATCAAACCTATGACAACCTGGGAAAAACCCTGCGGCCATTGTTTTGATTTCACCGAGAACTTCAGCAAAAGAATGTGCTAACGACCAAGTCGTATGACATCCTTATTGACGTATCTATGTCCATCCTTACGTCAATCTCGGCACCTTACAGGTATAAATATTACCGGTATTGCCTTAAGCAAACACCCGCGGTGGTGACGAGATCGGAGCAGCCAGACTTGCCGAAGCCCAGAGCAGAGCAGACCCCGCTGGCGCAGCCCCGCCTTCCTGACGCGCTGAGAACGAGACGCTGCTTTCTCCTGCCGAGAAATCCAGCTCCGGCGCTTCCGGGTAGCCCTCGCAGGCAGCCTGGAATATCGAGACCAGAGACGAGAGATACCATCCCTCATTCATCCTAAATTCCAGGTACAGAACTGAATAACCCCTTGCAGAGAATTCTTGAGTCAGTCACTTGGCAAAACAAACTTAACTTAAACTGCTACTTTCTATTCCCGCCCACGTATTAGGCTTAGGTCAGGTACACTGGGGTAGGCGTAGTTAGAAACACCAGTTGAGTACGATTAGTCAAATGTATATGTGTATGTATCTATTTTATTCATTTTAAACCACCTTATGGCTTAGAAACCATATAAATGTTTTTACAGTATTATTTTATACTTCTGCTTTTAATTGTATGCACTTTACTTAACCATAAGTATTGCGATAATATCGATCCATTTCTCTTGTATGAGAAAAGAGACTGATCAATAAATACCATCTTTTATTGAACACGCCCGTCTCTTCCTTTTCTCTACAATCTGGTGAGACTAAGAATGCACGTACTGACTGAGTAAAATAAGTTGTCTTTTGTTTTCACACGACTCTAGAGATACACTCTTGATTAGGGGAGAGCAAAGTTGTCATGTTCTATGGTTGTCAGAAACTAAATCCCTTCTTGTCTATCCAGGGAGGTTCAACTCCTCCTTGCCTATTCGAGAACGTTTCTAGTGAACTCTGAGCTAGCTGGCAAACCCAAAACTTTAAGTCTAATATCGACAGTAGAAGACCTAGTTAACGTCTGGTCTAGGCCTATACTATTGAAGGTATTATTCCAATGCGCAGAGCCTATTGGGATAATAGGAACTACACTACAATATTAGAGGGGGCGATAGGCTGTGCAAATTGCGTCGCCTAGAATCTAGGTACACCATTGACCTTATGTCGAAATCCCCGAGAGGAATGAACAGCGGGGAAGAACTAGCAGTCCATTTAGGCAAGTAGAGGGTGAAATTGGGTTAGCCAATATTTGGACACTTCAGCTAGCTGCGTACACGTGCACACACATGTATAGAAAGATCATTCTTCACGTCCCCGTCTACATAGGACTGTGTAGTCGGCTGACAATGCACATGTATGTATGGTATATCTAGCGTGGAGTACATATTGTGTGTTGATGAAATACTGCTCTCTGATTTAAGAAAATCTTTATGAATTTTAAACTTTACATTTTGTAACTTTGAAAATCTAAAATTTGAAAAATTATTTTCGGTTTCGAATTGACTGTACTGAGTGTAATGAACTGTAATTATTTGGGTTTCAGGTTAGGTTGTATAGTATTGGACAGTAATGTATATACCTTGCAATACGATAATGAAATGCCGTGAGGTTATGTAATCTGGGCGTGACTCTGTCTGAACACTGCTATCTTGTCTGAAAAGGGACAATTGCCGATACACGGCGTGATATACCGCCACCCCATTTACCAGGGTTTAGCCTTGGGATTAATGTACGTTTTACCCTATCGGATATCGCAAAAAGTTCTTGATGGTTCTATGTAGATGTGAACTGTATAGGGCAACGATCATGGGGGGCGGGTGATATTCTCTACTGATAAAGCAAGTAGGGATTAGTGCCGATACACGGCTTCAACAAGTAACCCAGCAGAGCATATAATGTTTATTTTGCTAGAATACAGCTTAAACATACTAGCGGGCAAATAGGACTTGGTATAATTCGAAGATGTCGCCCGCATTTTGCGAAAGTTACAATGTCCCTTTTCAATGTTGTTTATTATTCAGCATGTGACGAAAAACTTTATCAATGCCCTCATTCTGTATGCTACTAACACTGACGAAGGCTTGATGCCGAAACGCGTCTGTGCATATCGCATTAAAGAAGTTTTGCCAAGACTTTTCCCCCGTGTGAATGCGGCTTATTTTTGCCAAAATGCAGCAAAATTTGAGCGTTATATGTTAGCGGGCCTCCACTGCCGCTGGCCGTACCCGTCTTAGAGTGCGTGCTCTGATGTCGAGTGGAGAACGAATATATATATATATATATATATATATATATATATATATTCACTGAAAAAACCATAGGTTTCAGGCCTTATATAGTTAGGAATTAGCATTTAAAAACCTTTAAAATTCACTCAAAAAACTATAACTTTTAGGGGTGTGATAGTTAGCTGGACATTTCACTCATACAAAACCATTGAAATTGCTCCTATATAGGTAGTTGTACTAGCTATATTTCGCGCACCCGCAATCCACTGCTGATGATGTCACATATTACATCATTCATGACATGGTCAGTGACATCACTGATGACATCACTGATGACATCTCAAATGACATCACACTAATGACATCATCCAGTGAATGTGGTTTGCTTCGTTATTTAAATATGCATTATATATATAGCAATTTGCATTGAATATTGAGTGGATATATAAAAATAAATATTTGGATGGAGGATTTAGTAGCAGTGTAATTGACTGTTTACTTGACCAATTTATAGTGTCTCACTAAATATAGTGGATAGTGACTAAACTGTTTGAATATCTATATCACTTTGTCAGTTGTTGTGTAAACTGGTTCTCCAGTTGGTTACTAGCTATGTGAAAGTCTGTATTAGTTAACTGAGTATTTGTATGGGAGAGTGAATGTGTGTGTGGTTCGGTGGGGGGGGGTGACTGCCCAAAGATGTGTGAATAGTTGATTCACTAGATATATGAAGTTAAAACTACATGTTCTAACAGTTGTTGGGGTGAGTGAATATCTTTATGGGTGTGGTGATGAGCAAATATATTTCTCAATGGTACATTTCCAACAAACTAGAAAAATAAAAGGCAGTGTATGTGTCAGTTGTTGTATATTAATAAGTATACATAAGACTCAATGATTGTGTGAGTGACTGTATGGATAACTTTATACTTGTAATAATGATTTTATAATTCAGTAAGTATGACTTACTATCTAAATGAATAGATGAAGTTGTGTTTGTATAAGTGTGTAGCTAAGTAAATATGTAAGTATGATCCATTGTTTGCATAAGTGAGTAGGATGACTTCATATGTGAATAGGATGTGTGCTGGTGTGTAATGTCGATTTAGGTGTATAAGTATTTTTGATAGTGTTCTATTGTTCATTGACATCATGTATGAGTGAATCTACAGGTAAGTGATTAGATGTGTGTATACATCTAAAATCACTTAGTGGGTTTTTAGATACTTGTATTGCTGAAACAATGGATTCAAATATGATACTCTTTATTTTACAAAGAGTGATGAAATATTTTACTAGTGTATGAAAAGGTGTATGTGATTGTCACGTGGATGATGTCATCAGTGATGTCATCAGTGATGTCATTTGAGATGTCATCAGTGATGTCACTGACCATGTCATGAATGATGTAATATGTGACATCATCAGCAGTGGATTGCGGGTGCGCGAAATATAGTTAGTACAACTAACTATATAGGAGCAATTTCAATGGTTTTGTATGAGTGAAATGCCCAGCTAACTATAACACCCCTAAAACTTATAGTTTTTTGAGTGAATTTTAAAGGTTTTTTAAATGATAACTCCTAACTATATAAGGCCTAAAACCTATGTTTTTTTCAGTGAATTTCAAAGGTTTTTTAAATGCTAATTCCTAACTATATAAGGCCTGAAACCTATGGTTTTTTCAGTGAATTTGCAAGGTTTTTTAAATGCTAATTCCTAACTATATAAGGCCTGAAACCTATGTTTTTTTCAGTGAATTTCAAAGTTTTTTTTAATGCTGATTCCTAACTATATAAGACCTGAAAGCCCACCAGGAATCTCCAGTATGCGCCAGGGGACTGCATTGCAGAGAGGTGTAATGAAGCCGCGCCCCTTTTTACACCTCTCTGCATTTCAGCCCCCGTGCATGTTTGAAGAGGGGGAACTAATTCCCCTTGCATACTGGGGGCCCCTGGGGGCCAACTAGCTCACCTTGAACCTCCAGTATGTGCCAGGGGGCTGCATTGCAGAGGTGTAATGAGGCTATGCCCCTTGTTACACCTCTCTGCAACGCAGCCCCCTGGCGCGTTTGCAGAGGGGGAACTAATTCCCCTTGCATACTGGGGGCCCCTGGGGGCCAGCTAGCCCACCAGGAGCCTCCAGTATGCGCCAGGGGGCTGCATTGCAGAGAGGTGTAATGAGGCCACACCCTTTTTTACACCTCTCTGCAACGCAGCCCCCATGCATGTTTGAAGAGGGGGAACTAATTCCCCTTGCATACTGGGGGTCCCTGGGGGCCAACTAGCCCACCTGGAACCTCCAGTATGCGCCAGGGGGCTGCATTGCACAGAGGTGTAATGAGGCTATGCCTCTTTTTACACCTCTCTGCAACGCAGGCCACTGGCGCGTTTGCAGAGGGGGGACTAATTCCCCTTGCATACTGGGGGTCCCTGGGTCATATCTGCCCAAACGCCGAAATTCCGAACGATTGAAAATGACTTTTCTTGAGAAACATTTAGATTTGGATTATCATGTCCTATACTTTGGAATTTTTGAAAGACTGACTTTGAGGATGCTATAAATTACTCAAGTCTGCCCGAATTGTGTGGGTAAAATTGATACCTAGTCACTTTGAATAAGAATGTACTTACGTCTCGTCTAACATTTTGAAGAAATATCTAGTTATATGACAACAGGATACCGACATAACTTGAAGGAAATAAGAACGCCCTGAAGAAGTTCTGTTGTACAGAACGAAACGCGTCAGCTGGCTGTGGTACATAAACTTAAGGAAAATAAAAGCATTTGAATATACACCAAGATTCAGCGCTTCAATAAGGGTTCTGTGATATGATTTGATTGGACTTATTGTGCAAGTGGTGCTGTGCCAAACTTTAGAATATTCTCCACTACTCTCTACTACTTACTCTCTACTACTCCACTACTCTCTAATACTCACTCTCTACTACTCATTATCTACTACTCCACTACTCTCTACTACTCTCTCTCTACTACTCACTCCCTATTACTCACTATCTACTACTCTCTACTACTCACTCTCTACTACTCTCTACTCTCTACTACTCACTCTCTACTACTCTCTCTCTCTACTACTCTCTCTCTACTACTCACTCTTTACTACTCACTATCTACTACTCTCTACTACTCACTCTCTACTTCTCACTCTCTACTACTCATTCTCTACTACTCTCTCTCTACTACTCTCTACTACTCACTCTCTACTACTCACTCTCTACTACTCTCTACTACTCACTCTCTACTACTCTCTCTCTACTACTCTCTACTACGCACTCTACTACTCACTCTCTACTACTCTCTACTATCTCTCTCTCTGCTACTCACTCTCTACTACTCTCTACTACTCACTCTTTACTACTCTCTACTACTCACTTTCTCCTGCTCTCTACTACTCACTCTACTACTTACTCTCTACTACTCTCTCCTACTCTCTCTACTACTCACTCTATACTACTCTCTACTACTCACTCTACTACTCTCTACTACTCACTCTCTGCTACTCTCTCTACTGCTCTCTACTACTCACTCTCTACTCTATTACTCACTCTCTACTTCTCTCTCTACTAGTCTCTACCTCTCTACCTCTACCTCTCTACCTCTACCTCTACACCTCTACCTCTCTACCTCTCTCTACACGCACACATATACACATATATATATGCATATATGTGCATATGCATTTATGTATGTGTATATATATATATATATATATACATACATATATAAACATATATAATCTGCATATCTATATAAATACACATATAAATGCATGCATATACATATATGCATAAATATGCATGTTATTTACATCAAAGTTTTAAAAACACTAATAAAAGCAAAGCTAAAAGCCACCTCATTACAAACAGAATGACTTTAACTTAAACGAGGGCGAGATCTATTGCATTTTCAATGCTTGTTTACTTTGGTTCCATCAAGAAGGCATTCAGATGTGTCACACATTTGCCATAAATTCTGAATGTTAGCACTCTAGTTGCTCATTAGATCACTGTAGTAAAGCTACTGCTCACCAGGAAGTCTGCTGCTAATCATACTTTCTATGGCAAAATGAACCCCCTCATTTTGTTCCTTTTTAAATTAAATGTTTTCAGACTTACCACTTCATTCCAATCAAGATGGCTTCTGGTGTGCCATACATTTGTCATAAGTAAGACTGTTAGCGCTCTAGTTGTTCTTTAGAACACTCTGGGACATTCTGTCATTGGGCTATACTTGGGCTACATCTGGGTGATATTTGGGCTACATTTGGGCTCTTTTGTCTCTGGTGGCCATCTTGGGAGACTGCATGTCAGAATTTTTTAATGAAATAGAGGAGGATTTGGGAAGTCACTCAAAATGTGCCCTAATTTTTCTTTCGTGTTTACGAAAAACAAGGGAACCCAAAAGGTATGCCATAGGGACCTTGGGCAGTATCATATTACAAAAAACAGTGGTCCCTACTCGTGGACACAATGGTATACTGAGCCGATAATCAGACACCTGATAAGTGTTATGTCTTTTGTCCAGCCGGACAAGGAATTTATTTTAACAATTTACTTGATAAAACAGAATGAACACATTAATAACAAGTGGGCACAGCCGTGACCCACAACATTCAAGACAAAACAACGAACAGAATGGTAAAAGGATCAAAGCACAAATATGTCTGTGTACTTGTAGTCAGTGTTACAGACAAAGATTGTTATAACCACACCATTGCATTTCACAATATTTTAAATGTCATATTGCATACGGAGGTTTTTTGGTCGACGACGTTTCGATGCCTAAGTAAAATGAGGGGCATCATCATCAGGACAAAAATATAATCATTGTTGTCTTAAAATATCACTCTGCCTTTTGACGCATTAGCGCATAGAACCAGGCAAGTCGGCGGATCTTGCAGCAGATCACAGTGTACAATGGAAGAATCGATAAAGCCGCGTCCAGCGTAATAAGTCGTCTGGATCGGGAAACAAGCGTAATAGCTCAATATGCAGAAGTCGGTGGCGCTGCAGCGGGTGTGGAGTTCTGGTATTCTGGTCTTTCTGCAGCACTAATCATACTTTCTATGGCAACATATACCCCCTCATTTTGTTCCTTTTTAAATTAAATGTTTTAAGAGTTACCACTTTATTCCAATCAAGATGGCTTCAGGTGTGCCATACCTTTGTAATAAGTAGGACTGTTAGCGCTCTAGTTGTTCTTTAGAACACTCTAGGAGGCTGCAGTAGAACACAAAGGAATCAACTGACAGTCTCTGTCCTTGTTGGATGTACATGTTTTACTGAGAATGTCAGGCTTCATGCTCACATGACTGAGAAAGATAATGTGAATTTACAGAAAATATGCTTTCAGTTTAGCTTATAGATCCCCTTCCAAAACACTGTGGGAAAAGCATGAGATAATAGTTTTCTTTCAAACATGATGCATGATATCCCAGCAGAAGGCTTTTTCACATGGTAAAATCACCTTAGAACACACCACAATTCCTAAAAAGAGTATGGTACCATCAACAAATGATTTATAATGTAACTAAAGTCCTAAAACCCTCTATTAACTACAATGCTTTTTAATGAGGTGCTATCATGTATATTGATCCCAAGATGGCTGCCAACACTTCTTGGATGAAGTGCTGACAGCCAATCAGATCTCACGATGAGATGTGTGGTTAGGCTCCGCCCAGATATATATGTGTTTTTGAAGTTAATTTTCATAAAAACCACTGGAACAATTTTCACCAAATATAGCAAAGGCACTTCTGCGTACCAGTCCCTACAATTTTGCCAAGTTTGGTGTAATTCCGTTCAGCGGTTCGGGCTGTAGCCTTGTCAGAACGTCCTATGGAAATTAACATGGGGAAAACACGTTTTGGGACACCCCCTTTTTTCTCAGCCCCCACTTCACGAATCCCCCCGAAACTTTCTGGGAAGGAGCGCAGCGGAGCTGGCCAAAATTTTTAAAATTACACGCAAATTCCTCAACCGGCGCCAAAGTTATTCCCAATAGAATGTTGCGGATTTCCTATGGTAGCTAGGTCCTAACTATATATACCTACTGGCTATCGCCAGTAGGTAATATATATATATATATATATATATATATATATATATATATATATATATATATATATATATATACATGTGAACAAGGGCTCTTGAAGCCCGAAACGCGTATTGCCCTCCTGTTTTACCAGCTGCAATAAAGTAAGAACCTGTGATTCCAGTGGTCCGTCTCCTACTTTGCCTGCCTCGCCGGTCCTGGGTGGATCAGGAAGTGGCGTCTGTGGAGTTCTAAAACATATATATTACCTACTGGCGGTCGCCAGTAGGTATATATAGTTAGGATTTTTTCTCTATGGGATTTTTGAAAATTCTATGTCTAATAACTTTGGCGTTTGTGGACGGAATTGGCAGAAATTTTCAGGAAAATGGAACATTTTGTTTCTGAGCAGCCCCTGGAAATTTGGGGGGGGTTCGTCAAGGGGGGGCCGAGAAAAGAGGGGGGTCCCAAAACGCGTTTTTCCAATGTTAATTTTCATAGGGCGGTTGGCCTCACTTTTAGCCCGAACGGCTGAATGGATTTGCACGAAACTTGGCAAAATTGTAGGGACTGGTAGCCCGATGTGCCTTTGCTAGGTCTCAATATATGTGCTCCAGTGGATTTTGAGAAATTAACGTTCAAAAAAAGATATATATCTGTAACAGCGGACCGGGCAGCGCTCCGGTTCGCGTACTTTTCGCGTTACGGAGCTTTGTGAAGCGAAGCTGATTGGTTCTCCGGCGTCTGTAAACATTCCAAACAGTCCGTAGCGGCCGCCATCTTGTCTCTCGGTAGGATCGAGAGACAAGAGGAGGCCAAAGCGAAGGGGCAAATGACCATAAGGGGGCATAGTAGATCCTCCCTGACCCCCTAGGTTTGATGTGGAGGTTTTAAAAGGGCCCCGCGGGGCAAAAAAAAATAAAAAATAATAATAATCGAACGGCTGAATGGATTTGCACGAAACTTGGCAAAATTGTAGGTACTGGTAGCCCGATGTGCCTTTGCTATGTCTCAATATATGTGCTCCAGTGGATTTTGAGAAATTAACGTTCAAAAAAAGATATATATCTGTGACAGCGGACCGGGCAGCGCTCCGCTCGCGTACTTTTCGCGTTACGGAGCTTTGTGAAGCGAAGCTGATTGGTTCTCCGGCGTCTGTAAACATTCCAAACAGTCCGTAGCGGCCGCCATCTTGTCTCTCGGTAGGATCGAGAGACAAGAGGAGGCCAAAGCGAAGGGGCAAATGACCATAAGGGGGCATAGTAGATCCTCCCTGACCCCCTAGGTTTGATGTACCATTTTGCCAAGTTTGGTGTAATTCCGTTCAGCCATTCAGGCTGTAGACGTATCTAAATGTCCTATGGAAAATTGCATGGGGAAAACACATTTGAAAGTGTTGAAATTTAGAACCAATTAAAATGTTACTTTGGTTTTGTATTTGTGTGTGATGAAAGTTAATTGGTTATGTATATATGGGGAAAACACATTTGAAAGTGTTGCAATTTAGAACCAATTAAAATGTTACTTTGGTTTTGTATTTGTGTGTGATGAAAGTTAATTGGTTATGTATATATCTAAAATGAGAGGAAACCACAGCCATTTTGTGATACTACTGTCTGAGGTACATTTGTGAGGAATTTTTGGTGCTCAATTTATGGTGTTTGCTTTACACAGTACTAACACTTCTCCTACTTTCAAAAAGGTGAGTTGTTAATTTGTAAGGGGAACTATGTTGTACACTTTAAGATAATTTGAAAAATGTTTTCTGTTATTTATTTACAGTCCTTCTGTTATACTAAATACTTGATAAAGTTAGTTTTATATTATGTATTACTAAAAACGATAAATGAAAGTGATTATTTTTTTCTGCAATTTACAGCAAGAAATTTCAAAATAAAATGGATCACAATGAAGAGACCGTGGCAATTTCTTTTGAATTATCCACTACATTTATTGAAATTGACAGCACCAATAATGAAATATTCTCACAAGGAGGAGATGACTTGAATGATTTTTTTGATCAATCTCTTGACGGCGAATTTATCGAATGTTTGGAGACTATAGAGTTACAAGAATCATCATTGCAGACTTTTCATGAGGAGATTCCTGATGAGATGATTGAAGAGGAAATTCCTGATGAGGACATGTTACTAGTTCTTTCAAATTATGAAAATTCAGAAGAATAAATTTATATTTAGAAATCAAAAATTGTTTGAGACATTATTCATTTTTATTTTTAATTTATGAGGTTGTAGCGAAGTGATTGTAAGGATTTTTGAAAATTCTATGTCTAATAACTTTGGCGTTTGTGGACGGAATTGGCAGAAATTTTCAGGAAAATGGAACATTTTGTTTCTGAGCAGCCCCTGGAAATTTGGGGGGGGGTTCGTCAAGGGGGGGCCGAGAAAAAAGGGGGGTCCCAAAACGCGTTTTTCCAATGTTAATTTCCATAGGGCGGTTGGCCTCACTTTTAGCCCGAACGGCTGAATGGATTTGCACGAAACTTGGCAAAATTGTAGGGACTGGTAGCCCGATGTGCCTTTGCTAGGTCTCAATATATGTGCTCCAGTGGATTTTGAGAAATTAACGTTCAAAAAAAGATATATATCTGTAACAGCGGACCGGATGGTTCTCCGGCGTCTGTAAACATTCCAAACAGTCCGTAGTGGCCGCCATCTTGTCTCTCGGTAGGATCGAGAGACAAGAGGAGGCCAAAGCGAAGGGGCAAATGACTATAAGGGGGCATAGTAGATCCTCCCTGACCCCCTAGGTTTGATGTGGAGGTTTTAAAAGGGCCCCGCGGGGCAAAAAAAATAATAATAATAATCGAACGGCTGAATGGATTTGCACGAAACTTGGCAAAATTGTAGGTACTGGTAGCCCGATGTGCCTTTGCTATGTCTCCAGTGGATTTTGAGAAATTAACGTTCAAAAAAAGATATATATCTGTGACAGCGGACCGGGCAGCGCTCCGCTTCGCGTACTTTTCGCGTTACGGAGCTTTGTGAAGCAAAGCTGATTGGTTCTCCGGCGTCTGTAAACATTCCAAACAGTCCGTAGCGGCCGCCATCTTGTCTCTCGGTAGGATCGAGAGACAAGAGGAGGCCTAAGCGAAGGGGCAAATGACCATAAGGGGGCATAGTAGATCCTCCCTGACCCCCTAGGTTTGATGTGGAGGTTTTAAAAGGGCCCCGCGGGCCTGGGGAGCGTACTACAAGGAAACAAGAATGATTGACTTTTAACTTATTGTATGTTTATAGACTTTTTTTTCTGCTGAGTGACGTCTCGGCCTATCTCCACGGAATGCAGTCCCTACCATCTCGGCGTTTAAGCCCAGGGGGACCGGTAGTGTGGTAGAGATAACGTCTGTTAACGTTCGATTCGAAGGAAATCAGGAAGTGTTGATAAACATTGTCTGCGCCATCTTGCCTTTTTTCAAATGCCACACTTTTGTCGTGCACGGCAGCCATTTTAGATGCCTTGACCAGACCCACTCTCTGTACGCTGTCGATCCTTAGCATCGCTCCCCACCCTCGCAAGCATCTCCCCCAGGCACTGGTCACCCCCGCTCTCTGTCTTACGCATGGGCAATAAACCTCCCCCCATCTGCGCTGCTCTTCCCTGAGAATCACAATCTGTGCCTGTCCGACACCTCCCTTTCGCCCTATTCACTACCGCACCCTCTGACACTCCTCTTCCTCTGTGTCCGATTGTCCAGGCCGGTCCCAGGCTATCAGCTAGCCCTGCAGATGTAGTTTATGGCTCCAGCTGTAAAGAATCACCCCTCTTCAAAGGAGTTATAGTAGATCAAGGCCCACACCCGATGAGATCCGTCACACCACACTCGTTCCTACTATCTGAAAACCATTCTGTATTGTGATTGGGGAGGGGACCGAGCCTGAAGCGGAAGATTCCAGGGATGCCTCTTTGTACATCAAAGTTTTTACAATTATGTGTCACGTTAAAAATATATAGCACTCCAACAAAGTAGTAGGATTATAAAACTTTAATAACTTATAAATATATACAACAAAACAAAAACAGTAAAAACATTTAAACATTTTTAGGGAAAAAGAAGGAAGTAGCGGTCGGTTGTGCGAATAGTCCCAACGCAGCACAACGTCCAGATTTCTGGACGGCACCCAGGTGATGTTGCCTGGGTGCCGCACTGATTTCGGTGTCCGGCGTGGGGCGTCGCGGGGGGTGGGTCATCAGTAGCGGTCTGTTGTGCGAATAGTTCCAAGGCAGCAGAACGATGGCACCAAGGTGATGTCCAGTAAGTTGCCGCCCTCCGAATAATGGCGTGGGGCGCCCCGGGGGGGGGGTGTGAGGCGGCGTGAACGGGCCTCCCCAGGTGGAGGCTCGTCTGCTGTAGTGGGGCGCCCCTTTACCGTTTCAGTTGCCATTCCGTCCGCTTTTGGTCCACTGTGTCAAAATCCGCCATTCAGCTGAGTTGCGCCCACTCTTGCGGTGCAGCGATAGGCGGCTGCCACAGGACTCTCAAAATGGCGGCAGGCTCTTTCCTTTTTGGGCCTGGTCCACTGAAATGGCCCTGGGACACCTTGGAAATCGGACGCTAGTCTGCTAGGTCTTGGACCCAATTCTCGAAAGCGTTCCCTCAGCCTTGAGGATTGTACAAAAGTCTTGGGGGCCCCCGACTCCTGCAGGCTTCCGGTGGGGAGCGGCTGCCATGATTGCTCGCGGAATGACCACGACGGAGCCACGAGATGGTGGTGCTTTCATGCTGACGCCAGCTTCAGTCTGAAACATCCAGAAACAAGGTGGGGCTTTCATCGTTTGGGAAAAAAATAAGTTTTCATCCAATGAAAAGTGTTATTTTTAGGTCATATGATCAAGCCTTCCATCATTAGGAAACCAAAAGTAAAATGAACCAATGAAAAGTTTTATAAACAAGTCACATGACCTGTTATGCGGCATAGGGTATAAAAAGCGTAGAAAATCCGTTGGCACGTGAGGCAGCGTCAGTAGCGGACCGATGTGCGAATAGGCCGAAGGCAGCACAACGCGCCAAGATCCGGATGGCACCGAGGTGGTGTCATAGTTGAGAGTTCTGAGCAGCGGTTGTAACACTGTCTGAAGCTTATTTGCAGCTGCTGCAGCTTCACTACGCGCCAAGATCCGGATGGCACCGAGGTTGTGTTTAGCAAGTTGCCGCACTGGTGTGGCCATCCTATAATGCTGAAAGTCGGCGTGGGGCGCCTCGTTGGCCTGTGAGTTCGCGTCAGTAGCGGACTGATGTGCGAATAGGCCGAAGGCAGCACAACGCGCCAAGATCCGGATGGCACCGAGGTGGTGTCTAGCAAGTTGCCGCACTGGTGTGGCCATCCTACAATGCTGAAAGTCGGCGTGGGGCGCCCCGTTGGCCTGTGAGGTGGCGTCAGTAGCGGACCGATGTGCGAATGGGGCCAAAGGCAGCGCAACGCGCCAAGATCCGGATGGCACCGAGGTGGTGTCTAGCAAGCTATGCAGCTGAGTTGCGTGCGCACTTGCGGCGAATAGGTCGAAGGCAGCACAACAATGTTTTCTGAATAGAAGATACCACAAGGCGCTGAGATTCGGTTGGCACCGAGGTGGTGTCTAGTAAGTTGCCGCATTGGTGTGGCCATCCTACAATCCTGCTCCGAATAACAGCGTGGCGTGCCCGAAGGGGGGGGGGGGAGGCGGCGTGAACGGGCCTTGCCAGGTGGAGGCTCGTCTGCTGTAGTGGGGCGCCCCTTTACCATTTCAGTTGCCATTCAGCTGAGTTTCGGCCGCTCTTGATGCTACAGCGACAGGCGGCTGCAACAGGACTCTCAAAATGGCGGCCTGTCCTTTGGATTTGGGCCTGGTCCACTAAAATGGCCCTGGGACACCTTAGAACTCGGACGCTCGAATTTTTTTTCCTTTCCTCTACATGCAAAAAAGGTAAATTCCCGGTACGTTACACGCTTCATCTGCCACGATGTACTCTCCAGAGGAACCGAAAAAAAATATAGTTATGGTAACTATACCATGCATCGTCATATGGAGAGGTGGCACCGATTAATTATAGTGCTGCATAAAAGAGAGATTTGGAGGAGAACCCCCGACCTGCCAGTACATTCATCAAAGAACTGGCACTGACAGCATCAGAGGCAAGGGAAACGGTCCCAAATATTTAGAAGAACTTTGGAAAGATTAAAATGACATGTTTAGATTGTGGCAAATTAATTTCATGTGGACAGATGAGTGTTACTCTAATAAATACAGCATATGAACATCATCATAGTCGATGGTTGGTAGAGACATTTTGACTATATCCTGGACCTGCCCGTCCTCGCCCAAATGGCGCCGGAATAAATGGGACTCGTAACTCGTTGTTGTGTACTGGTTGCGGAACCTTGAAATCACGAGATACGTATGCAGTTTTGAAGCACATGGCGGGCGGGGACGAGAATTGATTGAATATTTTGACATCCCTATTGATATTAAGTTCTGATGTGTTATTGATTACTGTACTATTGAAAGTTCGAATTAACGTCACCCATGGTACTTGCCCGCAAATGTATATCTAGATAATTTTATTGTAACTGGCCCTGTCGTATTTTAATTATAAAATGTACGTCCACCGATCCTGCAACTGTTAGACACCTTAGTTCTTGCAACCTAATGGCCCGCCCGTTACGTTCCTCTACAGTGTAAATGTCTACTCATCATATACGATTACAGTTTGCTCCGTGGCCGGCCCACGTGGTTATAGGCCCGTATTTGTATACTGACATTTTCACAATAAAGGTTTTTAAAAGAAAACATGGTAGTAGTATTTACATTGGTAAAGTTTTTAATAATAGTCACTGTTTTAGAATCAGTAAAAGGCAAGTGAAATAAAGCATTCGAATTACATGAAGGGTAAAAGGTATAATACGCAGGAACGCAGTAAAGATAAATGGTCAAGGGTTGTTGTGTTTTCTACTCCTGCAACATAAAGTGATCGATAAGAATCTGATATTCTGGCGTATCGGCGACTAAGACAGCAGGCCGACCCTCTTTTGCTCAACGGCTCCGTCATGGGACGAAGAAACGCCCTTTTTCTCGAAAAAGGAATATATTTTACTTGCAGGACAGTTGTAAATTTTCCGGGAAAGTACATTAGCCTGGAACATTATAACATATGTTTAAGAAAAAATAATGTTCGAAAGTAATAAAAAGCGTAATTTTTAGGTCATATGACCAAGCCTTTTATCATTAGAATAAGAAAAGTAAAATGAACCAATGAAAAGTTTTATTAACAAGTTACATGATCTGTTATGCTTACGTTACGCGCTGCGCGCCGGATCACTTCCGGATGCGCTAACGCGGCGCGTCATATGACGCATTACGCGACAACGCAGGTCCAGAATATAGTCAAAATGTCTCCACCAACCAGCGGTCGGAACACAACCCCTTTCAGCAGGCTAAATAGTTCTGTTAAATGACAACAGAAGGGACAGGCAACAAGAACCATCAGTCAAAGAGGGGAGGGCAAGTTCTTCTCTACCGGGTCACGTTGGGGCGCTACTGGAACTGATCGAATTGGTAGTCTACAGAGTTTCTGGATGTTTCAGACTGAAGCTGGCGTTAGCATGAGAGCACCACCATTTCGTAGCTCCGTCGTGGCCATTCCACGAGCAATCATGCTAGCCGCTCCCCACCAGAAGCCTGCGGGAGTCGGGGGCCCCCAAGACTTTTGTAGAATCTTCAAGGCTGAGGGGACGCTTTCGAGAATGGAGCCCAAGCTCTAGCAGACAAGCGTCCGAGTTCCAAGGTGTCGCAGGGCCATTTTAGTGGACCACGCCCAAATCTGAAGAGCCGGCCGCCATTTTGAGAGTCCTGTGGCAGCCGCCTATCGCTGCATCGCAAGAGCGGGAGCAACTCAACTACATGGTGAGCGAGACGTTGTAGTCGAAAGAGCGGGCGGTAAACAGCTGAATAGCGGAAGAGGCACAGTGTAGCAAAAGCGGGCGGAATGGCAACTGAAATGGTAAAGGGGCGCCCCACTACAGCGTGTCTTTAGGTGAAACGGATTGTGGGACAAGGTCAAGAATGGAAGAGTTACCAAAAGGCAAAAAGTTCCGCTTGATCCCGGGAGCCGGCCACCTATGTCGGGGGCGATCTCAGGCCACACTAGGAGAACACGACTTGGGGAGGGGGCCGGAGCCAAGCTCCCCCTCCGAGTCCGCGCCATCACACCGTCCCTCAGGGGCCTCCGTTAAGCGGTTCGGGGTGGCACCGCATCACATTGTTTACAAATGCAGTAACGTACTCAAACAGCCCCCACTTACTTTTAGAATAGTGAAGATGAAGCAAGTGCAAATAGGCTTCAGACAGTGTTACAAGCACTCTTCAAAACTTTGAATCATCAGAGTGCATGAGTTTCATGCTCGATCGATTGAGCTAGCCGGATCGGGCAACAAAAAGTTTAAAATAGTTATGTAAATAGTTGTTTAATAAAATGTTTTACCCTGTTACTTTGCTGGTGTGTTGTATATATTTGCATAGAGTTTATCGTTATTTTGGGCGGGGTGGGTGGCGGAGCCGAGCTGTCTTGCAGCCATCATGGTGTGGAGTTCAGTTCATCTCACTAGTTTCGTATTTGTCATGAGGGGTTGTTCCTAATGTTTCTATTTTAGCGAGGTCAAAAAGAGATCCCATTAGTGGCCTACTGATTTTGCTCGATTCCTTTTGTTTTTTACACGATTTTTCGCTATCTGCAAAGACTAAACAGAGTATTGCGACTCTGTGCTTGTTTGTAAATAGAGAATGAACCAAAGAGAACCAATTCTAAAACAGTAAATGCTTGGATAACAATCAATCAAATGGAGAGAGAAGCAGGCACGACGGATTACAACGGGGGCAAAGGCCTGCGTTAACTACCCTTCACTATCTGCAAAGAGAGAGTACTCCTAATAGAAATGAGGGGGGGGGGCAGCATTCAAAGCAGATCAGTGTGCATAAACACGAAAATGTTTTTTCTTACCACGTACTTGACATTCGACAGCTTATGATATTTGCTATTAAAAAACCATTGAAATTCACTTAAAAAACCATAGGTTATAGACCATATATAGTTAGGAATTAGCATTTACAAAACCTTGAAAATTCACTGAAAAAACCATAGGTTATAGACCATATATAGTTAGGAATTAGCATTTACAAAACCTTGAAAATTCACTGAAAAAACCATAGGTTATAGACCATATATAGTTAGGAATTAGCATTTAAAAAACCTTTTTTTACTCACACAAAACCATTGAAATTCCATATATAGTTAGTAGTACTAACTATATATCGCGCACCCGCAATCCACTGCTGATCATGTCACATATTACATCATTCATGACATGGTCAGTGACGGGTAATGAAGGCAGCAGTCCAATCCTGTTTTCTTCAACATGCCCCGCCCCATGATTAAGGTGCAGGAGCACCGAAACGCGTAGGGGATTACATTAGACTGGGTTGAAATGCCGTTTTGCACAATTAAAGTTCAGTTGAACGATCTTCCGTGGAGTGCGTCTCTAAAGCTTGGGGGCTTTTCGAATGATGTCTACACACGGTTGCTCCAGCCGTGGGAGATTGCACCGCCTCTGACACCGGCAACAGGTCTGTGTGGCTGTAAACTTGATTACAGTCTGTTCCAGCACGAGAGACTTTTGAATAAAAGCGGCGTTTTTAACCTGGAGCCCACTGGAGGGCTGAAAACATTGCATAAAGATGAAATTGGGCAGTTTGAATGGTGTTGAAAAACGGACCTCACTGAAGGGGAACTATTGGGGACTACTGCTCCCGGCATGCTGTTCACCAAAGAGCACATGCCCTACGGGTAATGAAGGCAGCAGTCCAATCCTGTTTTCTTCAACATGCCCCGCCCCATGATTAAGGTGCAGGAGCACCGAAACGCGTAGGGGATTACATTAGACTGGGTTGAAATGCCGTTTTGCGCAATTAAAGTTCAGTTGAACGATCTTCCGTGGAGTGCGTCTCTAAAGCTTGGGGGCTTTTCGAATGATGTCTACACACGGTTGCTCCAGCCGTGGGAGATTGCACCGCCTCTGACACCGGCAACAGGTCTGTGTGGCTGTAAACTTGATTACAGTCTGTTCCAGCACGAGAGACTTTTGAATAAAAGTGGCGTTTTTAACCTGGAGCCCACTGGAGGGCTGAAAACATTGCATAAAGATGAAATTGGGCAGTTTGAATGGTGTTGAAAAATTGACCTCACTGAAGGGGAACTATTGGGGACTACTGCTCCCGGCATGCTGTTCACCAAAGAGCACATGCCCTACGGGTAATGAAGGCAGCAGTCCAATCCTGTTTTCTTCAACATGCCCCGCCCCATGATTAAGGTGCAGGAGCACCGAAATGCGTAGGGGATTACATTAGACTGGGTTGAAATGCCGTTTTGCACAATTAAAGTTCAGTTGAACGATCTTCCGTGGAGTGCGTCTCTAAAGCTTGGGGGCTTTTCGAATTATATATGTATATATATATATATATATTTTCACCAAAAGAGTTGCCCCTGCTCGAGAACGCGCCAAAGTAAACAGCAGGATTCAGTATTATTTTTAACATCGTCCTTTATTCCGCTAGTCTGCAGGCAGCATCTCACTCCATTTCTAAGCCCTACGCGTTTCGGAACATACTTGTTCCTTGTTCACGGGCAATTTCATGCTGACAGGCAAAGTGGTGAAGTCGAAAACCATAACGCTTTTAAACTTCCTTTGGTGTGAAGCCCTCTGGTGGGTGTGACTTCCTCTCATGGAAAGCCCTCTAAGCATTGTGGAATTCGTAGTCTCTTCAGCCAATTAATTATCACCCTCCAGTGGGTGTTTGCCGTGTTTGCATCCATTTCTTTTCTGCCAATTACATGCTCTCCGGTGAGCTGTGAGGTTACCGCTGCAGACTTTTATATTGCCAAACTGTTCCTTCTGCCTGTTGTGTGTGGGTTTGGTCTCTATACACAGGCAGTCCACCTTCAGTGTTTTCCGTGGCGTCGCAGTTCTCACGACTGGACCGGCCGTAATTTATTCACCAAAAGAGTTGCCCCTGCTCGAGAACGTGCCAAAGGAAACAGCAGGATTCAGTATTATTTTTAACATCGTCCTTTATTCCGCTAGTCTGCAGGCAGCATCTCACTCCATTTCTAAGCCCTACGCGTTTCGGAACATACTTGTTCCTTGTTCACGGGCAATTTCATGCTGACAGGCAAAGTGGTGAAGTCGAAAACCATAACGCTTTTAAACTTCCTTTGGTGTGAAGCCCTCTGGTGGGTGTGACTTCCTCTCGTGGAAAGCCCTCTAAGCATTGTGGAATTCGTAGTCTCTTCAGCAAATTAATTGTCACCCTCCAGTGGGTGTTTGCCGTGTTTGCATCCATTTCTTTTCTGCCAATTACATGCTCTCCGGGGAGCTGTGAGGTTACTGCTGCAGACTTTTATATTGATAAACTGTTCCTTCTGCCTGTTGTGTGTGGGTTTGGTCTCTTTACACAGGCAGTCCACCTTCAGTGTTTTCCGTGGCGTCGCAGTTCTCACGACTGGACCGGCCGTAATTTATTCACCAAAAGAGTTGCCCCTGCTCGAGAACGCGCCAATGGAAACAGCAGGATTCAGTATTATTTTTAACATCGTCCTTTATTCCGCTAGTCTGCAGGCAGCATCTCACTCCATTCCTAAGCCCTACGCGTTTTGGAACATACTTGTTCCTTGTTCACGGCAATTTCATGCTGACAGGCAAAGTGGTGAAGTCGAAAACCATAACGCTTTTAAACTTCCTTTGGTGTGAAGCCCTCTGGTGGGTGTGACTTCCTCTCGTGGAAAGCCCTCTAAGCATTGTGGAATTCGTAGTCTCTTCAGCCAATTAATTATCACCCTCCAGTGGGTGTTTGCCGTGTTTGCATCCATTTCTTTTCTGCCAATTACATGCTCTCCGGTGAGCTGTGAGGTTACCGCTGCAGACTTTTATATTGCCAAACTGTTCCTTCTGCCTGTTGTGTGTGGGTTTGGTCTCTTTACACAGGCAGTCCACCTTCAGTGTTTTCCGTGGCGTCGCAGTTCTCACGACCGGACCGGCCGTAATTTATTCACCAAAAGAGTTGCCCCTGATCAAGAACGCACCAACGAAAACAGCAGGATTCAGTATTATTTTTAACATCGTCCTTTATTCCGCTAGTCTGCAGGCAGCATCTCACTCCATTTCTAAGCCCTACGCGTTTCGGAACATACTTGTTCCTTGTTCACGGGCAATTTCATGCTGGCAGGCAAAGTGGTGAAGTCGAAAACCATAACGCTTTTAAACTTCCTTTGGTGTGAAGCCCTCTGGTGGGTGTGACTTCCTCTCGTGGAAAGCCATCTAAGCATTGTGGAATTCGTAGTCTCTTCAGCCAATTAATTATCACCCTCCAGTGGGTGTTTGCCGTGTTTGCATCCATTTATTTTCTGCCAATTACATGCTCTCCGGTGAGCTGTGAGGTTACCGCTGCAGACTTTTATATTGCCAAACTGTTCCTTCTGCCTGTTGTGTGTGGGTTTGATCTCTTTACACAGGCAGTCCACCTTCAGTGTTTTCCGTGGCGTCATAGTTCTCACGACCGGACTGGCCGTAATTTATTCACCAAAAGAGTTGCCCCTGCTCGAGAACGCGCCAAAGGAAACAGCAGGATTCAGTATTATTTTTAACATCGTCCTTTATTCCGCTAGTCTGCAGGCAGCATCTCACTCCATTTCTAAGCCCTACGCGTTTCGGAACATACTTGTTCCTTGTTCACGGGCAATTTCATGCTGACAGGCAAAGTGGTGAAGTCGAAAACCATAACGCTTTTAAACTTCCTTTGGTGTGAAGCGCTCTGGTGGGTGTGACTTCCTCTCGTGGAAAGCCCTCTAAGCATTGTGGAATTCGTAGTCTCTTCAGCCAATTAATTATCACCCTCCAGTGGGTGTTTGCCGTGTTTGCATCCATTTTTTTTCTGCCAATTACATGCTCTCCAGTGATCTGTGAGGTCACCGCTGCAGACTTTTATATTGCCAAACTGTTCCTTCTGCCTGTTGTGTGTGGGTTTGGTCTCTTTACACAGGCAGTCCACCTTCAGTGTTTTCCATGGCGTCGCAGTTCTCACGACCGGACCGGCCGTAATTTATTCACCAAAAGAGTTGCCCCTGCTCGAGAACGCGCCAAAGGAAACAGCAGGATTCAGTATTATTTTTAACATCGTCCTTTATTCCGCTAGTCTGCAGGCAGCATCTCACTCCATTTTTAAGCCCTACGCGTTTCGGAACATACTTGTTCCTTGTTCACGGGCAATTTCATGCTGACAGGCAAAGTGGTGAAGTCGAAAACCATAACGCTTTTAAACTTCCTTTGGTGTGAAGCCCTCTGGTGGGTGTGACTTCCTCTCGTGGAAAGCCCTCTAAGCATTGTGGAATTCGTAGTCTCTTCAGCCAATTAATTATCACCCTCCAGTGGGTGTTTGCCGTGTTTGCATCCATTTCTTTTCTGCCAATTACATGCTCTCCGGTGAGCTGTGAGGTTACCGCTGCAGACTTTTATATTGCCAAACTGTTCCTTCTGCCTGTTGTGTGTGGGTTTGGTCTCTTTACACAGGCAGTCCACCTTCAGTGTTTTCCGTGGCGTCGCAGTTCTCACGACCGGACCGGCCGTAATTTATTCACCAAAAGAGTTGCCCCTGCTCGAGAACGTGCCAAAGGAAACAGCAGGATTCAGTATTATTTTTAACATCGTCCTTTATTCCGCTAGTCTGCAGGCAGCATCTCACTCCATTTCTAAGCCCTACGCGTTTTCGGAACATACTTGTTCCTTGTTCACGGGCAATTTCATGCTGACAGGCAAAGTGGTGAAGTCGAAAACCATAACGCTTTTAAACTTCCTTTGGTGTGAAGCCCTCTGGTGGGTGTGACTTCCTCTCGTGGAAAGCCCTCTAAGCATTGTGGAATTCGTAGTCTCTTCAGCCAATTAATTATCACCCTCCAGTGGGTGTTTGCCGTGTTTGCATCCATTTCTTTTCTGCCAATTACATGCTCTCCGGTGAGCTGTGAGGTTACCGCTGCAGACTTTTATATTGCCAAACTGTTCCTTCTGCCTGTTGTGTGTGGGTTTGGTCTCTTTACACAGGCAGTCCACCTTCAGTGTTTTCCGTGGCGTCGCAGTTCTCACGACCTGACCAGCCATAATTTATTCACCAAAAGAGTTGCCCCTGCTCGAGAACGCGCCAAAGGAAACAGCAGGATTCAGTATTATTTTTAACATCGTCCTTTATTCCGCTAGTCTGCAGGCAGTATCTCACTCCATTTCTAAGCCCTACGCGTTTCGGAACATACTTGTTCCTTGTTCACGAGCAATTTCATGCTGACAGGCAAAGTGGTGAAGTCGAATACCATAACGCTTTTAAACTTCCTTTGGTGTGAAGCCCTCTGGTGGGTGTGACTTCCTCTCGTGGAAAGCCCTCTAAGCATTGTGGAATTCGTAGTCTCTTAGCCAATTAATTATCACCCTCCAGTGGGTGTTTGCCGTGTTTGCATCCATTTCTTTTCTGCCAATTACATGCTCTCCGGTGAGCTGTGAGGTTACCGCTGCAGACTTTTATATTGCCAAACTGTTCCTTCTGCCTGTTGTGTGTGGGTTTGGTCTCTATACACAGGCAGTCCACCTTCAGTGTTTTCCGTGGCGTCGCAGTTCTCACGACCGGACCGGCCGTAATTTATTCACGAAAAGAGTTGCCCCTGCTCGAGAACGTGCCAAAGGAAACAGCAGGATTCAGTATTATTTTTAACATCGTCCTTTATTCCGCTAGTCTGCAGGCAGCATCTCACTCCATTTCTAAGCCCTACGCGTTTCGGAACATACTTGTCCTTGTTCACGGGCAATTTCATGCTGACAGGCAAAGTGGTGAAGTAAAAAACCATAACGCTTTTAAACATCCTTTGGTGTGAAGCCCTCTGGTGGGTGTGACTTCCTCTCGTGGAAAGCCCTCTAAGCAATGTGGAATTCGTAGTCTCTTCAGCTAATTAATTATCACCCTCCAGTGGGTGTTTGCCGTGTTTGCATCCATTTCTTTTCTGCCAATTACATGCTCTCCGGTGAGCTGTGAGGTTACCGCTGCAGACTTTTATATTGCCAAACTGTTCCTTCTGCCTGTTGTGTGTGGGTTTGGTCTCTTTACACAGGCAGTCCACCTTCAGTGTTTTCCGTGGCGTCGCAGTTCTCACGACCGGACCGGCCGTAATTTATTCACCAAAAGAGTTGCCCCTGCTCGAGAACGCGCCAAAGGAAACAGCAGGATTCAGTATTATTTTTAACATCGTCCTTTATTCCGCTAGTCTGCAGGCAGCATCTCACTCCATTTTTAAGCCCTACGCGTTTCGGAACATACTTGTTCCTTGTTCACGGGCAATTTCATGCTGACAGGCAAAGTGGTGAAGTCGAAAACCATAACGCTTTTAAACTTCCTTTGGTGTGAAGCCCTCTGGTGGGTGTGACTTCCTCTCGTGGAAAGCCCTCTAAGCATTGTGGAATTCGTAGTCTCTTCAGCCAATTAATTATCACCCTCCAGTGGGTGTTTGCCGTGTTTGCATCCATTTCTTTTCTGCCAATTACATGCTCTCCGGTGAGCTGTGAGGTTACCGCTGCAGACTTTTATATTGCCAAACTGTTCCTTCTGCCTGTTGTGTGTGGGTTTGGTCTCTTTACACAGGCAGTCCACCTTCAGTGTTTTCCGTGGCGTCGCAGTTCTCACGACCGGACCAGCCATAATTTATTCACCAAAAGAGTTGCCCCTGCTCGAGAACGCGCCAAAGGAAACAGCAGGATTCAGTATTATTTTTAACATCGTCCTTTATTCCGCTAGTCTGCAGGCAGTATCTCACTCCATTTCTAAGCCCTACGCGTTTCGGAACATACTTGTTCCTTGTTCACGAGCAATTTCATGCTGACAGGCAAAGTGGTGAAGTCGAATACCATAACGCTTTTAAACTTCCTTTGGTGTGAAGCCCTCTGGTGGGTGTGACTTCCTCTCGTGGAAAGCCCTCTAAGCATTGTGGAATTCGTAGTCTCTTCAGCCAATTAATTATCACCCTCCAGTGGGTGTTTGCCGTGTTTGCATCCATTTCTTTTCTGCCAATTACATGCTCTCCGGTGAGCTGTGAGGTTACCGCTGCAGACTTTTATATTGCCAAACTGTTCCTTCTGCCTGTTGTGTGTGGGTTTGGTCTCTATACACAGGCAGTCCACCTTCAGTGTTTTCCGTGGCGTCGTAGTTCTCACGACCGGACCGGCCGTAATTTATTCACCAAAAGAGTTGCCCCTGCTCCTGAACGTGCCAAAGGAAACAGCAGGATTCAGTATTATTTTTAACATCGTCCTTTATTCCGCTAGTCTGCAGGCAGCATCTCACTCCATTTCTAAGCCCTACGCGTTTCGGAACATACTTGTCCTTGTTCACGGGCAATTTCATGCTGACAGGCAAAGTGGTGAAGTAAAAAACCATAACGCTTTTAAACATCCTTTGGTGTGAAGCCCTCTGGTGGGTGTGACTTCCTCTCGTGGAAAGCCCTCTAACCAATGTGGAATTCGTAGTCTCTTCAGCTAATTAATTATCACCCTCCAGTGGGTGTTTGCCGTGTTTGCATCCATTTCTTTTCTGCCAATTACATGCTCTCCGGTGAGCTGTGAGGTTACCGCTGCAGACTTTTATATTGCCAAACTGTTCCTTCTGCCTGTTGTGTGTGGGTTTGGTCTCTTTACACAGGCATTCCACCTTCAGTGTTTTCCGTGGCGTCGCAGTTCTCACGACCGGACCGGCCGTAATTTATTCACCAAAAGAGTTGCCCCTGCTCGAGAACGCGCCAAAGGAAACAGCAGGATTCAGTATTATTTTTAACATCGTCCTTTATTCCGCTAGTCTGCAGGCAGCATCTCACTCCATTTTTAAGCCCTACGCGTTTCGGAACATACTTGTTCCTTGTTCACGGGCAATTTCATGCTGACAGGCAAAGTGGTGAAGTCGAAAACCATAACGCTTTTAAACTTCCTTTGGTGTGAAGCCCTCTGGTGGGTGTGACTTCCTCTCGTGGAAAGCCCTCTAAGCATTGTGGAATTCGTAGTCTCTTCAGCCAATTAATTATCACCCTCCAGTGGGTGTTTGCCGTGTTTGCATCCATTTCTTTTCTGCCAATTACATGCTCTCCGGTGAGCTGTGAGGTTACCGCTGCAGACTTTTATATTGCCAAACTGTTCCTTCTGCCTGTTGTGTGTGGGTTTGGTCTCTTTACACAGGCAGTCCACCTTCAGTGTTTTCCGTGGCGTCGCAGTTCTCACGACCGGACCGGCCGTAATTTATTCACCAAAAGAGTTGCCCCTGCTCGAGAACGTGCCAAAGGAAACAGCAGGATTCAGTATTATTTTTAACATCGTCCTTTATTCCGCTAGTCTGCAGGCAGCATCTCACTCCATTTCTAAGCCCTACGCGTTTTCGGAACATACTTGTTCCTTGTTCACGGGCAATTTCATGCTGACAGGCAAAGTGGTGAAGTCGAAAACCATAACGCTTTTAAACTTCCTTTGGTGTGAAGCCCTCTGGTGGGTGTGACTTCCTCTCGTGGAAAGCCCTCTAAGCATTGTGGAATTCGTAGTCTCTTCAGCCAATTAATTATCACCCTCCAGTGGGTGTTTGCCGTGTTTGCATCCATTTCTTTTCTGCCAATTACATGCTCTCCGGTGAGCTGTGAGGTTACCGCTGCAGACTTTTATATTGCCAAACTGTTCCTTCTGCCTGTTGTGTGTGGGTTTGGTCTCTATACACAGGCAGTCCACCTTCAGTGTTTTCCGTGGCGTCGTAGTTCTCACGACCGGACCGGCCGTAATTTATTCACCAAAAGAGTTGCCCCTGCTCCTGAACGTGCCAAAGGAAACAGCAGGATTCAGTATTATTTTTAACATCGTCCTTTATTCCGCTATTCTGCAGGCAGCATCTCACTCCATTTCTAAGCCCTACGCGTTTCGGAACATACTTGTCCTTGTTCACGGGCAATTTCATGCTGACAGGCAAAGTGGTGAAGTAAAAAACCATAACGCTTTTAAACATCCTTTGGTGTGAAGCCCTCTGGTGGGTGTGACTTCCTCTCGTGGAAAGCCCTCTAAGCAATGTGGAATTCGTAGTCTCTTCAGCTAATTAATTATCACCCTCCAGTGGGTGTTTGCCGTGTTTGCATCCATTTCTTTTCTGCCAATTACATGCTCTCCGGTGAGCTGTGAGGTTACCGCTGCAGACTTTTATATTGCCAAACTGTTCCTTCTGCCTGTTGTGTGTGGGTTTGGTCTCTTTACACAGGCATTCCACCTTCAGTGTTTTCCGTGGCGTCGCAGTTCTCACGACCGGACCGGCCGTAATTTATTCACCAAAAGAGTTGCCCCTGCTCGAGAACGCGCCAAAGGAAACAGCAGGATTCAGTATTATTTTTAACATCGTCCTTTATTCCGCTAGTCTGCAGGCAGCATCTCACTCCATTTTTAAGCCCTACGCGTTTCGGAACATACTTGTTCCTTGTTCACGGGCAATTTCATGCTGACAGGCAAAGTGGTGAAGTCGAAAACCATAACGCTTTTAAACTTCCTTTGGTGTGAAGCCCTCTGGTGGGTGTGACTTCCTCTCGTGGAAAGCCCTCTAAGCATTGTGGAATTCGTAGTCTCTTCAGCCAATTAATTATCACCCTCCAGTGGGTGTTTGCCGTGTTTGCATCCATTTCTTTTCTGCCAATTACATGCTCTCCGGTGAGCTGTGAGGTTACCGCTGCAGACTTTTATATTGCCAAACTGTTCCTTCTGCCTGTTGTGTGTGGGTTTGGTCTCTTTACACAGGCAGTCCACCTTCAGTGTTTTCCGTGGCGTCGCAGTTCTCACGACCGGACCGGCCGTAATTTATTCACCAAAAGAGTTGCCCCTGCTCGAGAACGTGCCAAAGGAAACAGCAGGATTCCGTATTATTTTTAACATCGTCCTTTATTCCGCTAGTCTGCAGGCAGCATCTCACTCCATTTCTAAGCCCTACGCGTTTTCGGAACATACTTGTTCCTTGTTCACGGGCAATTTCATGCTGACAGGCAAAGTGGTGAAGTCGAAAACCATAACGCTTTTAAACTTCCTTTGGTGTGAAGCCCTCTGGTGGGTGTGACTTCCTCTCGTGGAAAGCCCTCTAAGCATTGTGGAATTCGTAGTCTCTTCAGCCAATTAATTATCACCCTCCAGTGGGTGTTTGCCGTGTTTGCATCCATTTCTTTTCTGCCAATTACATGCTCTCCGGTGAGCTGTGAGGTTACTGCTGCAGACTTTTATATTGCCAAACTGTTCCTTCTGCCTGTTGTGTGTGGGTTTGGTCTCTTTACACAGGCAGTCCACCTTCAGTGTTTTCCGTGGCGTCGCAGTTCTCACGACCAGACCGGCCATAATTTATTCACCAAAAGAGTTGCCCCTGCTCGAGAACGCGCCAAAGGAAACAGCAGGATTCAGTATTATTTTTAACATCGTCCTTTATTCCGCTAGTCTGCAGGCAGTATCTCACTCCATTTCTAAGCCCTACGCGTTTCGGAACATACTTGTTCCTTGTTCACGAGCAATTTCATGCTGACAGGCAAAGTGGTGAAGTCGAATACCATAACGCTTTTAAACTTCCTTTGGTGTGAAGCCCTCTGGTGGGTGTGACTTCCTCTCGTGGAAAGCCCTCTAAGCATTGTGGAATTCGTAGTCTCTTCAGCCAATTAATTATCACCCTCCAGTGGGTGTTTGCCGTGTTTGCATCCATTTTTTTCTGCCAATTACATGCTCTCCGGTGAGCTGTGAGGTTACCGCTGCAGACTTTTATATTGCCAAACTGTTCCTTCTGCCTGTTGTGTGTGGGTTTGGTCTCTATACACAGGCAGTCCACCTTCAGTGTTTTCCGTGGCGTCGCAGTTCTCACGACCGGACCGGCCGTAATTTATTCACCAAAAGAGTTGCCCCTGCTCGAGAACGTGCCAAAGGAAACAGCAGGATTCAGTATTATTTTTAACATCGTCCTTTATTCCGCTAGTCTGCAGGCAGCATCTCACTCCATTTCTAAGCCCTACGCGTTTCGGAACATACTTGTCCTTGTTCACGGGCAATTTCATGCTGACAGGCAAAGTGGTGAAGTAAAAAACCATAACGCTTTTAAACATCCTTTGGTGTGAAGCCCTCTGGTGGGTGTGACTTCCTCTCGTGGAAAGCCCTCTAAGCATTGTGGAATTCGTAGTCTCTTCAGCTAATTAATTATCACCCTCCAGTGGGTGTTTGCCGTGTTTGCATCCATTTCTTTTCTGCCAATTACATGCTCTCCGGTGAGCTGTGAGGTTACCGCTGCAGACTTTTATATTGCCAAACTGTTCCTTCTGCCTGTTGTGTGTGGGTTTGGTCTCTTTACACAGGCAGTCCACCTTCAGTGTTTTCCGTGGCGTCGCAGTTCTCACGACCGGACCGGCCGTAATTTATTCACCAAAAGAGTTGCCCCTGCTCGAGAACGCGCCAAAGGAAACAGCAGGATTCAGTATTATTTTTAACATCGTCCTTTATTCCGCTAGTCTGCAGGCAGCATCTCACTCCATTTTTAAGCCCTACGCGTTTCGGAACATACTTGTTCCTTGTTCACGGGCAATTTCATGCTGACAGGCAAAGTGGTGAAGTCGAAAACCATAACGCTTTTAAACTTCCTTTGGTGTGAAGCCCTCTGGTGGGTGTGACTTCCTCTCATGGAAAGCCCTCTAAGCATTGTGGAATTCGTAGTCTCTTCAGCCAATTAATTATCACCCTCCAGTGGGTGTTTGCCGTGTTTGCATCCATTTCTTTTCTGCCAATTACATGCTCTCCGGTGAGCTGTGAGGTTACCGCTGCAGACTTTTATATTGCCAAACTGTTCCTTCTGCCTGTTGTGTGTGGGTTTGGTCTCTATACACAGGCAGTCCACCTTCAGTGTTTTCCGTGGCGTCGCAGTTCTCACGACTGGACCGGCCGTAATTTATTCACCAAAAGAGTTGCCCCTGCTCGAGAACGTGCCAAAGGAAACAGCAGGATTCAGTATTATTTTTAACATCGTCCTTTATTCCGCTAGTCTGCAGGCAGCATCTCACTCCATTTCTAAGCCCTACGCGTTTCGGAACATACTTGTTCCTTGTTCACGGGCAATTTCATGCTGACAGGCAAAGTGGTGAAGTCGAAAACCATAACGCTTTTAAACTTCCTTTGGTGTGAAGCCCTCTGGTGGGTGTGACTTCCTCTCGTGGAAAGCCCTCTAAGCATTGTGGAATTCGTAGTCTCTTCAGCAAATTAATTGTCACCCTCCAGTGGGTGTTTGCCGTGTTTGCATCCATTTCTTTTCTGCCAATTACATGCTCTCCGGGGAGCTGTGAGGTTACTGCTGCAGACTTTTATATTGATAAACTGTTCCTTCTGCCTGTTGTGTGTGGGTTTGGTCTCTTTACACAGGCAGTCCACCTTCAGTGTTTTCCGTGGCGTCGCAGTTCTCACGACTGGACCGGCCGTAATTTATTCACCAAAAGAGTTGCCCCTGCTCGAGAACGCGCCAATGGAAACAGCAGGATTCAGTATTATTTTTAACATCGTCCTTTATTCCGCTAGTCTGCAGGCAGCATCTCACTCCATTCCTAAGCCCTACGCGTTTTGGAACATACTTGTTCCTTGTTCACGGCAATTTCATGCTGACAGGCAAAGTGGTGAAGTCGAAAACCATAACGCTTTTAAACTTCCTTTGGTGTGAAGCCCTCTGGTGGGTGTGACTTCCTCTCGTGGAAAGCCCTCTAAGCATTGTGGAATTCGTAGTCTCTTCAGCCAATTAATTATCACCCTCCAGTGGGTGTTTGCCGTGTTTGCATCCATTTCTTTTCTGCCAATTACATGCTCTCCGGTGAGCTGTGAGGTTACCGCTGCAGACTTTTATATTGCCAAACTGTTCCTTCTGCCTGTTGTGTGTGGGTTTGGTCTCTTTACACAGGCAGTCCACCTTCAGTGTTTTCCGTGGCGTCGCAGTTCTCACGACCGGACCGGCCGTAATTTATTCACCAAAAGAGTTGCCCCTGATCAAGAACGCACCAACGAAAACAGCAGGATTCAGTATTATTTTTAACATCGTCCTTTATTCCGCTAGTCTGCAGGCAGCATCTCACTCCATTTCTAAGCCCTACGCGTTTCGGAACATACTTGTTCCTTGTTCACGGGCAATTTCATGCTGGCAGGCAAAGTGGTGAAGTCGAAAACCATAACGCTTTTAAACTTCCTTTGGTGTGAAGCCCTCTGGTGGGTGTGACTTCCTCTCGTGGAAAGCCATCTAAGCATTGTGGAATTCGTAGTCTCTTCAGCCAATTAATTATCACCCTCCAGTGGGTGTTTGCCGTGTTTGCATCCATTTATTTTCTGCCAATTACATGCTCTCCGGTGAGCTGTGAGGTTACCGCTGCAGACTTTTATATTGCCAAACTGTTCCTTCTGCCTGTTGTGTGTGGGTTTGATCTCTTTACACAGGCAGTCCACCTTCAGTGTTTTCCGTGGCGTCATAGTTCTCACGACCGGACTGGCCGTAATTTATTCACCAAAAGAGTTGCCCCTGCTCGAGAACGCGCCAAAGGAAACAGCAGGATTCAGTATTATTTTTAACATCGTCCTTTATTCCGCTAGTCTGCAGGCAGCATCTCACTCCATTTCTAAGCCCTACGCGTTTCGGAACATACTTGTTCCTTGTTCACGGGCAATTTCATGCTGACAGGCAAAGTGGTGAAGTCGAAAACCATAACGCTTTTAAACTTCCTTTGGTGTGAAGCGCTCTGGTGGGTGTGACTTCCTCTCGTGGAAAGCCCTCTAAGCATTGTGGAATTCGTAGTCTCTTCAGCCAATTAATTATCACCCTCCAGTGGGTGTTTGCCGTGTTTGCATCCATTTTTTTTCTGCCAATTACATGCTCTCCAGTGATCTGTGAGGTCACCGCTGCAGACTTTTATATTGCCAAACTGTTCCTTCTGCCTGTTGTGTGTGGGTTTGGTCTCTTTACACAGGCAGTCCACCTTCAGTGTTTTCCATGGCGTCGCAGTTCTCACGACCGGACCGGCCGTAATTTATTCACCAAAAGAGTTGCCCCTGCTCGAGAACGCGCCAAAGGAAACAGCAGGATTCAGTATTATTTTTAACATCGTCCTTTATTCCGCTAGTCTGCAGGCAGCATCTCACTCCATTTTTAAGCCCTACGCGTTTCGGAACATACTTGTTCCTTGTTCACGGGCAATTTCATGCTGACAGGCAAAGTGGTGAAGTCGAAAACCATAACGCTTTTAAACTTCCTTTGGTGTGAAGCCCTCTGGTGGGTGTGACTTCCTCTCGTGGAAAGCCCTCTAAGCATTGTGGAATTCGTAGTCTCTTCAGCCAATTAATTATCACCCTCCAGTGGGTGTTTGCCGTGTTTGCATCCATTTCTTTTCTGCCAATTACATGCTCTCCGGTGAGCTGTGAGGTTACCGCTGCAGACTTTTATATTGCCAAACTGTTCCTTCTGCCTGTTGTGTGTGGGTTTGGTCTCTTTACACAGGCAGTCCACCTTCAGTGTTTTCCGTGGCGTCGCAGTTCTCACGACCTGACCAGCCATAATTTATTCACCAAAAGAGTTGCCCCTGCTCGAGAACGCGCCAAAGGAAACAGCAGGATTCAGTATTATTTTTAACATCGTCCTTTATTCCGCTAGTCTGCAGGCAGTATCTCACTCCATTTCTAAGCCCTACGCGTTTCGGAACATACTTGTTCCTTGTTCACGAGCAATTTCATGCTGACAGGCAAAGTGGTGAAGTCGAATACCATAACGCTTTTAAACTTCCTTTGGTGTGAAGCCCTCTGGTGGGTGTGACTTCCTCTCGTGGAAAGCCCTCTAAGCATTGTGGAATTCGTAGTCTCTTAGCCAATTAATTATCACCCTCCAGTGGGTGTTTGCCGTGTTTGCATCCATTTCTTTTCTGCCAATTACATGCTCTCCGGTGAGCTGTGAGGTTACCGCTGCAGACTTTTATATTGCCAAACTGTTCCTTCTTCCTGTTGTGTGTGGGTTTGGTCTCTATACACAGGCAGTCCACCTTCAGTGTTTTCCGTGGCGTCGCAGTTCTCACGACCGGACCGGCCGTAATTTATTCACCAAAAGAGTTGCCCCTGCTCGAGAACGTGCCAAAGGAAACAGCAGGATTCAGTATTATTTTTAACATCGTCCTTTATTCCGCTAGTCTGCAGGCAGCATCTCACTCCATTTCTAAGCCCTACGCGTTTCGGAACATACTTGTCCTTGTTCACGGGCAATTTCATGCTGACAGGCAAAGTGGTGAAGTAAAAAACCATAACGCTTTTAAACATCCTTTGGTGTGAAGCCCTCTGGTGGGTGTGACTTCCTCTCGTGGAAAGCCCTCTAAGCAATGTGGAATTCGTAGTCTCTTCAGCTAATTAATTATCACCCTCCAGTGGGTGTTTGCCGTGTTTGCATCCATTTCTTTTCTGCCAATTACATGCTCTCCGGTGAGCTGTGAGGTTACCGCTGCAGACTTTTATATTGCCAAACTGTTCCTTCTGCCTGTTGTGTGTGGGTTTGGTCTCTTTACACAGGCAGTCCACCTTCAGTGTTTTCCGTGGCGTCGCAGTTCTCACGACCGGACCGGCCGTAATTTATTCACCAAAAGAGTTGCCCCTGCTCGAGAACGCGCCAAAGGAAACAGCAGGATTCAGTATTATTTTTAACATCGTCCTTTATTCCGCTAGTCTGCAGGCAGCATCTCACTCCATTTTTAAGCCCTACGCGTTTCGGAACATACTTGTTCCTTGTTCACGGGCAATTTCATGCTGACAGGCAAAGTGGTGAAGTCGAAAACCATAACGCTTTTAAACTTCCTTTGGTGTGAAGCCCTCTGGTGGGTGTGACTTCCTCTCGTGGAAAGCCCTCTAAGCATTGTGGAATTCGTAGTCTCTTCAGCCAATTAATTATCACCCTCCAGTGGGTGTTTGCCGTGTTTGCATCCATTTCTTTTCTGCCAATTACATGCTCTCCGGTGAGCTGTGAGGTTACCGCTGCAGACTTTTATATTGCCAAACTGTTCCTTCTGCCTGTTGTGTGTGGGTTTGGTCTCTTTACACAGGCAGTCCACCTTCAGTGTTTTCCGTGGCGTCGCAGTTCTCACGACCGGACCAGCCATAATTTATTCACCAAAAGAGTTGCCCCTGCTCGAGAACGCGCCAAAGGAAACAGCAGGATTCAGTATTATTTTTAACATCGTCCTTTATTCCGCTAGTCTGCAGGCAGTATCTCACTCCATTTCTAAGCCCTACGCGTTTCGGAACATACTTGTTCCTTGTTCACGAGCAATTTCATGCTGACAGGCAAAGTGGTGAAGTCGAATACCATAACGCTTTTAAACTTCCTTTGGTGTGAAGCCCTCTGGTGGGTGTGACTTCCTCTCGTGGAAAGCCCTCTAAGCATTGTGGAATTCGTAGTCTCTTCAGCCAATTAATTATCACCCTCCAGTGGGTGTTTGCCGTGTTTGCATCCATTTCTTTTCTGCCAATTACATGCTCTCCGGTGAGCTGTGAGGTTACCGCTGCAGACTTTTATATTGCCAAACTGTTCCTTCTGCCTGTTGTGTGTGGGTTTGGTCTCTATACACAGGCAGTCCACCTTCAGTGTTTTCCGTGGCGTCGTAGTTCTCACGACCGGACCGGCCGTAATTTATTCACCAAAAGAGTTGCCCCTGCTCCTGAACGTGCCAAAGGAAACAGCAGGATTCAGTATTATTTTTAACATCGTCCTTTATTCCGCTAGTCTGCAGGCAGCATCTCACTCCATTTCTAAGCCCTACGCGTTTCGGAACATACTTGTCCTTGTTCACGGGCAATTTCATGCTGACAGGCAAAGTGGTGAAGTAAAAAACCATAACGCTTTTAAACATCCTTTGGTGTGAAGCCCTCTGGTGGGTGTGACTTCCTCTCGTGGAAAGCCCTCTAACCAATGTGGAATTCGTAGTCTCTTCAGCTAATTAATTATCACCCTCCAGTGGGTGTTTGCCGTGTTTGCATCCATTTCTTTTCTGCCAATTACATGCTCTCCGGTGAGCTGTGAGGTTACCGCTGCAGACTTTTATATTGCCAAACTGTTCCTTCTGCCTGTTGTGTGTGGGTTTGGTCTCTTTACACAGGCATTCCACCTTCAGTGTTTTCCGTGGCGTCGCAGTTCTCACGACCGGACCGGCCGTAATTTATTCACCAAAAGAGTTGCCCCTGCTCGAGAACGCGCCAAAGGAAACAGCAGGATTCAGTATTATTTTTAACATCGTCCTTTATTCCGCTAGTCTGCAGGCAGCATCTCACTCCATTTTTAAGCCCTACGCGTTTCGGAACATACTTGTTCCTTGTTCACGGGCAATTTCATGCTGACAGGCAAAGTGGTGAAGTCGAAAACCATAACGCTTTTAAACTTCCTTTGGTGTGAAGCCCTCTGGTGGGTGTGACTTCCTCTCGTGGAAAGCCCTCTAAGCATTGTGGAATTCGTAGTCTCTTCAGCCAATTAATTATCACCCTCCAGTGGGTGTTTGCCGTGTTTGCATCCATTTCTTTTCTGCCAATTACATGCTCTCCGGTGAGCTGTGAGGTTACCGCTGCAGACTTTTATATTGCCAAACTGTTCCTTCTGCCTGTTGTGTGTGGGTTTGGTCTCTTTACACAGGCAGTCCACCTTCAGTGTTTTCCGTGGCGTCGCAGTTCTCACGACCGGACCGGCCGTAATTTATTCACCAAAAGAGTTGCCCCTGCTCGAGAACGTGCCAAAGGAAACAGCAGGATTCAGTATTATTTTTAACATCGTCCTTTATTCCGCTAGTCTGCAGGCAGCATCTCACTCCATTTCTAAGCCCTACGCGTTTTCGGAACATACTTGTTCCTTGTTCACGGGCAATTTCATGCTGACAGGCAAAGTGGTGAAGTCGAAAACCATAACGCTTTTAAACTTCCTTTGGTGTGAAGCCCTCTGGTGGGTGTGACTTCCTCTCGTGGAAAGCCCTCTAAGCATTGTGGAATTCGTAGTCTCTTCAGCCAATTAATTATCACCCTCCAGTGGGTGTTTGCATCCATTTCTTTTCTGCCAATTACATGCTCTCCGGTGAGCTGTGAGGTTACCGCTGCAGACTTTTATATTGCCAAACTGTTCCTTCTGCCTGTTGTGTGTGGGTTTGGTCTCTATACACAGGCAGTCCACCTTCAGTGTTTTCCGTGGCGTCGTAGTTCTCACGACCGGACCGGCCGTAATTTATTCACCAAAAGAGTTGCCCCTGCTCCTGAACGTGCCAAAGGAAACAGCAGGATTCAGTATTATTTTTAACATCGTCCTTTATTCCGCTAGTCTGCAGGCAGCATCTCACTCCATTTCTAAGCCCTACGCGTTTCGGAACATACTTGTCCTTGTTCACGGGCAATTTCATGCTGACAGGCAAAGTGGTGAAGTAAAAAACCATAACGCTTTTAAACATCCTTTGGTGTGAAGCCCTCTGGTGGGTGTGACTTCCTCTCGTGGAAAGCCCTCTAAGCAATGTGGAATTCGTAGTCTCTTCAGCTAATTAATTATCACCCTCCAGTGGGTGTTTGCCGTGTTTGCATCCATTTCTTTTCTGCCAATTACATGCTCTCCGGTGAGCTGTGAGGTTACCGCTGCAGACTTTTATATTGCCAAACTGTTCCTTCTGCCTGTTGTGTGTGGGTTTGGTCTCTTTACACAGGCATTCCACCTTCAGTGTTTTCCGTGGCGTCGCAGTTCTCACGACCGGACCGGCCGTAATTTATTCACCAAAAGAGTTGCCCCTGCTCGAGAACGCGCCAAAGGAAACAGCAGGATTCAGTATTATTTTTAACATCGTCCTTTATTCCGCTAGTCTGCAGGCAGCATCTCACTCCATTTTTAAGCCCTACGCGTTTCGGAACATACTTGTTCCTTGTTCACGGGCAATTTCATGCTGACAGGCAAAGTGGTGAAGTCGAAAACCATAACGCTTTTAAACTTCCTTTGGTGTGAAGCCCTCTGGTGGGTGTGACTTCCTCTCGTGGAAAGCCCTCTAAGCATTGTGGAATTCGTAGTCTCTTCAGCCAATTAATTATCACCCTCCAGTGGGTGTTTGCCGTGTTTGCATCCATTTCTTTTCTGCCAATTACATGCTCTCCGGTGAGCTGTGAGGTTACCGCTGCAGACTTTTATATTGCCAAACTGTTCCTTCTGCCTGTTGTGTGTGGGTTTGGTCTCTTTACACAGGCAGTCCACCTTCAGTGTTTTCCGTGGCGTCGCAGTTCTCACGACCGGACCGGCCGTAATTTATTCACCAAAAGAGTTGCCCCTGCTCGAGAACGTGCCAAAGGAAACAGCAGGATTCCGTATTATTTTTAACATCGTCCTTTATTCCGCTAGTCTGCAGGCAGCATCTCACTCCATTTCTAAGCCCTACGCGTTTTCGGAACATACTTGTTCCTTGTTCACGGGCAATTTCATGCTGACAGGCAAAGTGGTGAAGTCGAAAACCATAACGCTTTTAAACTTCCTTTGGTGTGAAGCCCTCTGGTGGGTGTGACTTCCTCTCGTGGAAAGCCCTCTAAGCATTGTGGAATTCGTAGTCTCTTCAGCCAATTAATTATCACCCTCCAGTGGGTGTTTGCCGTGTTTGCATCCATTTCTTTTCTGCCAATTACATGCTCTCCGGTGAGCTGTGAGGTTACTGCTGCAGACTTTTATATTGCCAAACTGTTCCTTCTGCCTGTTGTGTGTGGGTTTGGTCTCTTTACACAGGCAGTCCACCTTCAGTGTTTTCCGTGGCGTCGCAGTTCTCACGACCAGACCGGCCATAATTTATTCACCAAAAGAGTTGCCCCTGCTCGAGAACGCGCCAAAGGAAACAGCAGGATTCAGTATTATTTTTAACATCGTCCTTTATTCCGCTAGTCTGCAGGCAGTATCTCACTCCATTTCTAAGCCCTACGCGTTTCGGAACATACTTGTTCCTTGTTCACGAGCAATTTCATGCTGACAGGCAAAGTGGTGAAGTCGAATACCATAACGCTTTTAAACTTCCTTTGGTGTGAAGCCCTCTGGTGGGTGTGACTTCCTCTCGTGGAAAGCCCTCTAAGCATTGTGGAATTCGTAGTCTCTTCAGCCAATTAATTATCACCCTCCAGTGGGTGTTTGCCGTGTTTGCATCCATTTTTTTCTGCCAATTACATGCTCTCCGGTGAGCTGTGAGGTTACCGCTGCAGACTTTTATATTGCCAAACTGTTCCTTCTGCCTGTTGTGTGTGGGTTTGGTCTCTATACACAGGCAGTCCACCTTCAGTGTTTTCCGTGGCGTCGCAGTTCTCACGACCGGACCGGCCGTAATTTATTCACCAAAAGAGTTGCCCCTGCTCGAGAACGTGCCAAAGGAAACAGCAGGATTCAGTATTATTTTTAACATCGTCCTTTATTCCGCTAGTCTGCAGGCAGCATCTCACTCCATTTCTAAGCCCTACGCGTTTCGGAACATACTTGTCCTTGTTCACGGGCAATTTCATGCTGACAGGCAAAGTGGTGAAGTAAAAAACCATAACGCTTTTAAACATCCTTTGGTGTGAAGCCCTCTGGTGGGTGTGACTTCCTCTCGTGGAAAGCCCTCTAAGCATTGTGGAATTCGTAGTCTCTTCAGCTAATTAATTATCACCCTCCAGTGGGTGTTTGCCGTGTTTGCATCCATTTCTTTTCTGCCAATTACATGCTCTCCGGTGAGCTGTGAGGTTACCGCTGCAGACTTTTATATTGCCAAACTGTTCCTTCTGCCTGTTGTGTGTGGGTTTGGTCTCTTTACACAGGCAGTCCACCTTCAGTGTTTTCCGTGGCGTCGCAGTTCTCACGACCGGACCGGCCGTAATTTATTCACCAAAAGAGTTGCCCCTGCTCGAGAACGCGCCAAAGGAAACAGCAGGATTCAGTATTATTTTTAACATCGTCCTTTATTCCGCTAGTCTGCAGGCAGCATCTCACTCCATTTTTAAGCCCTACGCGTTTCGGAACATACTTGTTCCTTGTTCACGGGCAATTTCATGCTGACAGGCAAAGTGGTGAAGTCGAAAACCATAACGCTTTTAAACTTCCTTTGGTGTGAAGCCCTCTGGTGGGTGTGACTTCCTCTCGTGGAAAGCCCTCTAAGCATTGTGGAATTCGTAGTCTCTTCAGCCAATTAATTATCACCCTCCAGTGGGTGTTTGCCGTGTTTGCATCCATTTCTTTTCTGCCAATTACATGCTCTCCGGTGAGCTGTGAGGTTACCGCTGCAGACTTTTATATTGCCAAACTGTTCCTTCTGCCTGTTGTGTGTGGGTTTGGTCTCTTTACACAGGCAGTCCACCTTCAGTGTTTTCCGTGGCGTCGCAGTTCTCACGACCGGACCAGCCATAATTTATTCACCAAAAGAGTTGCCCCTGCTCGAGAACGCGCCAAAGGAAACAGCAGGATTCAGTATTATTTTTAACATCGTCCTTTATTCCGCTAGTCTGCAGGCAGTATCTCACTCCATTTCTAAGCCCTACGCGTTTCGGAACATACTTGTTCCTTGTTCACGAGCAATTTCATGCTGACAGGCAAAGTGGTGAAGTCGAATACCATAACGCTTTTAAACTTCCTTTGGTGTGAAGCCCTCTGGTGGGTGTGACTTCCTCTCGTGGAAAGCCCTCTAAGCATTGTGGAATTCGTAGTCTCTTCAGCCAATTAATTATCACCCTCCAGTGGGTGTTTGCCGTGTTTGCATCCATTTCTTTTCTGCCAATTACATGCTCTCCGGTGAGCTGTGAGGTTACCGCTGCAGACTTTTATATTGCCAAACTGTTCCTTCTGCCTGTTGTGTGTGGGTTTGGTCTCTATACACAGGCAGTCCACCTTCAGTGTTTTCCGTGGCGTCGTAGTTCTCACGACCGGACCGGCCGTAATTTATTCACCAAAAGAGTTGCCCCTGCTCCTGAACGTGCCAAAGGAAACAGCAGGATTCAGTATTATTTTTAACATCGTCCTTTATTCCGCTAGTCTGCAGGCAGCATCTCACTCCATTTCTAAGCCCTACGCGTTTCGGAACATACTTGTCCTTGTTCACGGGCAATTTCATGCTGACAGGCAAAGTGGTGAAGTAAAAAACCATAACGCTTTTAAACATCCTTTGGTGTGAAGCCCTCTGGTGGGTGTGACTTCCTCTCGTGGAAAGCCCTCTAACCAATGTGGAATTCGTAGTCTCTTCAGCTAATTAATTATCACCCTCCAGTGGGTGTTTGCCGTGTTTGCATCCATTTCTTTTCTGCCAATTACATGCTCTCCGGTGAGCTGTGAGGTTACCGCTGCAGACTTTTATATTGCCAAACTGTTCCTTCTGCCTGTTGTGTGTGGGTTTGGTCTCTTTACACAGGCATTCCACCTTCAGTGTTTTCCGTGGCGTCGCAGTTCTCACGACCGGACCGGCCGTAATTTATTCACCAAAAGAGTTGCCCCTGCTCGAGAACGCGCCAAAGGAAACAGCAGGATTCAGTATTATTTTTAACATCGTCCTTTATTCCGCTAGTCTGCAGGCAGCATCTCACTCCATTTTTAAGCCCTACGCGTTTCGGAACATACTTGTTCCTTGTTCACGGGCAATTTCATGCTGACAGGCAAAGTGGTGAAGTCGAAAACCATAACGCTTTTAAACTTCCTTTGGTGTGAAGCCCTCTGGTGGGTGTGACTTCCTCTCGTGGAAAGCCCTCTAAGCATTGTGGAATTCGTAGTCTCTTCAGCCAATTAATTATCACCCTCCAGTGGGTGTTTGCCGTGTTTGCATCCATTTCTTTTCTGCCAATTACATGCTCTCCGGTGAGCTGTGAGGTTACCGCTGCAGACTTTTATATTGCCAAACTGTTCCTTCTGCCTGTTGTGTGTGGGTTTGGTCTCTTTACACAGGCAGTCCACCTTCAGTGTTTTCCGTGGCGTCGCAGTTCTCACGACCGGACCGGCCGTAATTTATTCACCAAAAGAGTTGCCCCTGCTCGAGAACGTGCCAAAGGAAACAGCAGGATTCAGTATTATTTTTAACATCGTCCTTTATTCCGCTAGTCTGCAGGCAGCATCTCACTCCATTTCTAAGCCCTACGCGTTTTCGGAACATACTTGTTCCTTGTTCACGGGCAATTTCATGCTGACAGGCAAAGTGGTGAAGTCGAAAACCATAACGCTTTTAAACTTCCTTTGGTGTGAAGCCCTCTGGTGGGTGTGACTTCCTCTCGTGGAAAGCCCTCTAAGCATTGTGGAATTCGTAGTCTCTTCAGCCAATTAATTATCACCCTCCAGTGGGTGTTTGCCGTGTTTGCATCCATTTCTTTTCTGCCAATTACATGCTCTCCGGTGAGCTGTGAGGTTACCGCTGCAGACTTTTATATTGCCAAACTGTTCCTTCTGCCTGTTGTGTGTGGGTTTGGTCTCTATACACAGGCAGTCCACCTTCAGTGTTTTCCGTGGCGTCGTAGTTCTCACGACCGGACCGGCCGTAATTTATTCACCAAAAGAGTTGCCCCTGCTCCTGAACGTGCCAAAGGAAACAGCAGGATTCAGTATTATTTTTAACATCGTCCTTTATTCCGCTAGTCTGCAGGCAGCATCTCACTCCATTTCTAAGCCCTACGCGTTTCGGAACATACTTGTCCTTGTTCACGGGCAATTTCATGCTGACAGGCAAAGTGGTGAAGTAAAAAACCATAACGCTTTTAAACATCCTTTGGTGTGAAGCCCTCTGGTGGGTGTGACTTCCTCTCGTGGAAAGCCCTCTAAGCAATGTGGAATTCGTAGTCTCTTCAGCTAATTAATTATCACCCTCCAGTGGGTGTTTGCCGTGTTTGCATCCATTTCTTTTCTGCCAATTACATGCTCTCCGGTGAGCTGTGAGGTTACCGCTGCAGACTTTTATATTGCCAAACTGTTCCTTCTGCCTGTTGTGTGTGGGTTTGGTCTCTTTACACAGGCATTCCACCTTCAGTGTTTTCCGTGGCGTCGCAGTTCTCACGACCGGACCGGCCGTAATTTATTCACCAAAAGAGTTGCCCCTGCTCGAGAACGCGCCAAAGGAAACAGCAGGATTCAGTATTATTTTTAACATCGTCCTTTATTCCGCTAGTCTGCAGGCAGCATCTCACTCCATTTTTAAGCCCTACGCGTTTCGGAACATACTTGTTCCTTGTTCACGGGCAATTTCATGCTGACAGGCAAAGTGGTGAAGTCGAAAACCATAACGCTTTTAAACTTCCTTTGGTGTGAAGCCCTCTGGTGGGTGTGACTTCCTCTCGTGGAAAGCCCTCTAAGCATTGTGGAATTCGTAGTCTCTTCAGCCAATTAATTATCACCCTCCAGTGGGTGTTTGCCGTGTTTGCATCCATTTCTTTTCTGCCAATTACATGCTCTCCGGTGAGCTGTGAGGTTACCGCTGCAGACTTTTATATTGCCAAACTGTTCCTTCTGCCTGTTGTGTGTGGGTTTGGTCTCTTTACACAGGCAGTCCACCTTCAGTGTTTTCCGTGGCGTCGCAGTTCTCACGACCGGACCGGCCGTAATTTATTCACCAAAAGAGTTGCCCCTGCTCGAGAACGTGCCAAAGGAAACAGCAGGATTCCGTATTATTTTTAACATCGTCCTTTATTCCGCTAGTCTGCAGGCAGCATCTCACTCCATTTCTAAGCCCTACGCGTTTTCGGAACATACTTGTTCCTTGTTCACGGGCAATTTCATGCTGACAGGCAAAGTGGTGAAGTCGAAAACCATAACGCTTTTAAACTTCCTTTGGTGTGAAGCCCTCTGGTGGGTGTGACTTCCTCTCGTGGAAAGCCCTCTAAGCATTGTGGAATTCGTAGTCTCTTCAGCCAATTAATTATCACCCTCCAGTGGGTGTTTGCCGTGTTTGCATCCATTTCTTTTCTGCCAATTACATGCTCTCCGGTGAGCTGTGAGGTTACTGCTGCAGACTTTTATATTGCCAAACTGTTCCTTCTGCCTGTTGTGTGTGGGTTTGGTCTCTTTACACAGGCAGTCCACCTTCAGTGTTTTCCGTGGCGTCGCAGTTCTCACGACCAGACCGGCCATAATTTATTCACCAAAAGAGTTGCCCCTGCTCGAGAACGCGCCAAAGGAAACAGCAGGATTCAGTATTATTTTTAACATCGTCCTTTATTCCGCTAGTCTGCAGGCAGTATCTCACTCCATTTCTAAGCCCTACGCGTTTCGGAACATACTTGTTCCTTGTTCACGAGCAATTTCATGCTGACAGGCAAAGTGGTGAAGTCGAATACCATAACGCTTTTAAACTTCCTTTGGTGTGAAGCCCTCTGGTGGGTGTGACTTCCTCTCGTGGAAAGCCCTCTAAGCATTGTGGAATTCGTAGTCTCTTCAGCCAATTAATTATCACCCTCCAGTGGGTGTTTGCCGTGTTTGCATCCATTTTTTTCTGCCAATTACATGCTCTCCGGTGAGCTGTGAGGTTACCGCTGCAGACTTTTATATTGCCAAACTGTTCCTTCTGCCTGTTGTGTGTGGGTTTGGTCTCTATACACAGGCAGTCCACCTTCAGTGTTTTCCGTGGCGTCGCAGTTCTCACGACCGGACCGGCCGTAATTTATTCACCAAAAGAGTTGCCCCTGCTCGAGAACGTGCCAAAGGAAACAGCAGGATTCAGTATTATTTTTAACATCGTCCTTTATTCCGCTAGTCTGCAGGCAGCATCTCACTCCATTTCTAAGCCCTACGCGTTTCGGAACATACTTGTCCTTGTTCACGGGCAATTTCATGCTGACAGGCAAAGTGGTGAAGTAAAAAACCATAACGCTTTTAAACATCCTTTGGTGTGAAGCCCTCTGGTGGGTGTGACTTCCTCTCGTGGAAAGCCCTCTAAGCATTGTGGAATTCGTAGTCTCTTCAGCTAATTAATTATCACCCTCCAGTGGGTGTTTGCCGTGTTTGCATCCATTTCTTTTCTGCCAATTACATGCTCTCCGGTGAGCTGTGAGGTTACCGCTGCAGACTTTTATATTGCCAAACTGTTCCTTCTGCCTGTTGTGTGTGGGTTTGGTCTCTTTACACAGGCAGTCCACCTTCAGTGTTTTCCATGGCGTCGCAGTTCTCACGACCGGACCGGCCGTAATTTATTCACCAAAAGAGTTGCCCCTCCTCGAGAACGCGCCAAAGGAAACAGCAGGATTCAGTATTATTTTTAACATCGTCCTTTATTCCGCTAGTCTGCAGGCAGCATCTCACTCCATTCCTAAACCCTACGCGTTTTGGAACATACTTGTTCCTTGTTCACGGGCAATTTCATGCTGACAGGCAAAGTGGTGAAGTCGAAAACCATAACGCTTTTAAACTTCCTTTGTGTGAAGCCCTCTGGTGGGTGTGACTTCCTCTCGTGGAAAGACCTCTAAGCATTGTGGAATTCGTAGTCTCTTCAGCCAATTAATTATCACCCTCCAGTGGGTGTTTGCCGTGTTTGCATCCATTTCTTTTCTGCCAATTACATGCTCTCCGGTGAGCTGTGAGGTTACCGCTGCAGACTTTTATATTGCCAAACTGTTCCTTCTGCCTGTTGTGTGTGGGTTTGATCTCTTTACACAGGCAGTCCACCTTCAGTGTTTTCCGTGGCATCACAGTTCTCACGACCGGACCGGCCGTAATTTATTCACCAAAAGAGTTGCCCCTGCTCGAGAACGCGCCAAAGGAAACAGCAGGATTCAGTATTATTTTTAACATCGTCCTTTATTCCGCTAGTCTGCAGGCAGCATCTCACTCCATTTCTAAGCCCTACGCGTTTCGGAACATACTTGTTCCTTGTTCACGGGCAATTTCATGCTGACAGGCAAAGTGGTGAAGTCGAAAACCATAACGCTTTTAAACTTCCTTTGGTGTGAAGCCCTCTGGTGGGTGTGACTTCCTCTAGTGGAAAGCCCTCTAAGCATTGTGGAATTCGTAGTCTCTTCAGCCAATTAATTATCACCCTCCAGTGGGTGTTTGCAGTGTTTGCATCCATTTCTTTTCTGCCAATTACATGCTCTCCAGTGAGCTGTGAGGTCACCGCTGCAGACTTTTATATTGCCAAACTGTTCCTTCTGCCTGTTGTGTGTGGGTTTGGTCTCTTTACACAGGCAGTCCACCTTCAGTGTTTTCCATGGCGTCGCAGTTCTCACGACCGGACCGGCCGTAATTTATTCACCAAAAGAGTTGCCCCTGCTCGAGAACGCGCCAAAGGAAACAGCAGGATTCAGTATTATTTTTAACATCGTCCTTTATTCCGCTAGTCTGCAGGCAGCATCTCACTCCATTTCTAAGCCCTACGCGTTTCGGAACATACTTGTTCCTTGTTCACGGGCAATATCATGCTGACAGGCAAAGTGGTGAAGTCGAAAACCATAACGCTTTTAAACTTCCTTTGGTGTGAAGCCCTCTGGTGGGTGTGACTTCCTCTCGTGGAAAGCCCTCTAAGCATTGTGGAATTCGTAGTCTCTTCAGCCAATTAATTATCACCCTCCAGTGGGTGTTTGCCGTGTTTGCATCCATTTCTTTTCTGCCAATTACATGCTCTCCAGTGAGCTGTGAGGTTACCGCTGCAGACTTTTATATTGCCAAACTGTTCCTTCTGCCTGTTGTGTGTGGGTTTGGTCTCTTTACACAGGCAGTCCACCTTCAGTGTTTTCCGTGGCGTCGCAGTTCTTACGACCGGACCGGCCATAATTTATTCACCAAAAGAGTTGCCCCTGCTCGAGAACGTGCCAAAGGAAACAGCAGGATTCAGTATTATTTTTAACATCGTCCTTTATTCCGCTAGTCTGCAGGCAGCATCTCACTCCATTTCTAAGCCCTACGCGTTTCGGAACATACTTGTTCCTTGTTCACGGGCAATTTCATGCTGACAGGCAAAGTGGTGAAGTCGAAAACCATAACGCTTTTAAACTTCCTTTGGTGTGAAGCCCTCTGGTGGGTGTGACTGCCTCTCGTGGAAAGCCCTCTAAGCATTGTGGAATTCGTAGTCTCTTCAGCCAATTAATTATCACCCTCCAGTGGGTGTTTGCCGTGTTTGCATCCATTTCTTTTCTGCCAATTACATGCTCTCCGGTGAGCTGTGAGGTTACCGCTGCAGACTTTTATATTGCCAAACTGTTCCTTCTGCCTGTTGTGTGTGGGTTTGGTCTCTTAACACAGGCAGTCCACCTTCAGTGTTTTCCGTGGCGTCGCAGTTCTCACGACCGGACCGGCCATAATTTATTCACCAAAAGAGTTGCCCCTGCTCGAGAACGCGCCAAAGGAAACAGCAGGATTCAGTATTATTTTTAACATCGTCCTTTATTCCGCTAGTCTGCAGGCAGCATCTCACTCCATTTTTAAGCCCTACGCGTTTCGGAACATACTTGTTCCTTGTTCACGGGCAATTTCATGCTGACAGGCAAAGTGGTGAAGTCGAAAACCATAACGCTTTTAAACTTCCTTTGGTGTGAAGCCCTCTGGTGGGTGTGACTTCCTCTCGTGGAAAGCCCTCTAAGCATTGTGGAATTCGTAGTCTCTTCAGCCAATTAATTATCACCCTCCAGTGGGTGTTTGCCGTGTTTGCATCCATTTCTTTTCTGCCAATTACATGCTCTCCGGTGAGCTGTGAGGTTACCGCTGCAGACTTTTATATTGCCAAACTGTTCCTTCTGCCTGTTGTGTGTGGGTTTGGTCTCTTTACACAGGCAGTCCACCTTCAGTGTTTTCCGTGGCGTCGCAGTTCTCACGACCGGACCAGCCATAATTTATTCACCAAAAGAGTTGCCCCTGCTCGAGAACGCGCCAAAGGAAACAGCAGGATTCAGTATTATTTTTAACATCGTCCTTTATTCCGCTAGTCTGCAGGCAGTATCTCACTCCATTTCTAAGCCCTACGCGTTTCGGAACATACTTGTTCCTTGTTCACGAGCAATTTCATGCTGACAGGCAAAGTGGTGAAGTCGAATACCATAACGCTTTTAAACTTCCTTTGGTGTGAAGCCCTCTGGTGGGTGTGACTTCCTCTCGTGGAAAGCCCTCTAAGCATTGTGGAATTCGTAGTCTCTTCAGCCAATTAATTATCACCCTCCAGTGGGTGTTTGCCGTGTTTGCATCCATTTCTTTTCTGCCAATTACATGCTCTCCGGTGAGCTGTGAGGTTACCGCTGCAGACTTTTATATTGCCAAACTGTTCCTTCTGCCTGTTGTGTGTGGGTTTGGTCTCTATACACAGGCAGTCCACCTTCAGTGTTTTCCGTGGCGTCGTAGTTCTCACGACCGGACCGGCCGTAATTTATTCACCAAAAGAGTTGCCCCTGCTCCTGAACGTGCCAAAGGAAACAGCAGGATTCAGTATTATTTTTAACATCGTCCTTTATTCCGCTAGTCTGCAGGCAGCATCTCACTCCATTTCTAAGCCCTACGCGTTTCGGAACATACTTGTCCTTGTTCACGGGCAATTTCATGCTGACAGGCAAAGTGGTGAAGTAAAAAACCATAACGCTTTTAAACATCCTTTGGTGTGAAGCCCTCTGGTGGGTGTGACTTCCTCTCGTGGAAAGCCCTCTAACCAATGTGGAATTCGTAGTCTCTTCAGCTAATTAATTATCACCCTCCAGTGGGTGTTTGCCGTGTTTGCATCCATTTCTTTTCTGCCAATTACATGCTCTCCGGTGAGCTGTGAGGTTACCGCTGCAGACTTTTATATTGCCAAACTGTTCCTTCTGCCTGTTGTGTGTGGGTTTGGTCTCTTTACACAGGCATTCCACCTTCAGTGTTTTCCGTGGCGTCGCAGTTCTCACGACCGGACCGGCCGTAATTTATTCACCAAAAGAGTTGCCCCTGCTCGAGAACGCGCCAAAGGAAACAGCAGGATTCAGTATTATTTTTAACATCGTCCTTTATTCCGCTAGTCTGCAGGCAGCATCTCACTCCATTTTTAAGCCCTACGCGTTTCGGAACATACTTGTTCCTTGTTCACGGGCAATTTCATGCTGACAGGCAAAGTGGTGAAGTCGAAAACCATAACGCTTTTAAACTTCCTTTGGTGTGAAGCCCTCTGGTGGGTGTGACTTCCTCTCGTGGAAAGCCCTCTAAGCATTGTGGAATTCGTAGTCTCTTCAGCCAATTAATTATCACCCTCCAGTGGGTGTTTGCCGTGTTTGCATCCATTTCTTTTCTGCCAATTACATGCTCTCCGGTGAGCTGTGAGGTTACCGCTGCAGACTTTTATATTGCCAAACTGTTCCTTCTGCCTGTTGTGTGTGGGTTTGGTCTCTTTACACAGGCAGTCCACCTTCAGTGTTTTCCGTGGCGTCGCAGTTCTCACGACCGGACCGGCCGTAATTTATTCACCAAAAGAGTTGCCCCTGCTCGAGAACGTGCCAAAGGAAACAGCAGGATTCAGTATTATTTTTAACATCGTCCTTTATTCCGCTAGTCTGCAGGCAGCATCTCACTCCATTTCTAAGCCCTACGCGTTTTCGGAACATACTTGTTCCTTGTTCACGGGCAATTTCATGCTGACAGGCAAAGTGGTGAAGTCGAAAACCATAACGCTTTTAAACTTCCTTTGGTGTGAAGCCCTCTGGTGGGTGTGACTTCCTCTCGTGGAAAGCCCTCTAAGCATTGTGGAATTCGTAGTCTCTTCAGCCAATTAATTATCACCCTCCAGTGGGTGTTTGCCGTGTTTGCATCCATTTCTTTTCTGCCAATTACATGCTCTCCGGTGAGCTGTGAGGTTACCGCTGCAGACTTTTATATTGCCAAACTGTTCCTTCTGCCTGTTGTGTGTGGGTTTGGTCTCTATACACAGGCAGTCCACCTTCAGTGTTTTCCGTGGCGTCGTAGTTCTCACGACCGGACCGGCCGTAATTTATTCACCAAAAGAGTTGCCCCTGCTCCTGAACGTGCCAAAGGAAACAGCAGGATTCAGTATTATTTTTAACATCGTCCTTTATTCCGCTAGTCTGCAGGCAGCATCTCACTCCATTTCTAAGCCCTACGCGTTTCGGAACATACTTGTCCTTGTTCACGGGCAATTTCATGCTGACAGGCAAAGTGGTGAAGTAAAAAACCATAACGCTTTTAAACATCCTTTGGTGTGAAGCCCTCTGGTGGGTGTGACTTCCTCTCGTGGAAAGCCCTCTAAGCAATGTGGAATTCGTAGTCTCTTCAGCTAATTAATTATCACCCTCCAGTGGGTGTTTGCCGTGTTTGCATCCATTTCTTTTCTGCCAATTACATGCTCTCCGGTGAGCTGTGAGGTTACCGCTGCAGACTTTTATATTGCCAAACTGTTCCTTCTGCCTGTTGTGTGTGGGTTTGGTCTCTTTACACAGGCATTCCACCTTCAGTGTTTTCCGTGGCGTCGCAGTTCTCACGACCGGACCGGCCGTAATTTATTCACCAAAAGAGTTGCCCCTGCTCGAGAACGCGCCAAAGGAAACAGCAGGATTCAGTATTATTTTTAACATCGTCCTTTATTCCGCTAGTCTGCAGGCAGCATCTCACTCCATTTTTAAGCCCTACGCGTTTCGGAACATACTTGTTCCTTGTTCACGGGCAATTTCATGCTGACAGGCAAAGTGGTGAAGTCGAAAACCATAACGCTTTTAAACTTCCTTTGGTGTGAAGCCCTCTGGTGGGTGTGACTTCCTCTCGTGGAAAGCCCTCTAAGCATTGTGGAATTCGTAGTCTCTTCAGCCAATTAATTATCACCCTCCAGTGGGTGTTTGCCGTGTTTGCATCCATTTCTTTTCTGCCAATTACATGCTCTCCGGTGAGCTGTGAGGTTACCGCTGCAGACTTTTATATTGCCAAACTGTTCCTTCTGCCTGTTGTGTGTGGGTTTGGTCTCTTTACACAGGCAGTCCACCTTCAGTGTTTTCCGTGGCGTCGCAGTTCTCACGACCGGACCGGCCGTAATTTATTCACCAAAAGAGTTGCCCCTGCTCGAGAACGTGCCAAAGGAAACAGCAGGATTCCGTATTATTTTTAACATCGTCCTTTATTCCGCTAGTCTGCAGGCAGCATCTCACTCCATTTCTAAGCCCTACGCGTTTTCGGAACATACTTGTTCCTTGTTCACGGGCAATTTCATGCTGACAGGCAAAGTGGTGAAGTCGAAAACCATAACGCTTTTAAACTTCCTTTGGTGTGAAGCCCTCTGGTGGGTGTGACTTCCTCTCGTGGAAAGCCCTCTAAGCATTGTGGAATTCGTAGTCTCTTCAGCCAATTAATTATCACCCTCCAGTGGGTGTTTGCCGTGTTTGCATCCATTTCTTTTCTGCCAATTACATGCTCTCCGGTGAGCTGTGAGGTTACTGCTGCAGACTTTTATATTGCCAAACTGTTCCTTCTGCCTGTTGTGTGTGGGTTTGGTCTCTTTACACAGGCAGTCCACCTTCAGTGTTTTCCGTGGCGTCGCAGTTCTCACGACCAGACCGGCCATAATTTATTCACCAAAAGAGTTGCCCCTGCTCGAGAACGCGCCAAAGGAAACAGCAGGATTCAGTATTATTTTTAACATCGTCCTTTATTCCGCTAGTCTGCAGGCAGTATCTCACTCCATTTCTAAGCCCTACGCGTTTCGGAACATACTTGTTCCTTGTTCACGAGCAATTTCATGCTGACAGGCAAAGTGGTGAAGTCGAATACCATAACGCTTTTAAACTTCCTTTGGTGTGAAGCCCTCTGGTGGGTGTGACTTCCTCTCGTGGAAAGCCCTCTAAGCATTGTGGAATTCGTAGTCTCTTCAGCCAATTAATTATCACCCTCCAGTGGGTGTTTGCCGTGTTTGCATCCATTTTTTTCTGCCAATTACATGCTCTCCGGTGAGCTGTGAGGTTACCGCTGCAGACTTTTATATTGCCAAACTGTTCCTTCTGCCTGTTGTGTGTGGGTTTGGTCTCTATACACAGGCAGTCCACCTTCAGTGTTTTCCGTGGCGTCGCAGTTCTCACGACCGGACCGGCCGTAATTTATTCACCAAAAGAGTTGCCCCTGCTCGAGAACGTGCCAAAGGAAACAGCAGGATTCAGTATTATTTTTAACATCGTCCTTTATTCCGCTAGTCTGCAGGCAGCATCTCACTCCATTTCTAAGCCCTACGCGTTTCGGAACATACTTGTCCTTGTTCACGGGCAATTTCATGCTGACAGGCAAAGTGGTGAAGTAAAAAACCATAACGCTTTTAAACATCCTTTGGTGTGAAGCCCTCTGGTGGGTGTGACTTCCTCTCGTGGAAAGCCCTCTAAGCATTGTGGAATTCGTAGTCTCTTCAGCTAATTAATTATCACCCTCCAGTGGGTGTTTGCCGTGTTTGCATCCATTTCTTTTCTGCCAATTACATGCTCTCCGGTGAGCTGTGAGGTTACCGCTGCAGACTTTTATATTGCCAAACTGTTCCTTCTGCCTGTTGTGTGTGGGTTTGGTCTCTTTACACAGGCAGTCCACCTTCAGTGTTTTCCATGGCGTCGCAGTTCTCACGACCGGACCGGCCGTAATTTATTCACCAAAAGAGTTGCCCCTGCTCGAGAACGCGCCAAAGGAAACAGCAGGATTCAGTATTATTTTTAACATCGTCCTTTATTCCGCTAGTCTGCAGGCAGCATCTCACTCCATTCCTAAACCCTACGCGTTTTGGAACATACTTGTTCCTTGTTCACGGGCAATTTCATGCTGACAGGCAAAGTGGTGAAGTCGAAAACCATAACGCTTTTAAACTTCCTTTGTGTGAAGCCCTCTGGTGGGTGTGACTTCCTCTCGTGGAAAGACCTCTAAGCATTGTGGAATTCGTAGTCTCTTCAGCCAATTAATTATCACCCTCCAGTGGGTGTTTGCCGTGTTTGCATCCATTTCTTTTCTGCCAATTACATGCTCTCCGGTGAGCTGTGAGGTTACCGCTGCAGACTTTTATATTGCCAAACTGTTCCTTCTGCCTGTTGTGTGTGGGTTTGATCTCTTTACACAGGCAGTCCACCTTCAGTGTTTTCCGTGGCATCACAGTTCTCACGACCGGACCGGCCGTAATTTATTCACCAAAAGAGTTGCCCCTGCTCGAGAACGCGCCAAAGGAAACAGCAGGATTCAGTATTATTTTTAACATCGTCCTTTATTCCGCTAGTCTGCAGGCAGCATCTCACTCCATTTCTAAGCCCTACGCGTTTCGGAACATACTTGTTCCTTGTTCACGGGCAATTTCATGCTGACAGGCAAAGTGGTGAAGTCGAAAACCATAACGCTTTTAAACTTCCTTTGGTGTGAAGCCCTCTGGTGGGTGTGACTTCCTCTAGTGGAAAGCCCTCTAAGCATTGTGGAATTCGTAGTCTCTTCAGCCAATTAATTATCACCCTCCAGTGGGTGTTTGCAGTGTTTGCATCCATTTCTTTTCTGCCAATTACATGCTCTCCAGTGAGCTGTGAGGTCACCGCTGCAGACTTTTATATTGCCAAACTGTTCCTTCTGCCTGTTGTGTGTGGGTTTGGTCTCTTTACACAGGCAGTCCACCTTCAGTGTTTTCCATGGCGTCGCAGTTCTCACGACCGGACCGGCCGTAATTTATTCACCAAAAGAGTTGCCCCTGCTCGAGAACGCGCCAAAGGAAACAGCAGGATTCAGTATTATTTTTAACATCGTCCTTTATTCCGCTAGTCTGCAGGCAGCATCTCACTCCATTTCTAAGCCCTACGCGTTTCGGAACATACTTGTTCCTTGTTCACGGGCAATATCATGCTGACAGGCAAAGTGGTGAAGTCGAAAACCATAACGCTTTTAAACTTCCTTTGGTGTGAAGCCCTCTGGTGGGTGTGACTTCCTCTCGTGGAAAGCCCTCTAAGCATTGTGGAATTCGTAGTCTCTTCAGCCAATTAATTATCACCCTCCAGTGGGTGTTTGCCGTGTTTGCATCCATTTCTTTTCTGCCAATTACATGCTCTCCAGTGAGCTGTGAGGTTACCGCTGCAGACTTTTATATTGCCAAACTGTTCCTTCTGCCTGTTGTGTGTGGGTTTGGTCTCTTTACACAGGCAGTCCACCTTCAGTGTTTTCCGTGGCGTCGCAGTTCTTACGACCGGACCGGCCATAATTTATTCACCAAAAGAGTTGCCCCTGCTCGAGAACGTGCCAAAGGAAACAGCAGGATTCAGTATTATTTTTAACATCGTCCTTTATTCCGCTAGTCTGCAGGCAGCATCTCACTCCATTTCTAAGCCCTACGCGTTTCGGAACATACTTGTTCCTTGTTCACGGGCAATTTCATGCTGACAGGCAAAGTGGTGAAGTCGAAAACCATAACGCTTTTAAACTTCCTTTGGTGTGAAGCCCTCTGGTGGGTGTGACTGCCTCTCGTGGAAAGCCCTCTAAGCATTGTGGAATTCGTAGTCTCTTCAGCCAATTAATTATCACCCTCCAGTGGGTGTTTGCCGTGTTTGCATCCATTTCTTTTCTGCCAATTACATGCTCTCCGGTGAGCTGTGAGGTTACCGCTGCAGACTTTTATATTGCCAAACTGTTCCTTCTGCCTGTTGTGTGTGGGTTTGGTCTCTTAACACAGGCAGTCCACCTTCAGTGTTTTCCGTGGCGTCGCAGTTCTCACGACCGGACCGGCCATAATTTATTCACCAAAAGAGTTGCCCCTGCTCGAGAACGCGCCAAAGGAAACAGCAGGATTCAGTATTATTTTTAACATCGTCCTTTATTCCGCTAGTCTGCAGGCAGTATCTCACTCCATTTCTAAGCCCTACGCGTTTCGGAACATACTTGTTCCTTGTTCACGAGCAATTTCATGCTGACAGGCAAAGTGGTGAAGTCGAATACCATAACGCTTTTAAACTTCCTTTGGTGTGAAGCCCTCTGGTGGGTGTGACTTCCTCTCGTGGAAATCCCTCTAAGCATTGTGGAATTCGTAGTCTCTTCAGCCAATTAATTATCACCCTCCAGTGGGTGTTTGCCGTGTTTGCATCCATTTCTTTTCTGCCAATTACATGCTCTCCGGTGAGCTGTGAGGTTACCGCTGCAGACTTTTATATTGCCAAACTGTTCCTTCTGCCTGTTGTGTGTGGGTTTGGTCTCTATACACAGGCAGCCCACCTTCAGTGTTTTCCGTGGCGTCGCAGTTCTCACGACCGGACCGGCCGTAATTTATTCACCAAAAGAGTTGCCCCTGCTCGAGAACGTGCCAAAGGAAACAGCAGGATTCAGTATTATTTTTAACATCGTCCTTTATTCCGCTAGTCTGCAGGCAGCATCTCACTCCATCTCTAAGCCCTACGCGTTTCGGAACATTCTTGTTCCTTGTTCACGGGCAATTTCATGCTGACAGGCAAAGTGGTGAAGTCAAAAACCATAACGCTTTTAAACATCCTTTGGTGTGAAGCCCTCTGGTGGGTGTGACTTCCTCTCGTGGAAAGCCCTCTAAGCATTGTGGAATTCGTAGTCTCTTCAGCTAATTAATTATCACCCTCCAGTGGGTGTTTGCCGTGTTTGCATCCATTTCTTTTCTGCCAATTACATGCTCTCCGGTGAGCTGTGAGGTTACCGCTGCAGACTTTTATATTGCCAAACTGTTCCTTCTGCCTGTTGTGTGTGGGTTTGGTCTCTTTACACAGGCAGTCCACCTTCAGTGTTTTCCGTGGCGTCGCAGTTCTCACGACCGGACCGGCCGTAATTTATTCACCAAAAGAGTTGCCCCTGCTCGAGAACGCGCCAAAGGAAACAGCAGGATTCAGTATTATTTTTAACATCGTCCTTTATTCCGCTAGTCTGCAGGCAGCATCTCACTCCATTCCTAAGCCCTACGCGTTTTGGAACATACTTGTTCCTTGTTCACGGGCAATTTCATGCTGACAGGCAAAGTGGTGAAGTCGAAAACCATAACGCTTTTAAACTTCCTTTGGTGTGAAGCCCTCTGGTGGGTGTGACTTCCTCTCGTGGAAAGCCCTCTAAGCATTGTGGAATTCGTAGTCTCTTCAGCCAATTAATTATCACCCTCCAGTGGGTGTTTGCCTTGTTTGCATCCATTTCTTTTCTGCCAATTACATGCTCTCCGGTGAGCTGTGAGGTTACCGCTGCAGACTTTTATATTGCCAAACTGTTCCTTCTGCCTGTTGTGTGTGGGTTTGGTCTCTTTACACAGGCAGTCCACCTTCAGTGTTTTCCGTGGCGTCGCAGTTCTCACGACCGGACCGGCCGTAATTTATTCACCAAAAGAGTTGCCCCTGCTCGAGAACGCGCCAAAGGAAACAGCAGGATTCAGTACTATTTTTAACATCGTCCTTTATTCCGCTAGTCTGCAGGCAGCATCTCACTCCATTTCTAAGCCCTACGCGTTTTGGAACATACTTGTTCCTTGTTCCCGAGCAATTTCATGCTGACAGGCAAAGTGGTGAAGTCGAAAACCATAACGCTTTTAAACTTCCTTTGGTGTGAAGCCCTCTGGTGGGTGTGACTTCCTCTCGTGGAAAGCCCTCTAAGCATTGTGGAATTCGTAGTCTCTTCAGCTAATTAATTATCACCCTCCAGTGGGTGTTTGCCGTGTTTGCATCCATTTCTTTTCTGCCAATTACATGCTCTCCGGTGAGCTGTGAGGTTACCGCTGCAGACTTTTATATTGCCAAACTGTTCCTTCTGCCTGTTGTGTGTGGGTTTGGTCTCTTTACACAGGCAGTCCACCTTCAGTGTTTTCCGTGGCGTCGCAGTTCTCACGACCGGACCGGCCGTAATTTATTCACCAAAAGAGTTGCCCCTGCTCGAGAACGTGCCAAAGGAAACAGCAGGATTCAGTATTATTTTTAACATCGTCCTTTATTCCGCTAGTCTGCAGGCAGCATCTCACTCCATTTCTAAGCCCTACGCGTTTCGGAACATACTTGTCCTTGTTCACGGGCAATTTCATGCTGACAGGCAAAGTGGTGAAGTAAAAATCCATAACGCTTTTAAACATCCTTTGGTGTGAAGCCCTCTGGTGGGTGTGACTTCCTCTCGTGGAAAGCCCTCTAAGCATTGTGGAATTCGTAGTCTCTTCAGCTAATTAATTATCACCCTCCAGTGGGTGTTTGCCTTGTTTGCATCCATTTCTTTTCTGCCAAATACATGCTCTCCGGTGAGCTGTGAGGTTACCGCTGCAGACTTTTATATTGCCAAACTGTTCCTTCTGCCTGTTGTGTGTGGGTTTGGTCTCTTTACACAGGCAGTCCACCTTCAGTGTTTTCCGTGGCGTCGCAGTTCTCACGACCGGACCGGCCATAATTTATTCACCAAAAGAGTTGCCCCTGCTCGAGAACGCGCCAAAGGAAACAGCAGGATTCAGTACTATTTTTAACATCGTCCTTTATTCCGCTAGTCTGCAGGCAGCATCTCACTCCATTTCTAAGCCCTACGCGTTTTGGAACATACTTGTTCCTTGTTCCCGAGCAATTTCATGCTGACAGGCAAAGTGGTGAAGTCGAAAACCATAACGCTTTTAAACTTCCTTTGGTGTGAAGCCCTCTGGTGGGTGTGACTTCCTCTCGTGGAAAGCCCTCTAAGCATTGTGGAATTCGTAGTCTCTTCAGCCAATTAATTATCACCCTCCAGTGGGTGTTTGCCGTGTTTGCATCCATTTCTTTTCTGCCAATTACATGCTCTCCGGTGAGCTGTGAGGTTACCGCTGCAGACTTTTATATTGCCAAACTGTTCCTTCTGCCTGTTGTGTGTGGGTTTGGTCTCTTTACACAGGCAGTCCACCTTCAGTGTTTTCCGTGGCGTCGCAGTTCTCACGACCGGACCGGCCGTAATTTATTCACCAAAAGAGTTGCCCCTGCTCGAGAACGTGCCAAAGGAAACAGCAGGATTCAGTATTATTTTTAACATCGTCCTTTATTCCGCTAGTCTGCAGGCAGCATCTCACTCCATCTCTAAGCCCTACGCGTTTCGGAACATTCTTGTTCCTTGTTCACGGGCAATTTCATGCTGACAGGCAAAGTGGTGAAGTCAAAAACCATAACGCTTTTAAACATCCTTTGGTGTGAAGCCCTCTGGTGGGTGTGACTTCCTCTCGTGGAAAGCCCTCTAAGCATTGTGGAATTCGTAGTCTCTTCAGCTAATTAATTATCACCCTCCAGTGGGTGTTTGCCGTGTTTGCATCCATTTCTTTTCTGCCAATTACATGCTCTCCGGTGAGCTGTGAGGTTACCGCTGCAGACTTTTATATTGCCAAACTGTTCCTTCTGCCTGTTGTGTGTGGGTTTGGTCTCTTTACACAGGCAGTCCACCTTCAGTGTTTTCCGTGGCGTCGCAGTTCTCACGACCGGACCGGCCGTAATTTATTCACCAAAAGAGTTGCCCCTGCTCGAGAACGCGCCAAAGGAAACAGCAGGATTCAGTATTATTTTTAACATCGTCCTTTATTCCGCTAGTCTGCAGGCAGCATCTCACTCCATTCCTAAGCCCTACGCGTTTTGGAACATACTTGTTCCTTGTTCACGGGCAATTTCATGCTGACAGGCAAAGTGGTGAAGTCGAAAACCATAACGCTTTTAAACTTCCTTTGGTGTGAAGCCCTCTGGTGGGTGTGACTTCCTCTCGTGGAAAGCCCTCTAAGCATTGTGGAATTCGTAGTCTCTTCAGCCAATTAATTATCACCCTCCAGTGGGTGTTTGCCTTGTTTGCATCCATTTCTTTTCTGCCAATTACATGCTCTCCGGTGAGCTGTGAGGTTACCGCTGCAGACTTTTATATTGCCAAACTGTTCCTTCTGCCTGTTGTGTGTGGGTTTGGTCTCTTTACACAGGCAGTCCACCTTCAGTGTTTTCCGTGGCGTCGCAGTTCTCACGACCGGACCGGCCGTAATTTATTCACCAAAAGAGTTGCCCCTGCTCGAGAACGCGCCAAAGGAAACAGCAGGATTCAGTACTATTTTTAACATCGTCCTTTATTCCGCTAGTCTGCAGGCAGCATCTCACTCCATTTCTAAGCCCTACGCGTTTTGGAACGTACTTGTTCCTTGTTCCCGAGCAATTTCATGCTGACAGGCAAAGTGGTGAAGTCGAAAACCATAACGCTTTTAAACTTCCTTTGGTGTGAAGCCCTCTGGTGGGTGTGACTTCCTCTCGTGGAAAGCCCTCTAAGCATTGTGGAATTCGTAGTCTCTTCAGCTAATTAATTATCACCCTCCAGTGGGTGTTTGCCGTGTTTGCATCCATTTCTTTTCTGCCAATTACATGCTCTCCGGTGAGCTGTGAGGTTACCGCTGCAGACTTTTATATTGCCAAACTGTTCCTTCTGCCTGTTGTGTGTGGGTTTGGTCTCTTTACACAGGCAGTCCACCTTCAGTGTTTTCCGTGGCGTCGCAGTTCTCACGACCGGACCGGCCGTAATTTATTCACCAAAAGAGTTGCCCCTGCTCGAGAACGTGCCAAAGGAAACAGCAGGATTCAGTATTATTTTTAACATCGTCCTTTATTCCGCTAGTCTGCAGGCAGCATCTCACTCCATTTCTAAGCCCTACGCGTTTCGGAACATACTTGTCCTTGTTCACGGGCAATTTCATGCTGACAGGCAAAGTGGTGAAGTAAAAAACCATAACGCTTTTAAACATCCTTTGGTGTGAAGCCCTCTGGTGGGTGTGACTTCCTCTCGTGGAAAGCCCTCTAAGCATTGTGGAATTCGTAGTCTCTTCAGCTAATTAATTATCACCCTCCAGTGGGTGTTTGCCTTGTTTGCATCCATTTCTTTTCTGCCAATTACATGCTCTCCGGTGAGCTGTGAGGTTACCGCTGCAGACTTTTATATTGCCAAACTGTTCCTTCTGCCTGTTGTGTGTGGGTTTGGTCTCTTTACACAGGCAGTCCACCTTCAGTGTTTTCCGTGGCGTCGCAGTTCTCACGACCGGACCGGCCATAATTTATTCACCAAAAGAGTTGCCCCTGCTCGAGAACGCGCCAAAGGAAACAGCAGGATTCAGTACTATTTTTAACATCGTCCTTTATTCCGCTAGTCTGCAGGCAGCATCTCACTCCATTTCTAAGCCCTACGCGTTTTGGAACATACTTGTTCCTTGTTCCCGAGCAATTTCATGCTGACAGGCAAAGTGGTGAAGTCGAAAACCATAACGCTTTTAAACTTCCTTTGGTGTGAAGCCCTCTGGTGGGTGTGACTTCCTCTCGTGGAAAGCCCTCTAAGCATTGTGGAATTCGTAGTCTCTTCAGCCAATTAATTATCACCCTCCAGTGGGTGTTTGCCGTGTTTGCATCCATTTCTTTTCTGCCAATTACATGCTCTCCGGTGAGCTGTGAGGTTACCGCTGCAGACTTTTATATTGCCAAACTGTTCCTTCTGCCTGTTGTGTGTGGGTTTGGTCTCTATACACAGGCAGTCCACCTTCAGTGTTTTCCGTGGCGTCGCAGTTCTCACGACCGGACCGGACGTAATTTATTCACCAAAAGAGTTGCCCCTGCTCGAGAACGTGCCAAAGGAAACAGCAGGATTCAGTATTATTTTTAACATCGTCCTTTATTCCGCTAGTCTGCAGGCAGCATCTCACTCCATTTCTAAGCCCTACGCGTTTCGGAACATACTTGTCCTTGTTCACGGGCAATTTCATGCTGACAGGCAAAGTGGTGAAGTAAAAAACCATAACGCTTTTAAACATCCTTTGGTGTGAAGCCCTCTGGTGGGTGTGACTTCCTCTCGTGGAAAGCCCTCTAAGCATTGTGGAATTCGTAGTCTCTTCAGCTAATTAATTATCACCCTCCAGTGGGTGTTTGCCGTGTTTTCATCCATTTCTTTTCTGCCAATTACATGCTCTCCGGTGAGCTGTGAGGTTACCGCTGCAGACTTTTATATTGCCAAACTGTTCCTTCTGCCTGTTGTGTGTGGGTTTGGTCTCTTTACACAGGCAGTCCACCTTCAGTGTTTTCCGTGGCGTCGCAGTTCTCACGACCGGACCGGCCGTAATTTATTCACCAAAAGAGTTGCCCCTGCTCGAGAACGCGCCAAAGGAAACAGCAGGATTCAGTATTATTTTTAACATCGTCCTTTATTCCGCTAGTCTGCAGGCAGCATCTCACTCCATTTCTAAGCCCTACGCGTTTCGGAACATACTTGTTCCTTGTTCACGGGCAATTTCATGCTGACAGGCAAAGTGGTGAAGTCGAAAACCATAACGCTTTTAAACTTCCTTTGGTGTGAAGCCCTCTGGTGGGTGTGACTTCCTCTCGTGGAAAGCCCTCTAAGCATTGTGGAATTCGTAGTCTCTTCAGCCAATTAATTATCACCCTCCAGTGGGTGTTTGCAGTGTTTGCATCCATTTCTTTTCTGCCAATTACATGCTCTCCAGTGAGCTGTGAGGTCACCGCTGCAGACTTTTATATTGCCAAACTGTTCCTTCTGCCTGTTGTGTGTGGGTTTGGTCTCTTTACACAGGCAGTCCACCTTCAGTGTTTTCCATGGCGTCGCAGTTCTCACGACCAGACCGGCCGTAATTTATTCACCAAAAGAGTTGCCCCTGCTCGAGAACGCGCCAAAGGAAAAAGCAGGATTCAGTATTATTTTTAACATCGTCCTTTATTCCGCTAGTCTGCAGGCAGCATCTCACTCCATTTCTAAGCCCTACGCGTTTCGGAACATACTTGTTCCTTGTTCACGGGCAATTTCATGCTGACAGGCAAAGTGGTGAAGTCGAAAACCATAACGCTTTTAAACTTCCTTTGGTGTGAAGCCCTCTGGTGGGTGTGACTTCCTCTCGTGGAAAGCCCTCTAAGCATTGTGGAATTCGTAGTCTCTTCAGCCAATTAATTATCACCCTCCAGTGGGTGTTTGCCGTGTTTGCATCCATTTCTTTTCTGCCAATTACATGCTCTCCAGTGAGCTGTGAGGTTACCGCTGCAGACTTTTATATTGCCAAACTGTTCCTTCTGCCTGTTGTGTGTGGGTTTGGTCTCTTTACACAGGCAGTCCACCTTCAGTGTTTTCCGTGGCGTCGCAGTTCTTACGACCGGACCGGCCATAATTTATTCACCAAAAGAGTTGCCCCTGCTCGAGAACGTGCCAAAGGAAACAGCAGGATTCAGTATTATTTTTAACATCGTCCTTTATTCCGCTAGTCTGCAGGCAGCATCTCACTCCATTTCTAAGCCCTACGCGTTTCGGAACATACTTGTTCCTTGTTCACGGGCAATTTCATGCTGACAGGCAAAGTGGTGAAGTCGAAAACCATAACGCTTTTAAACTTCCTTTGGTGTGAAGCCCTCTGGTGGGTGTGACTGCCTCTCGTGGAAAGCCCTCTAAGCATTGTGGAATTCGTAGTCTCTTCAGCCAATTAATTATCACCCTCCAGTGGGTGTTTGCCGTGTTTGCATCCATTTCTTTTCTGCCAATTACATGCTCTCCGGTGAGCTGTGAGGTTACCGCTGCAGACTTTTATATTGCCAAACTGTTCCTTCTGCCTGTTGTGTGTGGGTTTGGTCTCTTAACACAGGCAGTCCAGCTTCAGTGTTTTCCGTGGCGTCGCAGTTCTCACGACCGGACCGGCCATAATTTATTCACCAAAAGAGTTGCCCCTGCTCGAGAACGCGCCAAAGGAAACAGCAGGATTCAGTATTATTTTTAACATCGTCCTTTATTCCGCTAGTCTGCAGGCAGCATCTCACTCCATTTCTAAGCCCTACGCGTTTCGGAACATACTTGTTCCTTGTTCACGGGCAATTTCATGCTGACAGGCAAAGTGGTGAAGTCGAAAACCATAACGCTTTTAAACTTCCTTTGGTGTGAAGCCCTCTGGTGGGTGTGACTTCCTCTCGTGGAAAGCCCTCTAAGCATTGTGGAATTCGTAGTCTCTTCAGCCAATTAATTATCACCCTCCAGTGGGTGTTTGCCGTGTTTGCATCCATTTCTTTTCTGCCAATTACATGCTCTCCGGTGAGCTGTGAGGTTACCGCTGCAGACTTTTATATTGCCAAACTGTTCCTTCTGCCTGTTGTGTGTGGGTTTGGTCTCTTTACACAGGCAGTCCACCTTCAGTGTTTTCCGTGGCGTCGCAGTTCTCACGACCGGACCGGCCATAATTTATTCACCAAAAGAGTTGCCCCTGCTCGAGAACGCGCCAAAGGAAACAGCAGGATTCAGTACTATTTTTAACATCGTCCTTTATTCCGCTAGTCTGCAGGCAGCATCTCACTCCATTTCTAAGCCCTACGCGTTTTGGAACATACTTGTTCCTTGTTCCCGAGCAATTTCATGCTGACAGGCAAAGTGGTGAAGTCGAAAACCATAACGCTTTTAAACTTCCTTTGGTGTGAAGCCCTCTGGTGGGTGTGACTTCCTCTCGTGGAAAGCCCTCTAAGCATTGTGGAATTCGTAGTCTCTTCAGCCAATTAATTATCACCCTCCAGTGGGTGTTTGCCGTGTTTGCATCCATTTCTTTTCTGCCAATTACATGCTCTCCGGTGAGCTGTGAGGTTACCGCTGCAGACTTTTATATTGCCAAACTGTTCCTTCTGCCTGTTGTGTGTGGGTTTGGTCTCTATACACAGGCAGTCCACCTTCAGTGTTTTCCGTGGCGTCGCAGTTCTCACGACCGGACCGGACGTAATTTATTCACCAAAAGAGTTGCCCCTGCTCGAGAACGTGCCAAAGGAAACAGCAGGATTCAGTATTATTTTTAACATCGTCCTTTATTCCGCTAGTCTGCAGGCAGCATCTCACTCCATTTCTAAGCCCTACGCGTTTCGGAACATACTTGTCCTTGTTCACGGGCAATTTCATGCTGACAGGCAAAGTGGTGAAGTAAAAAACCATAACGCTTTTAAACATCCTTTGGTGTGAAGCCCTCTGGTGGGTGTGACTTCCTCTCGTGGAAAGCCCTCTAAGCATTGTGGAATTCGTAGTCTCTTCAGCTAATTAATGATCACCCTCCAGTGGGTGTTTGCCGTGTTTGCATCCATTTCTTTTCTGCCAATTACATGCTCTCCGGTGAGCTGTGAGGTTACCGCTGCAGACTTTTATATTGCCAAACTGTTCCTTCTGCCTGTTGTGTGTGGGTTTGGTCTCTTTACACAGGCAGTCCACCTTCAGTGTTTTCCGTGGCGTCGCAGTTCTCACGACCGGACCGGCCGTAATTTATTCACCAAAAGAGTTGCCCCTGCTCGAGAACGCGCCAAAGGAAACAGCAGGATTCAGTATTATTTTTAACATCGTCCTTTATTCCGCTAGTCTGCAGGCAGCATCTCACTCCATTTCTAAGCCCTACGCGTTTCGGAACATACTTGTTCCTTGTTCACGGGCAATTTCATGCTGACAGGCAAAGTGGTGAAGTCGAAAACCATAACGCTTTTAAACTTCCTTTGGTGTGAAGCCCTCTGGTGGGTGTGACTTCCTCTCGTGGAAAGCCCTCTAAGCATTGTGGAATTCGTAGTCTCTTCAGCCAATTAATTATCACCCTCCAGTGGGTGTTTGCAGTGTTTGCATCCATTTCTTTTCTGCCAATTACATGCTCTCCAGTGAGCTGTGAGGTCACCGCTGCAGACTTTTATATTGCCAAACTGTTCCTTCTGCCTGTTGTGTGTGGGTTTGGTCTCTTTACACAGGCAGTCCACCTTCAGTGTTTTCCATGGCGTCGCAGTTCTCACGACCGGACCGGCTGTAATTTATTCACCAAAAGAGTTGCCCCTGCTCGAGAACGCGCCAAAGGAAAAAGCAGGATTCAGTATTATTTTTAACATCGTCCTTTATTCCGCTAGTCTGCAGGCAGCATCTCACTCCATTTCTAAGCCCTACGCGTTTCGGAACATACTTGTTCCTTGTTCACGGGCAATTTCATGCTGACAGGCAAAGTGGTGAAGTCGAAAACCATAACGCTTTTAAACTTCCTTTGGTGTGAAGCCCTCTGGTGGGTGTGACTTCCTCTCGTGGAAAGCCCTCTAAGCATTGTGGAATTCGTAGTCTCTTCAGCCAATTAATTATCACCCTCCAGTGGGTGTTTGCCGTGTTTGCATCCATTTCTTTTCTGCCAATTACATGCTCTCCAGTGAGCTGTGAGGTTACCGCTGCAGACTTTTATATTGCCAAACTGTTCCTTCTGCCTGTTGTGTGTGGGTTTGGTCTCTTTACACAGGCAGTCCACCTTCAGTGTTTTCCGTGGCGTCGCAGTTCTTACGACCGGACCGGCCATAATTTATTCACCAAAAGAGTTGCCCCTGCTCGAGAACGTGCCAAAGGAAACAGCAGGATTCAGTATTATTTTTAACATCGTCCTTTATTCCGCTAGTCTGCAGGCAGCATCTCACTCCATTTCTAAGCCCTACGCGTTTCGGAACATACTTGTTCCTTGTTCACGGGCAATTTCATGCTGACAGGCAAAGTGGTGAAGTCGAAAACCATAACGCTTTTAAACTTCCTTTGGTGTGAAGCCCTCTGGTGGGTGTGACTGCCTCTCGTGGAAAGCCCTCTAAGCATTGTGGAATTCGTAGTCTCTTCAGCCAATTAATTATCACCCTCCAGTGGGTGTTTGCCGTGTTTGCATCCATTTCTTTTCTGCCAATTACATGCTCTCCGGTGAGCTGTGAGGTTACCGCTGCAGACTTTTATATTGCCAAACTGTTCCTTCTGCCTGTTGTGTGTGGGTTTGGTCTCTTAACACAGGCAGTCCAGCTTCAGTGTTTTCCGTGGCGTCGCAGTTCTCACGACCGGACCGGCCATAATTTATTCACCAAAAGAGTTGCCCCTGCTCGAGAACGCGCCAAAGGAAACAGCAGGATTCAGTATTATTTTTAACATCGTCCTTTATTCCGCTAGTCTGCAGGCAGTATCTCACTCCATTTCTAAGCCCTACGCGTTTCGGAACATACTTGTTCCTTGTTCACGAGCAATTTCATGCTGACAGGCAAAGTGGTGAAGTCGAATACCATAACGCTTTTAAACTTCCTTTGGTGTGAAGCCCTCTGGTGGGTGTGACTTCCTCTCGTGGAAAGCCCTCTAAGCATTGTGGAATTCGTAGTCTCTTCAGCCAATTAATTATCACCCTCCAGTGGGTGTTTGCCGTGTTTGCATCCATTTCTTTTCTGCCAATTACATGCTCTCCGGTGAGCTGTGAGGTTACCGCTGCAGACTTTTATATTGCCAAACTGTTCCTTCTGCCTGTTGTGTGTGGGTTTGGTCTCTATACACAGGCAGCCCACCTTCAGTGTTTTCCGTGGCGTCGCAGTTCTCACGACCGGACCGGCCGTAATTTATTCACCAAAAGAGTTGCCCCTGCTCGAGAACGTGCCAAAGGAAACAGCAGGATTCAGTATTATTTTTAACATCGTCCTTTATTCCGCTAGTCTGCAGGCAGCATCTCACTCCATCTCTAAGCCCTACGCGTTTCGGAACATTCTTGTTCCTTGTTCACGGGCAATTTCATGCTGACAGGCAAAGTGGTGAAGTCAAAAACCATAACGCTTTTAAACATCCTTTGGTGTGAAGCCCTCTGGTGGGTGTGACTTCCTCTCGTGGAAAGCCCTCTAAGCATTGTGGAATTCGTAGTCTCTTCAGCTAATTAATTATCACCCTCCAGTGGGTGTTTGCCGTGTTTGCATCCATTTCTTTTCTGCCAATTACATGCTCTCCGGTGAGCTGTGAGGTTACCGCTGCAGACTTTTATATTGCCAAACTGTTCCTTCTGCCTGTTGTGTGTGGGTTTGGTCTCTTTACACAGGCAGTCCACCTTCAGTGTTTTCCGTGGCGTCGCAGTTCTCACGACCGGACCGGCCGTAATTTATTCATCAAAAGAGTTGCCCCTGCTCGAGAACGCGCCAAAGGAAACAGCAGGATTCAGTATTATTTTTAACATCGTCCTTTATTCCGCTAGTCTGCAGGCAGCATCTCACTCCATTCCTAAGCCCTACGCGTTTTGGAACATACTTGTTCCTTGTTCACGGGCAATTTCATGCTGACAGGCAAAGTGGTGAAGTCGAAAACCATAACGCTTTTAAACTTCCTTTGGTGTGAAGCCCTCTGGTGGGTGTGACTTCCTCTCGTGGAAAGCCCTCTAAGCATTGTGGAATTCGTAGTCTCTTCAGCCAATTAATTATCACCCTCCAGTGGGTGTTTGCCTTGTTTGCATCCATTTCTTTTCTGCCAATTACATGCTCTCCGGTGAGCTGTGAGGTTACCGCTGCAGACTTTTATATTGCCAAACTGTTCCTTCTGCCTGTTGTGTGTGGGTTTGGTCTCTTTACACAGGCAGTCCACCTTCAGTGTTTTCCGTGGCGTCGCAGTTCTCACGACCGGACCGGCCATAATTTATTCACCAAAAGAGTTGCCCCTGCTCGAGAACGCGCCAAAGGAAACAGCAGGATTCAGTACTATTTTTAACATCGTCCTTTATTCCGCTAGTCTGCAGGCAGCATCTCACTCCATTTCTAAGCCCTACGCGTTTTGGAACATACTTGTTCCTTGTTCCCGAGCAATTTCATGCTGACAGGCAAAGTGGTGAAGTCGAAAACCATAACGCTTTTAAACTTCCTTTGGTGTGAAGCCCTCTGGTGGGTGTGACTTCCTCTCGTGGAAAGCCCTCTAAGCATTGTGGAATTCGTAGTCTCTTCAGCTAATTAATTATCACCCTCCAGTGGGTGTTTGCCGTGTTTGCATCCATTTCTTTTCTGCCAATTACATGCTCTCCGGTGAGCTGTGAGGTTACCGCTGCAGACTTTTATATTGCCAAACTGTTCCTTCTGCCTGTTGTGTGTGGGTTTGGTCTCTTTACACAGGCAGTCCACCTTCAGTGTTTTCCGTGGCGTCGCAGTTCTCACGACCGGACCGGCCGTAATTTATTCACCAAAAGAGTTGCCCCTGCTCGAGAACGCGCCAAAGGAAACAGCAGGATTCAGTATTATTTTTAACATCGTCCTTTATTCCGCTAGTCTGCAGGCAGCATCTCACTCCATTCCTAAACCCTACGCGTTTTGGAACATACTTGTTCCTTGTTCACGGGCAATTTCATGCTGACAGGCAAAGTGGTGAAGTCGAAAACCATAACGCTTTTAAACTTCCTTTGTGTGAAGCCCTCTGGTGGGTGTGACTTCCTCTCGTGGAAAGACCTCTAAGCATTGTGGAATTCGTAGTCTCTTCAGCCAATTAATTATCACCCTCCAGTGGGTGTTTGCCGTGTTTGCATCCATTTCTTTTCTGCCAATTACATGCTCTCCGGTGAGCTGTGAGGTTACCGCTGCAGACTTTTATATTGCCAAACTGTTCCTTCTGCCTGTTGTGTGTGGGTTTGATCTCTTTACACAGGCAGTCCACCTTCAGTGTTTTCCGTGGCATCACAGTTCTCACGACCGGACCGGCCGTAATTTATTCACCAAAAGAGTTGCCCCTGCTCGAGAACGCGCCAAAGGAAACAGCAGGATTCAGTATTATTTTTAACATCGTCCTTTATTCCGCTAGTCTGCAGGCAGCATCTCACTCCATTTCTAAGCCCTACGCGTTTCGGAACATACTTGTTCCTTGTTCACGGGCAATTTCATGCTGACAGGCAAAGTGGTGAAGTCGAAAACCATAACGCTTTTAAACTTCCTTTGGTGTGAAGCCCTCTGGTGGGTGTGACTTCCTCTCGTGGAAAGCCCTCTAAGCATTGTGGAATTCGTAGTCTCTTCAGCCAATTAATTATCACCCTCCAGTGGGTGTTTGCAGTGTTTGCATCCATTTCTTTTCTGCCAATTACATGCTCTCCAGTGAGCTGTGAGGTCACCGCTGCAGACTTTTATATTGCCAAACTGTTCCTTCTGCCTGTTGTGTGTGGGTTTGGTCTCTTTACACAGGCAGTCCACCTTCAGTGTTTTCCATGGCGTCGCAGTTCTCACGACCGGACCGGCCGTAATTTATTCACCAAAAGAGTTGCCCCTGCTCGAGAACGCGCCAAAGGAAAAAGCAGGATTCAGTATTATTTTTAACATCGTCCTTTATTCCGCTAGTCTGCAGGCAGCATCTCACTCCATTTCTAAGCCCTACGCGTTTCGGAACATACTTGTTCCTTGTTCACGGGCAATTTCATGCTGACAGGCAAAGTGGTGAAGTCGAAAACCATAACGCTTTTAAACTTCCTTTGGTGTGAAGCCCTCTGGTGGGTGTGACTTCCTCTCGTGGAAAGCCCTCTAAGCATTGTGGAATTCGTAGTCTCTTCAGCCAATTAATTATCACCCTCCAGTGGGTGTTTGCCGTGTTTGCATCCATTTCTTTTCTGCCAATTACATGCTCTCCAGTGAGCTGTGAGGTTACCGCTGCAGACTTTTATATTGCCAAACTGTTCCTTCTGCCTGTTGTGTGTGGGTTTGGTCTCTTTACACAGGCAGTCCACCTTCAGTGTTTTCCGTGGCGTCGCAGTTCTTACGACCGGACCGGCCATAATTTATTCACCAAAAGAGTTGCCCCTGCTCGAGAACGTGCCAAAGGAAACAGCAGGATTCAGTATTATTTTTAACATCGTCCTTTATTCCGCTAGTCTGCAGGCAGCATCTCACTCCATTTCTAAGCCCTACGCGTTTCGGAACATACTTGTTCCTTGTTCACGGGCAATTTCATGCTGACAGGCAAAGTGGTGAAGTCGAAAACCATAACGCTTTTAAACTTCCTTTGGTGTGAAGCCCTCTGGTGGGTGTGACTGCCTCTCGTGGAAAGCCCTCTAAGCATTGTGGAATTCGTAGTCTCTTCAGCCAATTAATTATCACCCTCCAGTGGGTGTTTGCCGTGTTTGCATCCATTTCTTTTCTGCCAATTACATGCTCTCCGGTGAGCTGTGAGGTTACCGCTGCAGACTTTTATATTGCCAAACTGTTCCTTCTGCCTGTTGTGTGTGGGTTTGGTCTCTTAACACAGGCAGTCCAGCTTCAGTGTTTTCCGTGGCGTCGCAGTTCTCACGACCGGACCGGCCATAATTTATTCACCAAAAGAGTTGCCCCTGCTCGAGAACGCGCCAAAGGAAACAGCAGGATTCAGTATTATTTTTAACATCGTCCTTTATTCCGCTAGTCTGCAGGCAGTATCTCACTCCATTTCTAAGCCCTACGCGTTTCGGAACATACTTGTTCCTTGTTCACGAGCAATTTCATGCTGACAGGCAAAGTGGTGAAGTCGAATACCATAACGCTTTTAAACTTCCTTTGGTGTGAAGCCCTCTGGTGGGTGTGACTTCCTCTCGTGGAAAGCCCTCTAAGCATTGTGGAATTCGTAGTCTCTTCAGCCAATTAATTATCACCCTCCAGTGGGTGTTTGCCGTGTTTGCATCCATTTCTTTTCTGCCAATTACATGCTCTCCGGTGAGCTGTGAGGTTACCGCTGCAGACTTTTATATTGCCAAACTGTTCCTTCTGCCTGTTGTGTGTGGGTTTGGTCTCTATACACAGGCAGCCCACCTTCAGTGTTTTCCGTGGCGTCGCAGTTCTCACGACCGGACCGGCCGTAATTTATTCACCAAAAGAGTTGCCCCTGCTCGAGAACGTGCCAAAGGAAACAGCAGGATTCAGTATTATTTTTAACATCGTCCTTTATTCCGCTAGTCTGCAGGCAGCATCTCACTCCATCTCTAAGCCCTACGCGTTTCGGAACATTCTTGTTCCTTGTTCACGGGCAATTTCATGCTGACAGGCAAAGTGGTGAAGTCAAAAACCATAACGCTTTTAAACATCCTTTGGTGTGAAGCCCTCTGGTGGGTGTGACTTCCTCTCGTGGAAAGCCCTCTAAGCATTGTGGAATTCGTAGTCTCTTCAGCTAATTAATTATCACCCTCCAGTGGGTGTTTGCCGTGTTTGCATCCATTTCTTTTCTGCCAATTACATGCTCTCCGGTGAGCTGTGAGGTTACCGCTGCAGACTTTTATATTGCCAAACTGTTCCTTCTGCCTGTTGTGTGTGGGTTTGGTCTCTTTACACAGGCAGTCCACCTTCAGTGTTTTCCGTGGCGTCGCAGTTCTCACGACCGGACCGGCCGTAATTTATTCATCAAAAGAGTTGCCCCTGCTCGAGAACGCGCCAAAGGAAACAGCAGGATTCAGTATTATTTTTAACATCGTCCTTTATTCCGCTAGTCTGCAGGCAGCATCTCACTCCATTCCTAAGCCCTACGCGTTTTGGAACATACTTGTTCCTTGTTCACGGGCAATTTCATGCTGACAGGCAAAGTGGTGAAGTCGAAAACGATAACGCTTTTAAACTTCCTTTGGTGTGAAGCCCTCTGGTGGGTGTGACTTCCTCTCGTGGAAAGCCCTCTAAGCATTGTGGAATTCGTAGTCTCTTCAGCCAATTAATTATCACCCTCCAGTGGGTGTTTGCCTTGTTTGCATCCATTTCTTTTCTGCCAATTACATGCTCTCCGGTGAGCTGTGAGGTTACCGCTGCAGACTTTTATATTGCCAAACTGTTCCTTCTGCCTGTTGTGTGTGGGTTTGGTCTCTTTACACAGGCAGTCCACCTTCAGTGTTTTCCGTGGCGTCGCAGTTCTCACGACCGGACCGGCCATAATTTATTCACCAAAAGAGTTGCCCCTGCTCGAGAACGCGCCAAAGGAAACAGCAGGATTCAGTACTATTTTTAACATCGTCCTTTATTCCGCTAGTCTGCAGGCAGCATCTCACTCCATTTCAAAGCCCTACGCGTTTTGGAACATACTTGTTCCTTGTTCCCGAGCAATTTCATGCTGACAGGCAAAGTGGTGAAGTCGAAAACCATAACGCTTTTAAACTTCCTTTGGTGTGAAGCCCTCTGGTGGGTGTGACTTCCTCTCGTGGAAAGCCCTCTAAGCATTGTGGAATTCGTAGTCTCTTCAGCTAATTAATTATCACCCTCCAGTGGGTGTTTGCCGTGTTTGCATCCATTTCTTTTCTGCCAATTACATGCTCTCCGGTGAGCTGTGAGGTTACCGCTGAAGACTTTTATATTGCCAAACTGTTCCTTCTGCCTGTTGTGTGTGGGTTTGGTCTCTTTACACAGGCAGTCCACCTTCAGTGTTTTCCGTGGCGTCGCAGTTCTCACGACCGGACCGGCCGTAATTTATTCACCAAAAGAGTTGCCCCTGCTCGAGAACGTGCCAAAGGAAACAGCAGGATTCAGTATTATTTTTAACATCGTCCTTTATTCCGCTAGTCTGCAGGCAGCATCTCACTCCATTTCTAAGCCCTACGCGTTTCGGAACATACTTGTCCTTGTGCACGGGCAATTTCATGCTGACAGGCAAAGTGGTGAAGTAAAAAACCATAACGCTTTTAAACATCCTTTGGTGTGAAGCCCTCTGGTGGGTGTGACTTCCTCTCGTGGAAAGCCCTCTAAGCATTGTGGAATTCGTAGTCTCTTCAGCTAATTAATTATCACCCTCCAGTGGGTGTTTGCCTTGTTTGCATCCATTTCTTTTCTGCCAATTACATGCTCTCCGGTGAGCTGTGAGGTTACCGCTGCAGACTTTTATATTGCCAAACTGTTCCTTCTGCCTGTTGTGTGTGGGTTTGGTCTCTTTACACAGGCAGTCCACCTTCAGTGTTTTCCGTGGCGTCGCAGTTCTCACGACCGGACCGGCCATAATTTATTCACCAAAAGAGTTGCCCCTGCTCGAGAACGCGCCAAAGGAAACAGCAGGATTCAGTACTATTTTTAACATCGTCCTTTATTCCGCTAGTCTGCAGGCAGCATCTCACTCCATTTCTAAGCCCTACGCGTTTTGGAACATACTTGTTCCTTGTTCCCGAGCAATTTCATGCTGACAGGCAAAGTGGTGAAGTCGAAAACCATAACGCTTTTAAACTTCCTTTGGTGTGAAGCCCTCTGGTGGGTGTGACTTCCTCTCGTGGAAAGCCCTCTAAGCATTGTGGAATTCGTAGTCTCTTCAGCTAATTAATTATCACCCTCCAGTGGGTGTTTGCCGTGTTTGCATCCATTTCTTTTCTGCCAATTACATGCTCTCCGGTGAGCTGTGAGGTTACCGCTGCAGACTTTTATATTGCCAAACTGTTCCTTCTGCCTGTTGTGTGTGGGTTTGGTCTCTTTACACAGGCAGTCCACCTTCAGTGTTTTCCGTGGCGTCGCAGTTCTCACGACCGGACCGGCCGTAATTTATTCACCAAAAGAGTTGCCCCTGCTCGAGAACGTGCCAAAGGAAACAGCAGGATTCAGTTTTATTTTTAACATCGTCCTTTATTCCGCTAGTCTGCAGGCAGCATCTCACTCCATTTCTAAGCCCTACGCGTTTCGGAACATACTTGTCCTTGTTCACGGGCAATTTCATGCTGACAGGCAAAGTGGTGAAGTAAAAAACCATAACGCTTTTAAACATCCTTTGGTGTGAAGCCCTCTGGTGGGTGTGACTTCCTCTCGTGGAAAGCCCTCTAAGCATTGTGGAATTCGTAGTCTCTTCAGCTAATTAATTATCACCCTCCAGTGGGTGTTTGCCGTGTTTGCATCCATTTCTTTTCTGCCAATTACATGCTCTCCGGTGAGCTGTGAGGTTACCGCTGCAGACTTTTATATTGCCAAACTGTTCCTTCTGCCTGTTGTGTGTGGGTTTGGTCTCTTTACACAGGCAGTCCACCTTCAGTGTTTTCCGTGGCGTCGCAGTTCTCACGACCGGACCGGCCGTAATTTATTCACCAAAAGAGTTGCCCCTGCTCGAGAACGCGCCAAAGGAAACAGCAGGATTCAGTATTATTTTTAACATCATCCTTTATTCCGCTAGTCTGCAGGCAGCATCTCACTCCATTCCTAAACCCTACGCGTTTTGGAACATACTTGTTCCTTGTTCACGGGCAATTTCATGCTGACAGGCAAAGTGGTGAAGTCGAAAACCATAACGCTTTTAAACTTCCTTTGTGTGAAGCCCTCTGGTGGGTGTGACTTCCTCTCGTGGAAAGACCTCTAAGCATTGTGGAATTCGTAGTCTCTTCAGCCAATTAATTATCACCCTCCAGTGGGTGTTTGCCGTGTTTGCATCCATTTCTTTTCTGCCAATTACATGCTCTCCGGTGAGCTGTGAGGTTACCGCTGCAGACTTTTATATTGCCAAACTGTTCCTTCTGCCTGTTGTGTGTGGGTTTGATCTCTTTACACAGGCAGTCCACCTTCAGTGTTTTCCGTGGCGTCACAGTTCTCACGACCGGACCGGCCGTAATTTATTCACCAAAAGAGTTGCCCCTGCTCGAGAACGCGCCAAAGGAAACAGCAGGATTCAGTATTATTTTTAACATCGTCCTTTATTCCGCTAGTCTGCAGGCAGCATCTCACTCCATTTCTAAGCCCTACGCGTTTCGGAACATACTTGTTCCTTGTTCACGGGCAATTTCATGCTGACAGGCAAAGTGGTGAAGTCGAAAACCATAACGCTTTTAAACTTCCTTTGGTGTGAAGCCCTCTGGTGGGTGTGACTTCCTCTCGTGGAAAGCCCTCTAAGCATTGTGGAATTCGTAGTCTCTTCAGCCAATTAATTATCACCCTCCAGTGGGTGTTTGCAGTGTTTGCATCCATTTCTTTTCTGCCAATTACATGCTCTCCAGTGAGCTGTGAGGTCACCGCTGCAGACTTTTATATTGCCAAACTGTTCCTTCTGCCTGTTGTGTGTGGGTTTGGTCTCTTTACACAGGCAGTCCACCTTCAGTGTTTTCCATGGCGTCGCAGTTCTCACGACCGGACCGGCCGTAATTTATTCACCAAAAGAGTTGCCCCTGCTCGAGAACGCGCCAAAGGAAACAGCAGGATTCAGTATTATTTTTAACATCGTCCTTTATTCCGCTAGTCTGCAGGCAGCATCTCACTCCATTTCTAAGCCCTACGCGTTTCGGAACATACTTGTTCCTTGTTCAAGGGCAATTTCATGCTGACAGGCAAAGTGGTGAAGTCGAAAACCATAACGCTTTTAAACTTCCTTTGGTGTGAAGCCCTCTGGTGGGTGTGACTTCCTCTCGTGGAAAGCCCTCTAAGCATTGTGGAATTCGTAGTCTCTTCAGCTAATTAATTATCACCCTCCAGTGGGTGTTTGCCGTGTTTGCATCCATTTCTTTTCTGCCAATTACATGCTCTCCGGTGAGCTGTGAGGTTACCGCTGCAGACTTTTATATTGCCAAACTGTTCCTTCTGCCTGTTGTGTGTGGGTTTGGTCTCTTTACACAGGCAGTCCACCTTCAGTGTTTTCCGTGGCGTCGCAGTTCTCACGACCGGACCGGCCGTAATTTATTCACCAAAAGAGTTGCCCCTGCTCGAGAACGCGCCAAAGGAAACAGCAGGATTCAGTATTATTTTTAACATCATCCTTTATTCCGCTAGTCTGCAGGCAGCATCTCACTCCATTCCTAAACCCTACGCGTTTTGGAACATACTTGTTCCTTGTTCACGGGCAATTTCATGCTGACAGGCAAAGTGGTGAAGTCGAAAACCATAACGCTTTTAAACTTCCTTTGTGTGAAGCCCTCTGGTGGGTGTGACTTCCTCTCGTGGAAAGACCTCTAAGCATTGTGGAATTCGTAGTCTCTTCAGCCAATTAATTATCACCCTCCAGTGGGTGTTTGCCGTGTTTGCATCCATTTCTTTTCTGCCAATTACATGCTCTCCGGTGAGCTGTGAGGTTACCGCTGCAGACTTTTATATTGCCAAACTGTTCCTTCTGCCTGTTGTGTGTGGGTTTGATCTCTTTACACAGGCAGTCCACCTTCAGTGTTTTCCGTGGCGTCACAGTTCTCACGACCGGACCGGCCGTAATTTATTCACCAAAAGAGTTGCCCCTGCTCGAGAACGCGCCAAAGGAAACAGCAGGATTCAGTATTATTTTTAACATCGTCCTTTATTCCGCTAGTCTGCAGGCAGCATCTCACTCCATTTCTAAGCCCTACGCGTTTCGGAACATACTTGTTCCTTGTTCACGGGCAATTTCATGCTGACAGGCAAAGTGGTGAAGTCGAAAACCATAACGCTTTTAAACTTCCTTTGGTGTGAAGCCCTCTGGTGGGTGTGACTTCCTCTCGTGGAAAGCCCTCTAAGCATTGTGGAATTCGTAGTCTCTTCAGCCAATTAATTATCACCCTCCAGTGGGTGTTTGCAGTGTTTGCATCCATTTCTTTTCTGCCAATTACATGCTCTCCAGTGAGCTGTGAGGTCACCGCTGCAGACTTTTATATTGCCAAACTGTTCCTTCTGCCTGTTGTGTGTGGGTTTGGTCTCTTTACACAGGCAGTCCACCTTCAGTGTTTTCCATGGCGTCGCAGTTCTCACGACCGGACCGGCCGTAATTTATTCACCAAAAGAGTTGCCCCTGCTCGAGAACGCGCCAAAGGAAACAGCAGGATTCAGTATTATTTTTAACATCGTCCTTTATTCCGCTAGTCTGCAGGCAGCATCTCACTCCATTTCTAAGCCCTACGCGTTTCGGAACATACTTGTTCCTTGTTCACGGGCAATTTCATGCTGACAGGCAAAGTGGTGAAGTCGAAAACCATAACGCTTTTAAACTTCCTTTGGTGTGAAGCCCTCTGGTGGGTGTGACTTCCTCTCGTGGAAAGCCCTCTAAGCATTGTGGAATTCGTAGTCTCTTCAGCCAATTAATTATCACCCTCCAGTGGGTGTTTGACGTGTTTGCATCCATTTCTTTTCTGCCAATGACATGCTCTCCAGTGAGCTGTGAGGTTACCGCTGCAGACTTTTATATTGCCAAACTGTTCCTTCTGCCTGTTGTGTGTGGGTTTGGTCTCTTTACACAGGCAGTCCACCTTCAGTGTTTTCCGTGGCGTCGCAGTTCTCACGACCGGACCGGCCGTAATTTATTCACCAAAAGAGTTGCCCCTGCTCGAGAACGTGCCAAAGGAAACAGCAGGATTCAGTATTATTTTTAACATCGTCCTTTATTCCGCTAGTCTGCAGGCAGCATCTCACTCCATTTCTAAGCCCTACGCGTTTCGGAACATACTTGTCCTTGTTCACGGGCAATTTCATGCTGACAGGCAAAGTGGTGAAGTAAAAAACCATAACGCTTTTAAACATCCTTTGGTGTGAAGCCCTCTGGTGGGTGTGACTTCCTCTCGTGGAAAGCCCTCTAAGCATAGTGGAATTCGTAGTCTCTTCAGCTAATTAATTATCACCCTCCAGTGGGTGTTTGCCGTGTTTGCATCCATTTCTTTTCTGCCAATTACATGCTCTCCGGTGAGCTGTGAGGTTACCGCTGCAGACTTTTATATTGCCAAACTGTTCCTTCTGCCTGTTGTGTGTGGGTTTGGTCTCTTTACACAGGCAGTCCACCTTCAGTGTTTTCCGTGGCGTCGCAGTTCTCACGACCGGACCGGCCGTAATTTATTCACCAAAAGAGTTGCCCCTGCTCGAGAACGCGCCAAAGGAAACAGCAGGATTCAGTATTATTTTTAACATCATCCTTTATTCCGCTAGTCTGCAGGCAGCATCTCACTCCATTCCTAAACCCTACGCGTTTTGGAACATACTTGTTCCTTGTTCACGGGCAATTTCATGCTGACAGGCAAAGTGGTGAAGTCGAAAACCATAACGCTTTTAAACTTCCTTTGTGTGAAGCCCTCTGGTGGGTGTGACTTCCTCTCGTGGAAAGTCCTCTAAGCATTGTGGAATTCGTAGTCTCTTCAGCCAATTAATTATCACCCTCCAGTGGGTGTTTGCCGTGTTTGCATCCATTTCTTTTCTGCCAATTACATGCTCTCCGGTGAGCTGTGAGGTTACCGCTGCAGACTTTTATATTGCCAAACTGTTCCTTCTGCCTGTTGTGTGTGGGTTTGATCTCTTTACACAGGCAGTCCACCTTCAGTGTTTTCCGTGGCGTCACAGTTCTCACGACCGGACCGGCCGTAATTTATTCACCAAAAGAGTTGCCCCTGCTCGAGAACGCGCCAAAGGAAACAGCAGGATTCAGTATTATTTTTAACATCGTCCTTTATTCCGCTAGTCTGCAGGCAGCATCTCACTCCATTTCTAAGCCCTACGCGTTTCGGAACATACTTGTTCCTTGTTCACGGGCAATTTCATGCTGACAGGCAAAGTGGTGAAGTCGAAAACCATAACGCTTTTAAACTTCCTTTGGTGTGAAGCCCTCTGGTGGGTGTGACTTTCTCTCGTGGAAAGCCCTCTAAGCATTGTGGAATTCGTAGTCTCTTCAGCCAATTAATTATCACCCTCCAGTGGGTGTTTGCAGTGTTTGCATCCATTTCTTTTCTGCCAATTACATGCTCTCCAGTGAGCTGTGAGGTCACCGCTGCAGACTTTTATATTGCCAAACTGTTCCTTCTGCCTGTTGTGTGTGGGTTTGGTCTCTTTACACAGGCAGTCCACCTTCAGTGTTTTCCATGGCGTCGCAGTTCTCACGACCGGACCGGCCGTAATTTATTCACCAAAAGAGTTGCCCCTGCTCGAGAACGCGCCAAAGGAAACAGCAGGATTCAGTATTATTTTTAACATCGTCCTTTATTCCGCTAGTCTGCAGGCAGCATCTCACTCCATTTCTAAGCCCTACGCGTTTCGGAACATACTTGTTCCTTGTTCACGGGCAATTTCATGCTGACAGGCAAAGTGGTGAAGTCGAAAACCATAACGCTTTTAAACTTCCTTTGGTGTGAAGCCCTCTGGTGGGTGTGACTTCCTCTCGTGGAAAGCCCTCTAAGCATTGTGGAATTCGTAGTCTCTTCAGCCAATTAATTATCACCCTCCAGTGGGTGTTTGACGTGTTTGCATCCATTTCTTTTCTGCCAATGACATGCTCTCCAGTGAGCTGTGAGGTTACCGCTGCAGACTTTTATATTGCCAAACTGTTCCTTCTGCCTGTTGTGTGTGGGTTTGGTCTCTTTACACAGGCAGTCCACCTTCAGTGTTTTCCGTGGCGTCGCAGTTCTCACGACCGGACCGGCCGTAATTTATTCACCAAAAGAGTTGCCCCTGCTCGAGAACGTGCCAAAGGAAACAGCAGGATTCAGTATTATTTTTAACATCGTCCTTTATTCCGCTAGTCTGCAGGCAGCATCTCACTCCATTTCTAAGCCCTACGCGTTTCGGAACATACTTGTCCTTGTTCACGGGCAATTTCATGCTGACAGGCAAAGTGGTGAAGTAAAAAACCATAACGCTTTTAAACATCCTTTGGTGTGAAGCCCTCTGGTGGGTGTGACTTCCTCTCGTGGAAAGCCCTCTAAGCATTGTGGAATTCGTAGTCTCTTCAGCTAATTAATTATCACCCTCCAGTGGGTGTTTGCCTTGTTTGCATCCATTTCTTTTCTGCCAATTACATGCTCTCCGGTGAGCTGTGAGGTTACCGCTGCAGACTTTTATATTGCCAAACTGTTCCTTCTGCCTGTTGTGTGTGGGTTTGGTCTCTTTACACAGGCAGTCCACCTTCAGTGTTTTCCGTGGCGTCGCAGTTCTCACGACCGGACCGGCCATAATTTATTCACCAAAAGAGTTGCCCCTGCTCGAGAACGCGCCAAAGGAAACAGCAGGATTCAGTACTATTTTTAACATCGTCCTTTATTCCGCTAGTCTGCAGGCAGCATCTCACTCCATTTCTAAGCCCTACGCGTTTTGGAACATACTTGTTCCTTGTTCCCGAGCAATTTCATGCTGACAGGCAAAGTGGTGAAGTCGAAAACCATAACGCTTTTAAACTTCCTTTGGTGTGAAGCCCTCTGGTGGGTGTGACTTCCTCTCGTGGAAAGCCCTCTAAGCATTGTGGAATTCGTAGTCTCTTCAGCTAATTAATTATCACCCTCCAGTGGGTGTTTGCCGTGTTTGCATCCATTTCTTTTCTGCCAATTACATGCTCTCCGGTGAGCTGTGAGGTTACCGCTGCAGACTTTTATATTGCCAAACTGTTCCTTCTGCCTGTTGTGTGTGGGTTTGGTCTCTTTACACAGGCAGTCCACCTTCAGTGTTTTCCGTGGCGTCGCAGTTCTCACGACCGGACCGGCCGTAATTTATTCACCAAAAGAGTTGCCCCTGCTCGAGAACGTGCCAAAGGAAACAGCAGGATTCAGTATTATTTTTAACATCGTCCTTTATTCCGCTAGTCTGCAGGCAGCATCTCACTCCATTTCTAAGCCCTACGCGTTTCGGAACATACTTGTCCTTGTTCACGGGCAATTTCATGCTGACAGGCAAAGTGGTGAAGTAAAAAACCATAACGCTTTTTTTTTTTTTTTTTTTTTTTTTTTTTTAAAAACCTTTATTGAACAACGAAAGCTCACAAATGTTGGCCTACAACCACACGGGCTGGCCAGAACAGAATGGTCAAATAACCAGCATACAAAAAGAAGTTCTGCACAGGATATAACATCAGGAGCACTGGTGAAGCAATAAAAACCATCGAGCGTTCAGCAAGAGCAGGATAATAAAGGTTAATTTTCTAGCACGGGGAGGGGACCAAAGAAATAACGGGCCGTATATAAGAGTACAAGGGAGGGACCGTGGCAAGCCGCCATTTTATAGACACAACGTAAGAAAATGAAGCATATAATCAAATTTAGCAAGGACAGAAACAGAATCAGACCATCAAATAGCGACAGTGGCAACAGTCAATCGAGCTCACTCACCTCCGCCCCTACCCGAACAAAGAAGACGTGGTCAAAAAGCCCCATCACAAAGACTACGCAATACGCACCCCAACGGAAAAAGGGAACCTCCATAAAGGAGAAAGGGAAAGAGGGAGAAAAAGACAACAAAAGGAACACTTGCCAGATCATGCACCCCCAGGGGGAAAAACAGGACAATAAAACCGGCATGCGATGTAACAGAAACACGATACCAGAATAGGCAGCGAACCACAATCAGCCACACACCAGAAGAAGGACAGAAAACCCCCGGGGGAGATACGAGGTGACAGAGTCCCGAAAAAGTGAATACACAAGAGCCATAGAACAAAAAAGGGGAAAATAAGGGGGGAAAAGACCCCCCGACACAAACAGACCCCCCCCACCCACCCTTAAGCCCACCCTGCACCCCTGCAGAAGGCTACGGCCTACCCCCCCCGCAGCGTGCCTGTCGCCCTAAGTAGAACCCGAAATATAGTGAAGCAAGAAAAGTTGGAATTAAAAGACAAAAAAAGGGGGGGGGGAAGGAAGGGAAAGAAAGAAGGGAGTAAAGACATACAAACATACACACGGGGGAGGGCCAAAGACAGGAGTAAACGCACCCATCCACCCGCCCGGGTTAAAGGTCCAAGTCCTCGGGAAGCCAAAGAGTATCAGGCCAAAGTCCAGGAGCACTAACCAGATACACAGAACCATATCAGGACACAAAGATCATCCAAGCCGTTCATGAGCTACCGCATATAAGAGTTAGTTTTCATCAGCCCTGACCCTTTTTATCCAAAGCAATAAGGGTCCGATCCAACGAGGACCCTGCCAGAAAGAACAGAAGGCAGGCAGCAGGAGAGTCCAACGGCAGTCCAAAAAAGTCACAGGAAGAATAGCACGGAAGATCCAGGAAAATCACAGATTGTAGCAAACGATGCAGGCACAGTTCCAAGGATATATCCATAAAAACCGACCCATCCGGGCCTGCACAGGAGACGTCATCGGGCGGTGGTGATGGAGAGGGACCAGGAGAATCATGAAAGTCCGGCAAAACAAAATCCAGCTCCCGGGCCAAGGGCAGAGGAGGCAGCACAGGAGAAGAAGGCGCCATCAGGTTACGCACCTCCGGGGCGGCAGCCGGGACCGAGTCCGCCAGGAGAGTACCAGCCACACCCCGCGATATCAATGCCTCATCCGGTCGTGGGGGCCCGGGAGGCCCGCAGTGAGGAACCGTCTCCGGAGCCAGGAGTGGCGCGGCCACCGAGAGCCGCCAGGATAGCAGGATGTTGAAGATCCCCTTAAGTGCAGGAAAACCTTCACAGTATCCGACACCCGGGCCTTGCGGCGGGCCCCCAGTGCTCGTCCGGGCCCGGCCCAAACAAATGGGGTTGGTCGCCATCTTGAGAGCCCGAACAGGCCGCGCGGCCAACAACCTCCGCCGGGGCGGCAGTCAAGCAGATGAAGTCCCGCCGACAGGCAGAAGAACACCCCGGACAGGAAGGGGGGCCACCAGAAGAAGGGGATTCGCCGGCGCCCCAATGTCGCCAGTCCCGATCTCCGAGTCCGGGCGGCAAAGAACAAGATGGCCGGACCGGAGAACAAAGGGGGAGGAAGCTGAACACACGAGGAACCCCAATAATGAAGGGCAGCGTCACCATCCAAGGCCGCCGCCACACAGGAGTCTCTCAGCCAGGAACCTCCGGTTCACACGAACAGCGGCCCTCTGATCACCTCAAGTGCGCCCCGAAGGGCAAGCCCGCAGGCTGCATCCGGCCCAGGAGCCGGGACGAAGAACCAGGCCAGTCCGCTCTCGAGTCCCGGGAATGGTCGGGGGCACCGCACCGGACCCACAGCAGCCAGGACAACCGGAACAAGCGGTAAGTGCCTGCAGTGCGTCGTAGTAGTACCACACAGCAAGGAGGGCTTCCCGGGGCAGGATAAATGCAGGATCAACCATAACGCTTTTAAACATCCTTTGGTGTGAAGCCCTCTGGTGGGTGTGACTTCCTCTAGTGGAAAGCCCTCTAAGCATTGTGGAATTCGTAGTCTCTTCAGCTAATTAATTATCACCCTCCAGTGGGTGTTTGCCGTGTTTGCATCCATTTCTTTTCTGCCAATTACATGCTCTCCGGTGAGCTGTGAGGTTACCGCTGCAGACTTTTATATTGCCAAACTGTTCCTTCTGCCTGTTGTGTGTGGGTTTGGTCTCTTTACACAGGCAGTCCACCTTCAGTGTTTTCCGTGGCGTCGCAGTTCTCACGACCGGACCGGCCGTAATTTATTCACCAAAAGAGTTGCCCCTGCTCGAGAACGCGCCAAAGGAAACAGCAGGATTCAGTATTATTTTTAACATCATCCTTTATTCCGCTAGTCTGCAGGCAGCATCTCACTCCATTCCTAAACCCTACGCGTTTTGGAACATACTTGTTCCTTGTTCACGGGCAATTTCATGCTGACAGGCAAAGTGGTGAAGTCGAAAATCATAACGCTTTTAAACTTCCTTTGTGTGAAGCCCTCTGGTGGGTGTGACTTCCTCTCGTGGAAAGACCTCTAAGCATTGTGGAATTCGTAGTCTCTTCAGCCAATTAATTATCACCCTCCAGTGGGTGTTTGCCGTGTTTGCATCCATTTCTTTTCTGCCAATTACATGCTCTCCGGTGAGCTGTGAGGTTACCGCTGCAGACTTTTATATTGCCAAACTGTTCCTTCTGCCTGTTGTGTGTGGGTTTGATCTCTTTACACAGGCAGTCCACCTTCAGTGTTTTCCGTGGCGTCACAGTTCTCACGACCGGACCGGCCGTAATTTATTCACCAAAAGAGTTGCCCCTGCTCGAGAACGCGCCAAAGGAAACAGCAGGATTCAGTATTATTTTTAACATCGTCCTTTATTCCGCTAGTCTGCAGGCAGCATCTCACTCCATTTCTAAGCCCTACGCGTTTCGGAACATACTTGTTCCTTGTTCACGGGCAATTTCATGCTGACAGGCAAAGTGGTGAAGTCGAAAACCATAACGCTTTTAAACTTCCTTTGGTGTGAAGCCCTCTGGTGGGTGTGACTTCCTCTCGTGGAAAGCCCTCTAAGCATTGTGGAATTCGTAGTCTCTTCAGCCAATTAATTATCACCCTCCAGTGGGTGTTTGCAGTGTTTGCATCCATTTCTTTTCTGCCAATTACATGCTCTCCAGTGAGCTGTGAGGTCACCGCTGCAGACTTTTATATTGCCAAACTGTTCCTTCTGCCTGTTGTGTGTGGGTTTGGTCTCTTTACACAGGCAGTCCACCTTCAGTGTTTTCCATGGCGTCGCAGTTCTCACGACCGGACCGGCCGTAATTTATTCACCAAAAGAGTTGCCCCTGCTCGAGAACGCGCCAAAGGAAACAGCAGGATTCAGTATTATTTTTAACATCGTCCTTTATTCCGCTAGTCTGCAGGCAGCATCTCACTCCATTTCTAAGCCCTACGCGTTTCGGAACATACTTGTTCCTTGTTCACGGGCAATTTCATGCTGACAGGCAAAGTGGTGAAGTCGAAAACCATAACGCTTTTAAACTTCCTTTGGTGTGAAGCCCTCTGGTGGGTGTGACTTCCTCTCGTGGAAAGCCCTCTAAGCATTGTGGAATTCGTAGTCTCTTCAGCTAATTAATTATCACCCTCCAGTGGGTGTTTGCCGTGTTTGCATCCATTTCTTTTCTGCCAATTACATGCTCTCCGGTGAGCTGTGAGGTTACCGCTGCAGACTTTTATATTGCCAAACTGTTCCTTCTGCCTGTTGTGTGTGGGTTTGGTCTCTTTACACAGGCAGTCCACCTTCAGTGTTTTCCGTGGCGTCGCAGTTCTCACGACCGGACCGGCCGTAATTTATTCACCAAAAGAGTTGCCCCTGCTCGAGAACGCGCCAAAGGAAACAGCAGGATTCAGTATTATTTTTAACATCATCCTTTATTCCGCTAGTCTGCAGGCAGCATCTCACTCCATTCCTAAACCCTACGCGTTTTGGAACATACTTGTTCCTTGTTCACGGGCAATTTCATGCTGACAGGCAAAGTGGTGAAGTCGAAAACCATAACGCTTTTAAACTTCCTTTGTGTGAAGCCCTCTGGTGGGTGTGACTTCCTCTCGTGGAAAGACCTCTAAGCATTGTGGAATTCGTAGTCTCTTCAGCCAATTAATTATCACCCTCCAGTGGGTGTTTGCCGTGTTTGCATCCATTTCTTTTCTGCCAATTACATGCTCTCCGGTGAGCTGTGAGGTTACCGCTGCAGACTTTTATATTGCCAAACTGTTCCTTCTGCCTGTTGTGTGTGGGTTTGATCTCTTTACACAGGCAGTCCACCTTCAGTGTTTTCCGTGGCGTCACAGTTCTCACGACCGGACCGGCCGTAATTTATTCACCAAAAGAGTTGCCCCTGCTCGAGAACGCGCCAAAGGAAACAGCAGGATTCAGTATTATTTTTAACATCGTCCTTTATTCCGCTAGTCTGCAGGCAGCATCTCACTCCATTTCTAAGCCCTACGCGTTTCGGAACATACTTGTTCCTTGTTCACGGGCAATTTCATGCTGACAGGCAAAGTGGTGAAGTCGAAAACCATAACGCTTTTAAACTTCCTTTGGTGTGAAGCCCTCTGGTGGGTGTGACTTCCTCTCGTGGAAAGCCCTCTAAGCATTGTGGAATTCGTAGTCTCTTCAGCCAATTAATTATCACCCTCCAGTGGGTGTTTGCAGTGTTTGCATCCATTTCTTTTCTGCCAATTACATGCTCTCCAGTGAGCTGTGAGGTCACCGCTGCAGACTTTTATATTGCCAAACTGTTCCTTCTGCCTGTTGTGTGTGGGTTTGGTCTCTTTACACAGGCAGTCCACCTTCAGTGTTTTCCATGGCGTCGCAGTTCTCACGACCGGACCGGCCGTAATTTATTCACCAAAAGAGTTGCCCCTGCTCGAGAACGCGCCAAAGGAAACAGCAGGATTCAGTATTATTTTTAACATCGTCCTTTATTCCGCTAGTCTGCAGGCAACATCTCACTCCATTTCTAAGCCCTACGCGTTTCGGAACATACTTGTTCCTTGTTCACGGGCAATTTCATGCTGACAGGCAAAGTGGTGAAGTCGAAAACCATAACGATTTTAAACTTCCTTTGGTGTGAAGCCCTCTGGTGGGTGTGACTTCCTCTCGTGGAAAGCCCTCTAAGCATTGTGGAATTCGTAGTCTCTTCAGCCAATTAATTATCACCCTCCAGTGGGTGTTTGACGTGTTTGCATCCATTTCTTTTCTGCCAATGACATGCTCTCCAGTGAGCTGTGAGGTTACCGCTGCAGACTTTTATATTGCCAAACTGTTCCTTCTGCCTGTTGTGTGTGGGTTTGGTCTCTTTACACAGGCAGTCCACCTTCAGTGTTTTCCGTGGCGTCGCAGTTCTCACGACCGGACCGGCCGTAATTTATTCACCAAAAGAGTTGCCCCTGCTCGAGAACGTGCCAAAGGAAACAGCAGGATTCAGTATTATTTTTAACATCGTCCTTTATTCCGCTAGTCTGCAGGCAGCATCTCACTCCATTTCTAAGCCCTACGCGTTTCGGAACATACTTGTCCTTGTTCACGGGCAATTTCATGCTGACAGGCAAAGTGGTGAAGTAAAAAACCATAACGCTTTTAAACATCCTTTGGTGTGAAGCCCTCTGGTGGGTGTGACTTCCTCTCGTGGAAAGCCCTCTAAGCATTGTGGAATTCGTAGTCTCTTCAGCTAATTAATTATCACCCTCCAGTGGGTGTTTGCCGTGTTTGCATCCATTTCTTTTCTGCCAATTACATGCTCTCCGGTGAGCTGTGAGGTTACCGCTGCAGACTTTTATATTGCCAAACTGTTCCTTCTGCCTGTTGTGTGTGGGTTTGGTCTCTTTACACAGGCAGTCCACCTTCAGTGTTTTCCGTGGCGTCGCAGTTCTCACGACCGGACCGGCCGTAATTTATTCACCAAAAGAGTTGCCCCTGCTCGAGAACGCGCCAAAGGAAACAGCAGGATTCAGTATTATTTTTAACATCATCCTTTATTCCGCTAGTCTGCAGGCAGCATCTCACTCCATTCCTAAACCCTACGCGTTTTGGAACATACTTGTTCCTTGTTCACGGGCAATTTCATGCTGACAGGCAAAGTGGTGAAGTCGAAAACCATAACGCTTTTAAACTTCCTTTGTGTGAAGCCCTCTGGTGGGTGTGACTTCCTCTCGTGGAAAGTCCTCTAAGCATTGTGGAATTCGTAGTCTCTTCAGCCAATTAATTATCACCCTCCAGTGGGTGTTTGCCGTGTTTGCATCCATTTCTTTTCTGCCAATTACATGCTCTCCGGTGAGCTGTGAGGTTACCGCTGCAGACTTTTATATTGCCAAACTGTTCCTTCTGCCTGTTGTGTGTGGGTTTGATCTCTTTACACAGGCAGTCCACCTTCAGTGTTTTCCGTGGCGTCACAGTTCTCACGACCGGACCGGCCGTAATTTATTCACCAAAAGAGTTGCCCCTGCTCGAGAACGCGCCAAAGGAAACAGCAGGATTCATTATTATTTTTAACATCGTCCTTTATTCCGCTAGTCTGCAGGCAGCATCTCACTCCATTTCTAAGCCCTACGCGTTTCGGAACATACTTGTTCCTTGTTCACGGGCAATTTCATGCTGACAGGCAAAGTGGTGAAGTCGAAAACCATAACGCTTTTAAACTTCCTTTGGTGTGAAGCCCTCTGGTGGGTGTGACTTCCTCTCGTGGAAAGCCCTCTAAGCATTGTGGAATTCGTAGTCTCTTCAGCCAATTAATTATCACCCTCCAGTGGGTGTTTGCAGTGTTTGCATCCATTTCTTTTCTGCCAATTACATGCTCTCCAGTGAGCTGTGAGGTCACCGCTGCAGACTTTTATATTGCCAAACTGTTCCTTCTGCCTGTTGTGTGTGGGTTTGGTCTCTTTACACAGGCAGTCCACCTTCAGTGTTTTCCATGGCGTCGCAGTTCTCACGACCGGACCGGCCGTAATTTATTCACCAAAAGAGTTGCCCCTGCTCGAGAACGCGCCAAAGGAAACAGCAGGATTCAGTATTATTTTTAACATCGTCCTTTATTCCGCTAGTCTGCAGGCAGCATCTCACTCCATTTCTAAGCCCTACGCGTTTCGGAACATACTTGTTCCTTGTTCACGGGCAATTTCATGCTGACAGGCAAAGTGGTGAAGTCGAAAACCATAACGCTTTTAAACTTCCTTTGGTGTGAAGCCCTCTGGTGGGTGTGACTTCCTCTCGTGGAAAGCCCTCTAAGCATTGTGGAATTCGTAGTCTCTTCAGCCAATTAATTATCACCCTCCAGTGGGTGTTTGCCTTGTTTGCATCCATTTCTTTTCTGCCAATTACATGCTCTCCGGTGAGCTGTGAGGTTACCGCTGCAGACTTTTATATTGCCAAACTGTTCCTTCTGCCTGTTGTGTGTGGGTTTGGTCTCTTTACACAGGCAGTCCACCTTCAGTGTTTTCCGTGGCGTCGCAGTTCTCACGACCGGACCGGCCATAATTTATTCACCAAAAGAGTTGCCCCTGCTCGAGAACGTGCCAAAGGAAACAGCAGGATTCAGTATTATTTTTAACATCGTCCTTTATTCCGCTAGTCTGCAGGCAGCATCTCACTCCATTTCTAAGCCCTACGCGTTTCGGAACATACTTGTCCTTGTTCACGGGCAATTTCATGCTGACAGGCAAAGTGGTGAAGTAAAAAACCATAACGCTTTTAAACATCCTTTGGTGTGAAGCCCTCTGGTGGGTGTGACTTCCTCTCGTGGAAAGCCCTCTAAGCATTGTGGAATTCGTAGTCTCTTCAGCTAATTAATTATCACCCTCCAGTGGGTGTTTGCCTTGTTTGCATCCATTTCTTTTCTGCCAATTACATGCTCTCCGGTGAGCTGTGAGGTTACCGCTGCAGACTTTTATATTGCCAAACTGTTCCTTCTGCCTGTTGTGTGTGGGTTTGGTCTCTTTACACAGGCAGTCCACCTTCAGTGTTTTCCGTGGCGTCGCAGTTCTCACGACCGGACCGGCCATAATTTATTCACCAAAAGAGTTGCCCCTGCTCGAGAACGCGCCAAAGGAAACAGCAGGATTCAGTACTATTTTTAACATCGTCCTTTATTCCGCTAGTCTGCAGGCAGCATCTCACTCCATTTCTAAGCCCTACGCGTTTTGGAACATACTTGTTCCTTGTTCCCGAGCAATTTCATGCTGACAGGCAAAGTGGTGAAGTCGAAAACCATAACGCTTTTAAACTTCCTTTGGTGTGAAGCCCTCTGGTGGGTGTGACTTCCTCTCGTGGAAAGCCCTCTAAGCATTGTGGAATTCGTAGTCTCTTCAGCTAATTAATTATCACCCTCCAGTGGGTGTTTGCCGTGTTTGCATCCATTTCTTTTCTGCCAATTACATGCTCTCCGGTGAGCTGTGAGGTTACCGCTGCAGACTTTTATATTGCCAAACTGTTCCTTCTGCCTGTTGTGTGTGGGTTTGGTCTCTTTACACAGGCAGTCCACCTTCAGTGTTTTCCGTGGCGTCGCAGTTCTCACGACCGGACCGGCCGTAATTTATTCACCAAAAGAGTTGCCCCTGCTCGAGAACGTGCCAAAGGAAACAGCAGGATTCAGTATTATTTTTAACGTCGTCCTTTATTCCGCTAGTCTGCAGGCAGCATCTCACTCCATTTCTAAGCCCTACGCGTTTCGGAACATACTTGTCCTTGTTCACGGGCAATTTCATGCTGACAGGCAAAGTGGTGAAGTAAAAAACCATAACGCTTTTAAACATCCTTTGGTGTGAAGCCCTCTGGTGGGTGTGACTTCCTCTAGTGGAAAGCCCTCTAAGCATTGTGGAATTCGTAGTCTCTTCAGCTAATTAATTATCACCCTCCAGTGGGTGTTTGCCGTGTTTGCATCCATTTCTTTTCTGCCAATTACATGCTCTCCGGTGAGCTGTGAGGTTACCGCTGCAGACTTTTATATTGCCAAACTGTTCCTTCTGCCTGTTGTGTGTGGGTTTGGTCTCTTTACACAGGCAGTCCACCTTCAGTGTTTTCCGTGGCGTCGCAGTTCTCACGACCGGACCGGCCGTAATTTATTCACCAAAAGAGTTGCCCCTGCTCGAGAACGCGCCAAAGGAAACAGCAGGATTCAGTATTATTTTTAACATCATCCTTTATTCCGCTAGTCTGCAGGCAGCATCTCACTCCATTCCTAAACCCTACGCGTTTTGGAACATACTTGTTCCTTGTTCACGGGCAATTTCATGCTGACAGGCAAAGTGGTGAAGTCGAAAATCATAACGCTTTTAAACTTCCTTTGTGTGAAGCCCTCTGGTGGGTGTGACTTCCTCTCGTGGAAAGACCTCTAAGCATTGTGGAATTCGTAGTCTCTTCAGCCAATTAATTATCACCCTCCAGTGGGTGTTTGCCGTGTTTGCATCCATTTCTTTTCTGCCAATTACATGCTCTCCGGTGAGCTGTGAGGTTACCGCTGCAGACTTTTATATTGCCAAACTGTTCCTTCTGCCTGTTGTGTGTGGGTTTGATCTCTTTACACAGGCAGTCCACCTTCAGTGTTTTCCGTGGCGTCACAGTTCTCACGACCGGACCGGCCGTAATTTATTCACCAAAAGAGTTGCCCCTGCTCGAGAACGCGCCAAAGGAAACAGCAGGATTCAGTATTATTTTTAACATCGTCCTTTATTCCGCTAGTCTGCAGGCAGCATCTCACTCCATTTCTAAGCCCTACGCGTTTCGGAACATACTTGTTCCTTGTTCACGGGCAATTTCATGCTGACAGGCAAAGTGGTGAAGTCGAAAACCATAACGCTTTTAAACTTCCTTTGGTGTGAAGCCCTCTGGTGGGTGTGACTTCCTCTCGTGGAAAGCCCTCTAAGCATTGTGGAATTCATAGTCTCTTCAGCCAATTAATTATCACCCTCCAGTGGGTGTTTGCAGTGTTTGCATCCATTTCTTTTCTGCCAATTACATGCTCTCCAGTGAGCTGTGAGGTCACCGCTGCAGACTTTTATATTGCCAAACTGTTCCTTCTGCCTGTTGTGTGTGGGTTTGGTCTCTTTACACAGGCAGTCCACCTTCAGTGTTTTCCATGGCGTCGCAGTTCTCACGACCGGACCGGCCGTAATTTATTCACCAAAAGAGTTGCCCCTGCTCGAGAACGCGCCAAAGGAAACAGCAGGATTCAGTATTATTTTTAACATCGTCCTTTATTCCGCTAGTCTGCAGGCAGCATCTCACTCCATTTCTAAGCCCTACGCGTTTCGGAACATACTTGTTCCTTGTTCACGGGCAATTTCATGCTGACAGGCAAAGTGGTGAAGTCGAAAACCATAACGCTTTTAAACTTCCTTTGGTGTGAAGCCCTCTGGTGGGTGTGACTTCCTCTCGTGGAAAGCCCTCTAAGCATTGTGGAATTCGTAGTCTCTTCAGCCAATTAATTATCACCCTCCAGTGGGTGTTTGACGTGTTTGCATCCATTTCTTTTCTGCCAATTACATGCTCTCCAGTGAGCTGTGAGGTTACCGCTGCAGACTTTTATATTGCCAAACTGTTCCTTCTGCCTGTTGTGTGTGGGTTTGGTCTCTTTACACAGGCAGTCCACCTTCAGTGTTTTCCGTGGCGTCGCAGTTCTCACGACCGGACCGGCCATAATTTATTCACCAAAAGAGTTGCCCCTGCTCGAGAACGTGCCAAAGGAAACAGCAGGATTCAGTATTATTTTTAACATCGTCCTTTATTCCGCTAGTCTGCAGGCAGCATCTTACTCCATTTCTAAGCCCTACGCGTTTCGGAACATACTTGTTCCTTGTTCACGGGCAATTTCATGCTGACAGGCAAAGTGGTGAAGTCGAAAACCATAACGCTTTTAAACTTCCTTTGGTGTGAAGCCCTCTGGTGGGTGTGACTTCCTCTCGTGGAAAGCCCTCTAAGCATTGTGGAATTCGTAGTCTCTTCAGCCAATTAATTATCACCCTCCAGTGGGTGTTTGCCGTGTTTGCATCCATTTCTTTTCTGCCAATTACATGCTCTCCGGTGAGCTGTGAGGTTACCGCTGCAGACTTTTATATTGCCAAACTGTTCCTTCTGCCTGTTGTGTGTGGGTTTGGTCTCTTAACACAGGCAGTCCACCTTCAGTGTTTTCCGTGGCGTCGCAGTTCTCACGACCGGACCGGCCATAATTTATTCACCAAAAGAGTTGCCCCTGCTCGAGAACGCGCCAAAGGAAACAGCAGGATTCAGTATTATTTTTAACATCGTCCTTTATTCCGCTAGTCTGCAGGCAGTATCTCACTCCATTTCTAAGCCCTACGCGTTTCGGAACATACTTGTTCCTTGTTCACGAGCAATTTCATGCTGACAGGCAAAGTGGTGAAGTCGAATACCATAACGCTTTTAAACTTCCTTTGGTGTGAAGCCCTCTGGTGGGTGTGACTTCCTCTCGTGGAAAGCCCTCTAAGCATTGTGGAATTCGTAGTCTCTTCAGCCAATTAATTATCACCCTCCAGTGGGTGTTTGCCGTGTTTGCATCCATTTCTTTTCTGCCAATTACATGCTCTCCGGTGAGCTGTGAGGTTACCGCTGCAGACTTTTATATTGCCAAACTGTTCCTTCTGCCTGTTGTGTGTAGGTTTGGTCTCTATACACAGGCAGTCCACCTTCAGTGTTTTCCGTGGCGTCGCAGTTCTCACGACCGGACCGGCCGTAATTTATTCACCAAAAGAGTTGCCCCTGCTCGAGAACGTGCCAAAGGAAACAGCAGGATTCAGTATTATTTTTAACATCGTCCTTTATTCCGCTAGTCTGCAGGCAGCATCTCACTCCATCTCTAAGCCCTACGCGTTTCGGAACATTCTTGTTCCTTGTTCACGGGCAATTTCATGCTGACAGGCAAAGTGGTGAAGTCAAAAACCATAACGCTTTTAAACATCCTTTGGTGTGAAGCCCTCTGGTGGGTGTGACTTCCTCTCGTGGAAAGCCCTCTAAGCATTGTGGAATTCGTAGTCTCTTCAGCTAATTAATTATCACCCTCCAGTGGGTGTTTGCCGTGTTTGCATCCATTTCTTTTCTGCCAATTACATGCTCTCCGGTGAGCTGTGAGGTTACCGCTGCAGACTTTTATATTGCCAAACTGTTCCTTCTGCCTGTTGTGTGTGTGTTTGGTCTCTTTACACAGGCAGTCCACCTTCAGTGTTTTCCGTGGCGTCGCAGTTCTCACGACCGGACCGGCCGTAATTTATTCACCAAAAGAGTTGCCCCTGCTCGAGAACGCGCCAAAGGAAACAGCAGGATTCAGTATTATTTTTAACATCGTCCTTTATTCCGCTAGTCTGCAGGCAGCATCTCACTCCATTCCTAAGCCCTACGCGTTTTGGAACATACTTGTTCCTTGTTCACGGGCAATTTCATGCTGACAGGCAAAGTGGTGAAGTCGAAAACCATAACGCTTTTAAACTTCCTTTGTGTGAAGCCATCTGGTGGGTGTGACTTCCTCTCGTGGAAAGACCTCTAAGCATTGTGGAATTCGTAGTCTCTTCAGCCAATTAATTATCACCCTCCAGTGGGTGTTTGCCTTGTTTGCATCCATTTCTTTTCTGCCAATTACATGCTCTCCGGTGAGCTGTGAGGTTACCGCTGCAGACTTTTATATTGCCAAACTGTTCCTTCTGCCTGTTGTGTCTGGGTTTGGTCTCTTTACACAGGCAGTCCACCTTCAGTGTTTTCCGTGGCGTCGCAGTTCTCACGACCGGACCGGCCGTAATTTATTCACCAAAAGAGTTGCCCCTGCTTGAGAACGCGCCAAAGGAAACAGCAGGATTCAGTATTATTTTTAACATCGTCCTTTATTCCGCTAGTCTGCAGGCAGCATCTCACTCCATTCCTAAGCCCTACGGGTTTTGGAACATACTTGTTCCTTGTTCACGGGCAATTTCATGCTGACAGGCAAAGTGGTGAAGTCGAACACCATAACGCTTTTAAACTTCCTTTGGTGTGAAGCCCTCTGGTGGGTGTGACTTCCTCTCGTGGAAAGCCCTCTAAGCATTGTGGAATTCGTAGTCTCTTCAGCCAATTAATTATCACCCTCCAGTGGGTGTTTGCCGTGTTTGCATCCATTTCTTTTCTGCCAATTACATGCTCTCCGGTGAGCTGTGAGGTTACCGCTGCAGACTTTTATATTGCCAAACTGTTCCTTCTGCCTGTTGTGTGTGGGTTTGGTCTCTTTACACAGGCAGTCCACCTTCAGTGTTTTCCGTGGCGTCGCAGTTCTCACGACCGGACCGGCCATAATTTATTCACCAAAAGAGTTGCCCCTGCTCGAGAACGCGCCAAAGGAAACAGCAGGATTCAGTACTATTTTTAACATCGTCCTTTATTCCGCTAGTCTGCAGGCAGCATCTCACTCCATTTCTAAGCCCTACGCGTTTTGGAACATACTTGTTCCTTGTTCCCGAGCAATTTCATGCTGACAGGCAAAGTGGTGAAGTCGAAAACCATAACGCTTTTAAACTTCCTTTGGTGTGAAGCCCTCTGGTGGGTGTGACTTCCTCTTGTGGAAAGCCCTCTAAGCATTGTGGAATTCGTAGTCTCTTCAGCTAATTAATTATCACCCTCCAGTGGGTGTTTGCCGTGTTTGCATCCATTTCTTTTCTGCCAATTACATGCTCTCCGGTGAGCTGTGAGGTTACCGCTGCAGACTTTTATATTGCCAAACTGTTCCTTCTGCCTGTTGTGTGTGGGTTTGGTCTCTTTACACAGGCAGTCCACCTTCAGTGTTTTCCGTGGCGTCGCAGATCTCACGACCGGACCGGCCGTAATTTATTCGCCAAAAGAGTTGCCCCTGCTCGAGAATGCGCCAAAGAAAACAGCAGGATTCAGTATTATTTTTAACATCGTCCTTTATTCCGCTAGTCTGCAGGCAGCATCTCACTCCATTCCTAAGCCCTACGCGTTTTGGAACATACTTGTTCCTTGTTCACGGGCAATTTCATGCTGACAGGCAAAGTGGTGAAGTCGAAAACCATAACGCTTTTAAACTTCCTTTGTGTGAAGCCCTCTGGTGGGTGTGACTTCCTCTCGTGGAAAGACCTCTAAGCATTGTGGAATTCGTAGTCTCTTCAGCCAATTAATTATCACCCTCCAGTGGGTGTTTGCCGTGTTTGCATCCATTTCTTTTCTGCCAATTACATGCTCTCCGGTGAGCTGTGAGGTTACCGCTGCAGACTTTTATATTGCCAAACTGTTCCTTCTGCCTGTTGTGTCTGGGTTTGGTCTCTTTACACAGGCAGTCCACCTTCAGTGTTTTCCGTGGCGTCGCAGTTCTCACGACCGGACCGGACGTAATTTATTCACCAAAAGAGTTGCCCCTGCTCGAGAACGCGCCAAAGGAAACAGCAGGATTCAGTATTATTTTTAACATCGTCCTTTATTCCGCTAGTCTGCAGGCAGCATCTCACTCCATTCCTAAGCCCTACGCGTTTTGGAACATACTTGTTCCTTGTTCACGGGCAATTTCATGCTGACAGGCAAAGTGGTGAAGTCGAACACCATAACGCTTTTAAACTTCCTTTGGTGTGAAGCCCTCTGGTGGGTGTGACTTCCTCTCGTGGAAAGCCCTCTAAGCATTGTGGAATTCGTAGTCTCTTCAGCCAATTAATTATCACCCTCCAGTGGGTGTTTGCCGTGTTTGCATCCATTTCTTTTCTGCCAATTACATGCTCTCCGGTGAGCTGTGAGGTTACCGCTGCAGACTTTTATATTGCCAAACTGTTCCTTCTGCCTGTTGTGTGTGGGTTTGGTCTCTTTACACAGGCAGTCCACCTTCAGTGTTTTCCGTGGCGTCGCAGTTCTCACGACCGGACCGGCCATAATTTATTCACCAAAAGAGTTGCCCCTGCTCGAGAACGCGCCAAAGGAAACAGCAGGATTCAGTACTATTTTTAACATCGTCCTTTATTCCGCTAGTCTGCAGGCAGCATCTCACTCCATTTCTAAGCCCTACGCGTTTCGGAACATACTTGTTCCTTGTTCACGAGCAATTTCATGCTGACAGGCAAAGTGGTGAAGTCGAAAACCATAACGCTTTTAAACTTCCTTTGGTGTGAAGCCCTCTGGTGGGTGTGACTTCCTCTCGTGGAAAGCCCTCTAAGCATTGTGGAATTCGTAGTCTCTTCAGCCAATTAATTATCACCCTCCAGTGGGTGTTTGCCGTGTTTGCATCCATTTCTTTTCTGCCAATTACATGCTCTCCGGTGAGCTGTGAGGTTACCGCTGCAGACTTTTATATTGCCAAACTGTTCCTTCTGCCTGTTGTGTGTGGGTTTGGTCTCTTTACACAGGCAGTCCACCTTCAGTGTTTTCCGTGGCGTCGCAGTTCTCACGACCGGACCGGCCGTAATTTATTCACCAAAAGAGTTGCCCCTGCTCGAGAACGCGCCAAAGGAAAAAGCAGGATTCAGTATTATTTTTAACATCGTCCTTTATTCCGCTAGTCTGCAGGCAGCATCTCACTCCATTTCTAAGCCCTACGCGTTTCGGAACATACTTGTTCCTTGTTCACGGGCAATTTCATGCTGACAGGCAAAGTGGTGAAGTCGAAAACCATAACGCTTTTAAACTTCCTTTGGTGTGAAGCCCTCTGGTGGGTGTGACTTCCTCTCGTGGAAAGCCCTCTAAGCATTGTGGAATTCGTAGTCTCTTCAGCCAATTAATTATCACCCTCCAGTGGGTGTTTGCCGTGTTTGCATCCATTTCTTTTCTGCCAATTACATGCTCTCCAGTGAGCTGTGAGGTTACCGCTGCAGACTTTTATATTGCCAAACTGTTCCTTCTGCCTGTTGTGTGTGGGTTTGGTCTCTTTACACAGGCAGTCCACCTTCAGTGTTTTCCGTGGCGTCGCAGTTCTTACGACCGGACCGGCCATAATTTATTCACCAAAAGAGTTGCCCCTGCTCGAGAACGTGCCAAAGGAAACAGCAGGATTCAGTATTATTTTTAACATCGTCCTTTATTCCGCTAGTCTGCAGGCAGCATCTCACTCCATTTCTAAGCCCTACGCGTTTCGGAACATACTTGTTCCTTGTTCACGGGCAATTTCATGCTGACAGGCAAAGTGGTGAAGTCGAAAACCATAACGCTTTTAAACTTCCTTTGGTGTGAAGCCCTCTGGTGGGTGTGACTGCCTCTCGTGGAAAGCCCTCTAAGCATTGTGGAATTCGTAGTCTCTTCAGCCAATTAATTATCACCCTCCAGTGGGTGTTTGCCGTGTTTGCATCCATTTCTTTTCTGCCAATTACATGCTCTCCGGTGAGCTGTGAGGTTACCGCTGCAGACTTTTATATTGCCAAACTGTTCCTTCTGCCTGTTGTGTGTGGGTTTGGTCTCTTAACACAGGCAGTCCAGCTTCAGTGTTTTCCGTGGCGTCGCAGTTCTCACGACCGGACCGGCCATAATTTATTCACCAAAAGAGTTGCCCCTGCTCGAGAACGCGCCAAAGGAAACAGCAGGATTCAGTATTATTTTTAACATCGTCCTTTATTCCGCTAGTCTGCAGGCAGTATCTCACTCCATTTCTAAGCCCTACGCGTTTCGGAACATACTTGTTCCTTGTTCACGAGCAATTTCATGCTGACAGGCAAAGTGGTGAAGTCGAATACCATAACGCTTTTAAACTTCCTTTGGTGTGAAGCCCTCTGGTGGGTGTGACTTCCTCTCGTGGAAAGCCCTCTAAGCATTGTGGAATTCGTAGTCTCTTCAGCCAATTAATTATCACCCTCCAGTGGGTGTTTGCCGTGTTTGCATCCATTTCTTTTCTGCCAATTACATGCTCTCCGGTGAGCTGTGAGGTTACCGCTGCAGACTTTTATAGTGCCAAACTGTTCCTTCTGCCTGTTGTGTGTGGGTTTGGTCTCTATACACAGGCAGCCCACCTTCAGTGTTTTCCGTGGCGTCGCAGTTCTCACGACCGGACCGGCCGTAATTTATTCACCAAAAGAGTTGCCCCTGCTCGAGAACGTGCCAAAGGAAACAGCAGGATTCAGTATTATTTTTAACATCGTCCTTTATTCCGCTAGTCTGCAGGCAGCATCTCACTCCATCTCTAAGCCCTACGCGTTTCGGAACATTCTTGTTCCTTGTTCACGGGCAATTTCATGCTGACAGGCAAAGTGGTGAAGTCAAAAACCATAACGCTTTTAAACATCCTTTGGTGTGAAGCCCTCTGGTGGGTGTGACTTCCTCTCGTGGAAAGCCCTCTAAGCATTGTGGAATTCGTAGTCTCTTCAGCTAATTAATTATCACCCTCCAGTGGGTGTTTGCCGTGTTTGCATCCATTTCTTTTCTGCCAATTACATGCTCTCCGGTGAGCTGTGAGGTTACCGCTGCAGACTTTTATATTGCCAAACTGTTCCTTCTGCCTGTTGTGTGTGGGTTTGGTCTCTTTACACAGGCAGTCCACCTTCAGTGTTTTCCGTGGCGTCGCAGTTCTCACGACCGGACCGGCCGTAATTTATTCACCAAAAGAGTTGCCCCTGCTCGAGAACGTGCCAAAGGAAACAGCAGGATTCAGTATTATTTTTAACATCGTCCTTTATTCCGCTAGTCTGCAGGCAGCATCTCACTCCATTTCTAAGCCCTACGCGTTTCGGAACATACTTGTCCTTGTGCACGGGCAATTTCATGCTGACAGGCAAAGTGGTGAAGTAAAAAACCATAACGCTTTTAAACATCCTTTGGTGTGAAGCCCTCTGGTGGGTGTGACTTCCTCTCGTGGAAAGCCCTCTAAGCATTGTGGAATTCGTAGTCTCTTCAGCTAATTAATTATCACCCTCCAGTGGGTGTTTGCCTTGTTTGCATCCATTTCTTTTCTGCCAATTACATGCTCTCCGGTGAGCTGTGAGGTTACCGCTGCAGACTTTTATATTGCCAAACTGTTCCTTCTGCCTGTTGTGTGTGGGTTTGGTCTCTTTACACAGGCAGTCCACCTTCAGTGTTTTCCGTGGCGTCGCAGTTCTCACGACCGGACCGGCCATAATTTATTCACCAAAAGAGTTGCCCCTGCTCGAGAACGCGCCAAAGGAAACAGCAGGATTCAGTACTATTTTTAACATCGTCCTTTATTCCGCTAGTCTGCAGGCAGCATCTCACTCCATTTCTAAGCCCTACGCGTTTTGGAACATACTTGTTCCTTGTTCCCGAGCAATTTCATGCTGACAGGCAAAGTGGTGAAGTCGAAAACCATAACGCTTTTAAACTTCCTTTGGTGTGAAGCCCTCTGGTGGGTGTGACTTCCTCTCGTGGAAAGCCCTCTAAGCATTGTGGAATTCGTAGTCTCTTCAGCTAATTAATTATCACCCTCCAGTGGGTGTTTGCCGTGTTTGCATCCATTTCTTTTCTGCCAATTACATGCTCTCCGGTGAGCTGTGAGGTTACCGCTGCAGACTTTTATATTGCCAAACTGTTCCTTCTGCCTGTTGTGTGTGGGTTTGGTCTCTTTACACAGGCAGTCCACCTTCAGTGTTTTCCGTGGCGTCGCAGTTCTCACGACCGGACCGGCCGTAATTTATTCACCAAAAGAGTTGCCCCTGCTCGAGAACGTGCCAAAGGAAACAGCAGGATTCAGTATTATTTTTAACATCGTCCTTTATTCCGCTAGTCTGCAGGCAGCATCTCACTCCATTTCTAAGCCCTACGCGTTTCGGAACATACTTGTCCTTGTTCACGGGCAATTTCATGCTGACAGGCAAAGTGGTGAAGTAAAAAACCATAACGCTTTTAAACATCCTTTGGTGTGAAGCCCTCTGGTGGGTGTGACTTCCTCTCGTGGAAAGCCCTCTAAGCATTGTGGAATTCGTAGTCTCTTCAGCTAATTAATTATCACCCTCCAGTGGGTGTTTGCCGTGTTTGCATCCATTTCTTTTCTGCCAATTACATGCTCTCCGGTGAGCTGTGAGGTTACCGCTGCAGACTTTTATATTGCCAAACTGTTCCTTCTGCCTGTTGTGTGTGGGTTTGGTCTCTTTACACAGGCAGTCCACCTTCAGTGTTTTCCGTGGCGTCGCAGTTCTCACGACCGGACCGGCTGTAATTTATTCACCAAAAGAGTTGCCCCTGCTCGAGAACGCGCCAAAGGAAACAGCAGGATTCAGTATTATTTTTAACATCATCCTTTATTCCGCTAGTCTGCAGGCAGCATCTCACTCCATTCCTAAACCCTACGCGTTTTGGAACATACTTGTTCCTTGTTCACGGGCAATTTCATGCTGACAGGCAAAGTGGTGAAGTCGAAAACCATAACGCTTTTAAACTTCCTTTGAGTGAAGCCCTCTGGTGGGTGTGACTTCCTCTCGTGGAAAGACCTCTAAGCATTGTGGAATTCGTAGTCTCTTCAGCCAATTAATTATCACCCTCCAGTGGGTGTTTGCCGTGTTTGCATCCATTTCTTTTCTGCCAATTACATGCTCTCCGGTGAGCTGTGAGGTTACCGCTGCAGACTTTTATATTGCCAAACTGTTCCTTCTGCCTGTTGTGTGTGGGTTTGATCTCTTTACACAGGCAGTCCACCTTCAGTGTTTTCCGTGGCGTCACAGTTCTCACGACCGGACCGGCCGTAATTTATTCACCAAAAGAGTTGCCCCTGCTCGAGAACGCGCCAAAGGAAACAGCAGGATTCAGTATTATTTTTAACATCGTCCTTTATTCCGCTAGTCTGCAGGCAGCATCTCACTCCATTTCTAAGCCCTACGCGTTTCGGAACATACTTGTTCCTTGTTCACGGGCAATTTCATGCTGACAGGCAAAGTGGTGAAGTCGAAAACCATAACGCTTTTAAACTTCCTTTGGTGTGAAGCCCTCTGGTGGGTGTCACTTCCTCTCGTGGAAAGCCCTCTAAGCATTGTGGAATTCGTAGTCTCTTCAGCCAATTAATTATCACCCTCCAGTGGGTGTTTGCAGTGTTTGCATCCATTTCTTTTCTGCCAATTACATGCTCTCCAGTGAGCTGTGAGGTCACCGCTGCAGACTTTTATATTGCCAAACTGTTCCTTCTGCCTGTTGTGTGTGGGTTTGGTCTCTTTACACAGGCAGTCCACCTTCAGTGTTTTCCATGGCGTCGCAGTTCTCACGACCGGACCGGCCGTAATTTATTCACCAAAAGAGTTGCCCCTGCTCGAGAACGCGCCAAAGGAAACAGCAGGATTCAGTATTATTTTTAACATCGTCCTTTATTCCGCTAGTCTGCAGGCAGCATCTCACTCCATTTCTAAGCCCTACGCGTTTCGGAACATACTTGTTCCTTGTTCACGGGCAATTTCATGCTGACAGGCAAAGTGGTGAAGTCGAAAACCATAACGCTTTTAAACTTCCTTTGGTGTGAAGCCCTCTGGTGGGTGTGACTTCCTCTCGTGGAAAGCCCTCTAAGCATTGTGGAATTCGTAGTCTCTTCAGCCAATTAATTATCACCCTCCAGTGGGTGTTTGACGTGTTTGCATCCATTTCTTTTCTGCCAATGACATGCTCTCCAGTGAGCTGTGAGGTTACCGCTGCAGACTTTTATATTGCCAAACTGTTCCTTCTGCCTGTTGTGTGTGGGTTTGGTCTCTTTACACAGGCAGTCCACCTTCAGTGTTTTCCGTGGCGTCGCAGTTCTCACGACCGGACCGGCCGTAATTTATTCACCAAAAGAGTTGCCCCTGCTCGAGAACGTGCCAAAGGAAACAGCAGGATTCAGTATTATTTTTAACATCGTCCTTTATTCCGCTAGTCTGCAGGCAGCATCTCACTCCATTTCTAAGCCCTACGCGTTTCGGAACATACTTGTCCTTGTTCACGGGCAATTTCATGCTGACAGGCAAAGTGGTGAAGTAAAAAACCATAACGCTTTTAAACATCCTTTGGTGTGAAGCCCTCTGGTGGGTGTGACTTCCTCTCGTGGAAAGCCCTCTAAGCATTGTGGAATTCGTAGTCTCTTCAGCTAATTAATTATCACCCTCCAGTGGGTGTTTGCCTTGTTTGCATCCATTTCTTTTCTGCCAATTACATGCTCTCCGGTGAGCTGTGAGGTTACCGCTGCAGACTTTTATATTGCCAAACTGTTCCTTCTGCCTGTTGTGTGTGGGTTTGGTCTCTTTACACAGGCAGTCCACCTTCAGTGTTTTCCGTGGCGTCGCAGTTCTCACGACCGGACCGGCCATAATTTATTCACCAAAAGAGTTGCCCCTGCTCGAGAACGCGCCAAAGGAAACAGCAGGATTCAGTACTATTTTTAACATCGTCCTTTATTCCGCTAGTCTGCAGGCAGCATCTCACTCCATTTCTAAGCCCTACGCGTTTTGGAACATACTTGTTCCTTGTTCCCGAGCAATTTCATGCTGACAGGCAAAGTGGTGAAGTCGAAAACCATAACGCTTTTAAACTTCCTTTGGTGTGAAGCCCTCTGGTGGGTGTGACTTCCTCTCGTGGAAAGCCCTCTAAGCATTGTGGAATTCGTAGTCTCTTCAGCTAATTAATTATCACCCTCCAGTGGGTGTTTGCCGTGTTTGCATCCATTTCTTTTCTGCCAATTACATGCTCTCCGGTGAGCTGTGAGGTTACAGCTGCAGACTTTTATATTGCCAAACTGTTCCTTCTGCCTGTTGTGTGTGGGTTTGGTCTCTTTACACAGGCAGTCCACCTTCAGTGTTTTCCGTGGCGTCGCAGTTCTCACGACCGGACCGGCCGTAATTTATTCACCAAAAGAGTTGCCCCTGCTCGAGAACGTGCCAAAGGAAACAGCAGGATTCAGTATTATTTTTAACATCGTCCTTTATTCCGCTAGTCTGCAGGCAGCATCTCACTCCATTTCTAAGCCCTACGCGTTTCGGAACATACTTGTCCTTGTTCACGGGCAATTTCATGCTGACAGGCAAAGTGGTGAAGTAAAAAACCATAACGCTTTTAAACATCCTTTGGTGTGAAGCCCTCTGGTGGGTGTGACTTCCTCTAGTGGAAAGCCCTCTAAGCATTGTGGAATTCGTAGTCTCTTCAGCTAATTAATTATCACCCTCCAGTGGGTGTTTGCCGTGTTTGCATCCATTTCTTTTCTGCCAATTACATGCTCTCCGGTGAGCTGTGAGGTTACCGCTGCAGACTTTTATATTGCCAAACTGTTCCTTCTGCCTGTTGTGTGTGGGTTTGGTCTCTTTACACAGGCAGTCCACCTTCAGTGTTTTCCGTGGCGTCGCAGTTCTCACGACCGGACCGGCCGTAATTTATTCACCAAAAGAGTTGCCCCTGCTCGAGAACGCGCCAAAGGAAACAGCAGGATTCAGTATTATTTTTAACATCATCCTTTAATCCGCTAGTCTGCAGGCAGCATCTCACTCCATTCCTAAACCCTACGCGTTTTGGAACATACTTGTTCCTTGTTCACGGGCAATTTCATGCTGACAGGCAAAGTGGTGAAGTCGAAAATCATAACGCTTTTAAACTTCCTTTGTGTGAAGCCCTCTGGTGGGTGTGACTTCCTCTCGTGGAAAGACCTCTAAGCATTGTGGAATTCGTAGTCTCTTCAGCCAATTAATTATCACCCTCCAGTGGGTGTTTGCCGTGTTTGCATCCATTTCTTTTCTGCCAATTACATGCTCTCCGGTGAGCTGTGAGGTTACCGCTGCAGACTTTTATATTGCCAAACTGTTCCTTCTGCCTGTTGTGTGTGGGTTTGATCTCTTTACACAGGCAGTCCACCTTCAGTGTTTTCCGTGGCGTCACAGTTCTCACGACCGGACCGGCCGTAATTTATTCACCAAAAGAGTTGCCCCTGCTCGAGAACGTGCCAAAGGAAACAGCAGGATTCAGTATTATTTTTAACATCGTCCTTTATTCCGCTAGTCTGCAGGCAGCATCTCACTCCATTTCTAAGCCCTACGCGTTTCGGAACATACTTGTTCCTTGTTCACGGGCAATTTCATGCTGACAGGCAAAGTGGTGAAGTCGAAAACCATAACGCTTTTAAACTTCCTTTGGTGTGAAGCCCTCTGGTGGGTGTGACTTCCTCTCGTGGAAAGCCCTCTAAGCATTGTGGAATTCGTAGTCTCTTCAGCCAATTAATTATCACCCTCCAGTGGGTGTTTGCAGTGTTTGCATCCATTTCTTTTCTGCCAATTACATGCTCTCCAGTGAGCTGTGAGGTCACCGCTGCAGACTTTTATATTGCCAAACTGTTCCTTCTGCCTGTTGTGTGTGGGTTTGGTCTCTTTACACAGGCAGTCCACCTTCAGTGTTTTCCATGGCGTCGCAGTTCTCACGACCGGACCGGCCGTAATTTATTCACCAAAAGAGTTGCCCCTGCTCGAGAACGCGCCAAAGGAAACAGCAGGATTCAGTATTATTTTTAACATCGTCCTTTATTCCGCTAGTCTGCAGGCAGCATCTCACTCCATTTCTAAGCCCTACGCGTTTCGGAACATACTTGTTCCTTGTTCACGGGCAATTTCATGCTGACAGGCAAAGTGGTGAAGTCGAAAACCATAACGCTTTTAAACTTCCTTTGGTGTGAAGCCCTCTGGTGGGTGTGACTTCCTCTCGTGGAAAGCCCTCTAAGCATTGTGGAATTCGTAGTCTCTTCAGCCAATTAATTATCACCCTCCAGTGGGTGTTTGCCGTGTTTGCATCCATTTCTTTTCTGCCAATTACATGCTCTCCGGTGAGCTGTGAGGTTACCGCTGCAGACTTTTATATTGCCAAACTGTTCCTTCTGCCTGTTGTGTGTGGGTTTGGTCTCTTAACACAGGCAGTCCACCTTCAGTGTTTTCCGTGGCGTCGCAGTTCTCACGACCGGACCGGCCATAATTTATTCACCAAAAGAGTTGCCCCTGCTCGAGAACGCGCCAAAGGAAACAGCAGGATTCAGTATTATTTTTAACATCGTCCTTTATTCCGCTAGTCTGCAGGCAGTATCTCACTCCATTTCTAAGCCCTACGCGTTTCGGAACATACTTGTTCCTTGTTCACGAGCAATTTCATGCTGACAGGCAAAGTGGTGAAGTCGAATACCATAACGCTTTTAAACTTCCTTTGGTGTGAAGCCCTCTGGTGGGTGTGACTTCCTCTCGTGGAAAGCCCTCTAAGCATTGTGGAATTCGTAGTCTCTTCAGCCAATTAATTATCACCCTCCAGTGGGTGTTTGCCGTGTTTGCATCCATTTCTTTTCTGCCAATTACATGCTCTCCGGTGAGCTGTGAGGTTACCGCTGCAGACTTTTATATTGCCAAACTGTTCCTTCTGCCTGTTGTGTGTAGGTTTGGTCTCTATACACAGGCAGTCCACCTTCAGTGTTTTCCGTGGCGTCGCAGTTCTCACGACCGGACCGGCCGTAATTTATTCACCAAAAGAGTTGCCCCTGCTCGAGAACGTGCCAAAGGAAACAGCAGGATTCAGTATTATTTTTAACATCGTCCTTTATTCCGCTAGTCTGCAGGCAGCATCTCACTCCATCTCTAAGCCCTACGCGTTTCGGAACATTCTTGTTCCTTGTTCACGGGCAATTTCATGCTGACAGGCAAAGTGGTGAAGTCAAAAACCATAACGCTTTTAAACATCCTTTGGTGTGAAGCCCTCTGGTGGGTGTGACTTCCTCTCGTGGAAAGCCCTCTAAGCATTGTGGAATTCGTAGTCTCTTCAGCTAATTAATTATCACCCTCCAGTGGGTGTTTGCCGTGTTTGCATCCATTTCTTTTCTGCCAATTACATGCTCTCCGGTGAGCTGTGAGGTTACCGCTGCAGACTTTTATATTGCCAAACTGTTCCTTCTGCCTGTTGTGTGTGGGTTTGGTCTCTTTACACAGGCAGTCCACCTTCAGTGTTTTCCGTGGCGTCGCAGTTCTCACGACCGGACCGGCCGTAATTTATTCACCAAAAGAGTTGCCCCTGCTCGAGAACGCGCCAAAGGAAACAGCAGGATTCAGTATTATTTTTAACATCGTCCTTTATTCCGCTAGTCTGCAGGCAGCATCTCACTCCATTCCTAAGCCCTACGCGTTTTGGAACATACTTGTTCCTTGTTCACGGGCAATTTCATGCTGACAGGCAAAGTGGTGAAGTCGAAAACCATAACGCTTTTAAACTTCCTTTGTGTGAAGCCCTCTGGTGGGTGTGACTTCCTCTCGTGGAAAGACCTCTAAGCATTGTGGAATTCGTAGTCTCTTCAGCCAATTAATTATCACCCTCCAGTGGGTGTTTGCCTTGTTTGCATCCATTTCTTTTCTGCCAATTACATGCTCTCCGGTGAGCTGTGAGGTTACCGCTGCAGACTTTTATATTGCCAAACTGTTCCTTCTGCCTGTTGTGTCTGGGTTTGGTCTCTTTACACAGGCAGTCCACCTTCAGTGTTTTCCGTGGCGTCGCAGTTCTCACGACCGGACCGGCCGTAATTTATTCACCAAAAGAGTTTCCCTCCGCTTGAGAACGCGCCAAAGGAAACAGCAGGATTCAGTATTATTTTTAACATCGTCCTTTATTCCGCTAGTCTGCAGGCAGCATCTCACTCCATTCCTAAGCCCTACGGGTTTTGGAACATACTTGTTCCTTGTTCACGGGCAATTTCATGCTGACAGGCAAAGTGGTGAAGTCGAACACCATAACGCTTTTAAACTTCCTTTGGTGTGAAGCCCTCTGGTGGGTGTGACTTCCTCTCGTGGAAAGCCCTCTAAGCATTGTGGAATTCGTAGTCTCTTCAGCCAATTAATTATCACCCTCCAGTGGGTGTTTGCCGTGTTTGCATCCATTTCTTTTCTGCCAATTACATGCTCTCCGGTGAGCTGTGAGGTTACCGCTGCAGACTTTTATATTGCCAAACTGTTCCTTCTGCCTGTTGTGTGTGGGTTTGGTCTCTTTACACAGGCAGTCCACCTTCAGTGTTTTCCGTGGCGTCGCAGTTCTCACGACCGGACCGGCCATAATTTATTCACCAAAAGAGTTGCCCCTGCTCGAGAACGCGCCAAAGGAAACAGCAGGATTCAGTACTATTTTTAACATCGTCCTTTATTCCGCTAGTCTGCAGGCAGCATCTCACTCCATTTCTAAGCCCTACGCGTTTTGGAACATACTTGTTCCTTGTTCCCGAGCAATTTCATGCTGACAGGCAAAGTGGTGAAGTCGAAAACCATAACGCTTTTAAACTTCCTTTGGTGTGAAGCCCTCTGGTGGGTGTGACTTCCTCTTGTGGAAAGCCCTCTAAGCATTGTGGAATTCGTAGTCTCTTCAGCTAATTAATTATCACCCTCCAGTGGGTGTTTGCCGTGTTTGCATCCATTTCTTTTCTGCCAATTACATGCTCTCCGGTGAGCTGTGAGGTTACCGCTGCAGACTTTTATATTGCCAAACTGTTCCTTCTGCCTGTTGTGTGTGGGTTTGGTCTCTTTACACAGGCAGTCCACCTTCAGTGTTTTCCGTGGCGTCGCAGTTCTCACGACCGGACCGGCCGTAATTTATTCGCCAAAAGAGTTGCCCCTGCTCGAGAACGCGCCAAAGGAAACAGCAGGATTCAGTATTATTTTTAACATCGTCCTTTATTCCGCTAGTCTGCAGGCAGCATCTCACTCCATTCCTAAGCCCTACGCGTTTTGGAACATACTTGTTCCTTGTTCACGGGCAATTTCATGCTGACAGGCAAAGTGGTGAAGTCGAAAACCATAACGCTTTTAAACTTCCTTTGTGTGAAGCCCTCTGGTGGGTGTGACTTCCTCTCGTGGAAAGACCTCTAAGCATTGTGGAATTCGTAGTCTCTTCAGCCAATTAATTATCACCCTCCAGTGGGTGTTTGCCGTGTTTGCATCCATTTCTTTTCTGCCAATTACATGCTCTCCGGTGAGCTGTGAGGTTACCGCTGCAGACTTTTATATTGCCAAACTGTTCCTTCTGCCTGTTGTGTCTGGGTTTGGTCTCTTTACACAGGCAGTCCACCTTCAGTGTTTTCCGTGGCGTCGCAGTTCTCACGACCGGACCGGACGTAATTTATTCACCAAAAGAGTTGCCCCTGCTCGAGAACGCGCCAAAGGAAACAGCAGGATTCAGTATTATTTTTAACATCGTCCTTTATTCCGCTAGTCTGCAGGCAGCATCTCACTCCATTCCTAAGCCCTACGCGTTTTGGAACATACTTGTTCCTTGTTCACGGACAATTTCATGCTGACAGGCAAAGTGGTGAAGTCGAACACCATAACGCTTTTAAACTTCCTTTGGTGTGAAGCCCTCTGGTGGGTGTGACTTCCTCTCGTGGAAAGCCCTCTAAGCATTGTGGAATTCGTAGTCTCTTCAGCCAATTAATTATCACCCTCCAGTGGGTGTTTGCCGTGTTTGCATCCATTTCTTTTCTGCCAATTACATGCTCTCCGGTGAGCTGTGAGGTTACCGCTGCAGACTTTTATATTGCCAAACTGTTCCTTCTGCCTGTTGTGTGTGGGTTTGGTCTCTTTACACAGGCAGTCCACCTTCAGTGTTTTCCGTGGCGTCGCAGTTCTCACGACCGGACCGGCCATAATTTATTCACCAAAAGAGTTGCCCCTGCTCGAGAACGCGCCAAAGGAAACAGCAGGATTCAGTACTATTTTTAACATCGTCCTTTATTCCGCTAGTCTGCAGGCAGCATCTCACTCCATTTCTAAGCCCTACGCGTTTCGGAACATACTTGTTCCTTGTTCACGAGCAATTTCATGCTGACAGGCAAAGTGGTGAAGTCGAAAACCATAACGCTTTTAAACTTCCTTTGGTGTGAAGCCCTCTGGTGGGTGTGACTTCCTCTCGTGGAAAGCCCTCTAAGCATTGTGGAATTCGTAGTCTCTTCAGCCAATTAATTATCACCCTCCAGTGGGTGTTTGCCGTGTTTGCATCCATTTCTTTTCTGCCAATTACATGCTCTCCGGTGAGCTGTGAGGTTACCGCTGCAGACTTTTATATTGCCAAACTGTTCCTTCTGCCTGTTGTGTGTGGGTTTGGTCTCTTTACACAGGCAGTCCACCTTCAGTGTTTTCCGTGGCGTCGCAGTTCTCACGACCGGACCGGGCGTAATTTATTCACCAAAAGAGTTGCCCCTGCTCGAGAACGTGCCAAAGGAAACAGCAGGATTCAGTATTATTTTTAACATCCTCCTTTATTCCGCTAGTCTGCAGGCAGCATCTCACTCCATTTCTAAGCCCTAGGCGTTTCGGAACGTACTTGTTCCTTGTTCACGGGCAATTTCATGCTGACAGGCAAAGTGGTGAAGTCAAAAACCATAACGCTTTTAAACATCCTTTGGTGTGAAGCCCTCTGGTGGGTGTGACTTTCTCTCGTGGAAAGCCCTCTAAGCATTGTGGAATTCGTAGTCTCTTCAGCCAATTAATTATCACCCTCCAGTGGGTGTTTGCCGTGTTTGCATCCATTTCTTTTCTGCCGATTACATGCTCTCCGGTGAGCTGTGAGGTTACCGCTGCAGACTTTTATATTGCCAAACTGTTCCTTCTGCCTGTTGTGTGTGGGTTTGGTCTCTTTACACAGGCAGTCCACCTTCAGTGTTTTCCGTGGCGTCGCAGTTCTCACGACCGGACCGGACGTAATTTATTCACCAAAAGAGTTGCCCCTGCTCGAGAACGCGCCAAAGGAAACAGCAGGATTCAGTATTATTTTTAACATCGTCCTTTATTCCGCTAGTCTGCAGGCAGCATCTCACTCCATTCCTAAGCCCTACGCGTTTTGGAACATACTTGTTCCTTGTTCACGGGCAATTTCATGCTGACAGGCAAAGTGGTGAAGTCGAAAACCATAACGCTTTTAAACTTCCTTTGGTGTGAAGCCCTCTGGTGGGTGTGACTTCCTCTCGTGGAAAGCCCTCTAAGCATTGTGGAATTCGTAGTCTCTTCAGCCAATTAATTATCACCCTCCAGTGGGTGTTTGCCGTGTTTGCATCCATTTCTTTTCTGCCAATTACATGCTCTCCGGTGAGCTGTGAGGTTACCGCTGCAGACTTTTATATTGCCAAACTGTTCCTCCTGCTGTTGTGTGTGGGTTTGGTCTCTTTACACAGGCAGTCCACCTTCAGTGTTTTCCGTGGCGTCGCAGTTCTCACGACCGGACCGGCCGTAATTTATTCACCAAAAGAGTTGCCCCTGCTCGAGAACGTGCCAAAGGAAACAGCAGGATTCAGTATTATTTTTAACATCGTCCTTTATTCCGCTAGTCTGCAGGCAGCATCTCACTCCATTTCTAAGCCCTACGCGTTTCGGAACATACTTGTTCCTTGTTCACGGGCAATTTCATGCTGACAGGCAAAGTGGTGAAGTCGAAAACCATAACGCTTTTAAACTTCCTTTGGTGTGCAGCCCTCTGGTGGGTGTGACTTCCTCTCGTGGAAAGCCCTCTAAGCATTGTGGAATTCGTAGTCTCTTCAGCCAATTAATTATCACCCTCCAGTGGGTGTTTGCCGTGTTTGCATCCATTTCTATTCTGCCAATTACATGCTCTCCGGTGAGCTGTGAGGTTACCGCTGCAGACTTTTATATTGCCAAACTGTTCCTTCTGCCTGTTGTGTGTGGGTTTGGTCTCTATACACAGGCAGTCCACCTTCAGTGTTTTCCGTGGTGTCGCAGTTCTCACGACCGGACCGGCCGTAATTTATTCACCAAAAGAGTTGCCCCTGCTCGAGAACGTGCCAAAGGAAACAGCAGGATTCAGTATTATTTTTAACATCGTCCTTTATTCCGCTAGTCTGCAGGCAGCATCTCACTCCATTTCTAAGCCCTACGCGTTTCGGAACATACTTGTTCCTTGTTCACGGGCAATTTCATGCTGACAGGCAAAGTGGTGAAGTCAAAAACCATAACGCTTTTAAACATCCTTTGGTGTGAAGCCCTCTGGTGGGTGTGACTTCCTCTCGTGGAAAGCCCTCTAAGCATTGTGAAATTCGTAGTCTCTTCAGCCAATTAATTATCACCCTCCAGTGGGTGTTTGCCGTGTTTGCATCCATTTCTTTTCTGCCAATTACATGCTCTCCGGTGAGCTGTGAGGTTACCGCTGCAGACTTTTATATTGCCAAACTGTTCCTTCTGCCTGTTGTATGTGGGTTTGGTCTCTTTACACAGGCAGTTCACCTTCAGTGTTTTCCGTGGCGTCGCAGTTCTCACGACCGGACCGGCCGTAATTTATTCACCAAAAGAGTTGCCCCTGCTCGAGAACGCGCCAAAGGAAACAGCAGGATTCAGTATTATTTTTAACATCGTCCTTTATTCCGCTAGTCTGCAGGCAGCATCTCACTCCATTCCTAAGCCCTACGCGTTTTGGAACATACTTGTTCCTTGTTCACGGGCAATTTCATGCTGACAGGCAAAGTGGTGAAGTCGAAAACCATAACGCTTTTAAACTTCCTTTGTGTGAAGCCCTCTGGTGGGTGTGACTTCCTCTCGTGGAAAGACCTCTAAGCATTGTGGAATTCGTAGTCTCTTCAGCCAATTAATTATCACCCTCCAGTGGGTGTTTGCCGTGTTTGCATCCATTTCTTTTCTGCCAATTACATGCTCTCCGGTGAGCTGTGAGGTTACCGCTGCAGACTTTTATATTGCCAAACTGTTCCTTCTGCCTGTTGTGTCTGGGTTTGGTCTCTTTACACAGGCAGTCCACCTTCAGTGTTTTCCGTGGCGTCGCAGTTCTCACGACCGGACCGGCCGTAATTTATTCACCAAAAGAGTTGCCCCTGCTCGAGAACGCGCCAAAGGAAACAGCAGGATTCAGTATTATTTTTAACATCGTCCTTTATTCCGCTAGTCTGCAGGCAGCATCTCACTCCATTCCTAAGCCCTACGCGTTTTGGAACATACTTGTTCCTTGTTCACGGGCAATTTCATGCTGACAGGCAAAGTGGTGAAGTCGAACACCATAACGCTTTTAAACTTCCTTTGGTGTGAAGCCCTCTGGTGGGTGTGACTTCCTCTCGTGGAAAGCCCTCTAAGCATTGTGGAATTCGTAGTCTCTTCAGCCAATTAATTATCAGCCTCCAGTGGGTGTTTGCCGTGTTTGCATCCATTTCTTTTCTGCCAATTACATGCTCTCCGGTGAGCTGTGAGGTTACCGCTGCAGACTTTTATATTGCCAAACTGTTCCTTCTGCCTGTTGTGTGTGCGTTTGGTCTCTTTACACAGGCAGTCCACCTTCAGTGTTTTCCGTGGCGTCGCAGTTCTCACGACCGGACCGGCCATAATTTATTCACCAAAAGAGTTGCCCCTGCTCGAGAACGCGCCAAAGGAAACAGCAGGATTCAGTACTATTTTTAACATCGTACTTTATTCCGCTAGTCTGCAGGCAGCATCTCACTCCATTTCTAAGCCCTATGCGTTTCGGAACATACTTGTTCCTTGTTCACGAGCAATTTCATGCTGACAGGCAAAGTGGTGAAGTCGAAAACCATAACGCTTTTGAACTTCCTTTGGTGTGAAGCCCTCTGGTGGGTGTGACTTCCTCTCGTGGAAAGCCCTCTAAGCATTGTGGAATTCGTAGTCTCTTCAGCCAAATAATTATCACCCTCCAGTGGGTGTTTGCCGTGTTTGCATCCATTTCTTTTCTGCCAATTACATGCTCTCCGGTGAGCTGTGAGGTTACCGCTGCAGACTTTTATATTGCCAAACTGTTCCTCCTGCTGTTGTGTGTGGGTTTGGTCTCTTTACACAGGCAGTCCACCTTCAGTGTTTTCCGTGGCGTCGCAGTTCTCACGACCGGACCGGCCGTAATTTATTCACCAAAAGAGTTGCCCCTGCTCGAGAACGTGCCAAAGGAAACAGCAGGATTCAGTATTATTTTTAACATCGTCCTTTATTCCGCTAGTCTGCAGGCAGCATCTCACTCCATTTCTAAGCCCTACGCATTTCGAACATACTTGTTCCTTGTTCACGGGCAATTTCATGCTGACAGGCAAAGTGGTGAAGTTGAAAACCATAACGCTTTTAAACTTCCTTTGGTGTAAAGCCCTCTGGTGGGTGTGACTTCCTCTCGTGGAAAGCCCTCTAAGCATTGTGGAATTCGTAGTCTCTTCAGCCAATTAATTATCACCCTCCAGTGGGTGTTTGCCGTGTTTGCATCCATTTCTTTTCTGCCAATTACATGCTCTCCGGTGAGCTGTGAGGTTACCGCTGCAGACTTTTATATTGCCAAACTGTTCCTTCTGCCTGTTGTGTGTGGGTTTGGTCTCTTTACACAGGCAGTCCACCTTCAGTGTTTTCCGTGGCGTCGCAGTTCTCACGACCGGACCTGCCGTAATTTATCCACCAAAAGAGTTGCCCCTGCTCGAGAACGTGCCAAAGGAAACAGCAGGATTCAGTATTATTTTTAACATCGTCCTTTATTCCGCTAGTCTGCAGGCAGCATCTCACTCCATTTCTAAGCCCTACGCGTTTTGGAACATACTTGTTCCTTGTTCACGGGCAATTTCATGCTGACAGGCAAAGTGGTGAAGTCGAAAACCATAACGCTTTTAAACTTCCTTTGGTGTGAAGCCCTCTGGTGGGTGTGACTTCCTCTCGTGGAAAGCCCTCTAAGCATTGTGGAATTCGTAGTCTCTTCAGCCAATTAATTATCACCCTCCAGTGGGTGTTTGCCGTGTTTGCATCCATTTCTTTTCTGCCAATTACATGCTCTCCGGTGAGCTGTGAGGTTACCGCTGCAGACTTTTATATTGCCAAACTGTTCCTTCTGCCTGTTGTGTGTGGGTTTGGTCTCTTTACACAGGCAGTCCACCTTCAGTGTTTTCCATGGCGTCGCAGTTCTCACGACCGGACCGGCCATAATTTATTCACCAAAAGAGTTGCCCCTGCTCGAGAACGCGCCAAAGGAAACAGCAGGATTCAGTATTATTTTTAACATCGTCCTTTATTCCGCTAGTCTGCAGGCAGTATCTCACTCCATTTCTAAGCCCTACGCGTTTCGGAACATACTTGTTCCTTGTTCACGAGCAATTTCATGCTGACAGGCAAAGTGGTGAAGTCAAAAACCATAACGCTTTTAAACTTCCTTTGGTGTGAAGCCCTCTGGTGGGTGTGACTTCCTCTCGTGGAAAGCCCTCTAAGCATTGTGGAATTCGTAGTCTCTTCAGCCAATTAATTATCACCCTCCAGTGGGTGTTTGCCGTGTTTGCATCCATTTCTTTTCTGCCAATTACATGCTCTCCGGTGAGCTGTGAGGTTACCGCTGCAGACTTTTATATTGCCAAACTGTTCCTTCTGCCTGTTGTGTGTGGGTTTGGTCTCTATACACAGGCAGTCCATCTTCAGTGTTTTCCGTGGTGTCGCAGTTCTCACGACCGGACCGGCCGTAATTTATTCACCAAAAGAGTTTCCCCTGCTCGAGAACGTGCCAAAGGAAACAGCAGGATTCAGTATTATTTTTAACATCGTCCTTTATTCCGCTAGTCTGCAGGCAGCATCTCACTCCATTTCTAAGCCCTACGCGTTTCGGAACATACTTGTTCATTGTTCACGGGCAATTTCATGCTGACAGGCAAAGTGGTGAAGTCAAAAACCATAACGCTTTTAAACATCCTTTGGTTTGAAGCCCTCTGGTGGGTGTGACTTCCTCTCGTGGAAAGCCCTCTAAGCATTGTGGAATTCGTAGTCTCTTCAGCCAATTAATTATCACCCTCCAGTGGGTGTTTGCCGTGTTTGCATCCATTTCTTTTCTGCCAATTACATGCTCTCCGGTGAGCTGTGAGGTTACCGCTGCAGACTTTTATATTGCCAAACTGTTCCTTCTGCCTGTTGTGTGTGGGTTTGGTCTCTTTACACAGGCAGTCCACCTTCAGTGTTTTCCGTGGCGTCGCAGTTCTCACGACCGGACCGGCCATAATTTATTCACCAAAAGAGTTGCCCCTGCTCGAGAACGCGCCAAAGGAAACAGCAGGATTCAGTACTATTTTTAACATCGTCCTTTATTCCGCTAGTCTGCAGGCAGCATCTCACTCCATTTCTAAGCCCTACGCGTTTCGGAACATACTTGTTCCTTGTTCACGAGCAATTTCATGCTGACAGGCAAAGTGGTGAAGTCGAAAACCATAACGCTTTTAAACTTCCTTTGGTGTGAAGCCCTCTGGTGGGTGTGACTTCCTCTCGTGGAAAGCCCTCTAAGCATTGTGGAATTCGTAGTCTCTTCAGCCAATTAATTATCACCCTCCAGTGGGTGTTTGCCGTGTTTGCATCCATTTCTTTTCTGCCAATTACATGCTCTCCGGTGAGCTGTGAGGTTACCGCTGCAGACTTTTATATTGCCAAACTGTTCCTTCTGCCTGTTGTGTGTGGGTTTGGTCTCTTTACACAGGCAGTCCACCTTCAGTGTTTTCCGTGGCGTCGCAGTTCTCACGACCGGACCGGGCGTAATTTATTCACCAAAAGAGTTGCCCCTGCTCGAGAACGTGCCAAAGGAAACAGCAGGATTCAGTATTATTTTTAACATCCTCCTTTATTCCGCTAGTCTGCAGGCAGCATCTCACTCCATTTCTAAGCCCTAGGCGTTTCGGAACGTACTTGTTCCTTGTTCACGGGCAATTTCATGCTGACAGGCAAAGTGGTGAAGTCAAAAACCATAACGCTTTTAAACATCCTTTGGTGTGAAGCCCTCTGGTGGGTGTGACTTTCTCTCGTGGAAAGCCCTCTAAGCATTGTGGAATTCGTAGTCTCTTCAGCCAATTAATTATCACCCTCCAGTGGGTGTTTGCCGTGTTTGCATCCATTTCTTTTCTGCCGATTACATGCTCTCCGGTGAGCTGTGAGGTTACCGCTGCAGACTTTTATATTGCCAAACTGTTCCTTCTGCCTGTTGTGTGTGGGTTTGGTCTCTTTACACAGGCAGTCCACCTTCAGTGTTTTCCGTGGCGTCGCAGTTCTCACGACCGGACCGGACGTAATTTATTCACCAAAAGAGTTGCCCCTGCTCGAGAACGCGCCAAAGGAAACAGCAGGATTCAGTATTATTTTTAACATCGTCCTTTATTCCGCTAGTCTGCAGGCAGCATCTCACTCCATTCCTAAGCCCTACGCGTTTTGGAACATACTTGTTCCTTGTTCACGGGCAATTTCATGCTGACAGGCAAAGTGGTGAAGTCGAAAACCATAACGCTTTTAAACTTCCTTTGGTGTGAAGCCCTCTGGTGGGTGTGACTTCCTCTCGTGGAAAGCCCTCTAAGCATTGTGGAATTCGTAGTCTCTTCAGCCAATTAATTATCACCCTCCAGTGGGTGTTTGCCGTGTTTGCATCCATTTCTTTTCTGCCAATTACATGCTCTCCGGTGAGCTGTGAGGTTACCGCTGCAGACTTTTATATTGCCAAACTGTTCCTCCTGCTGTTGTGTGTGGGTTTGGTCTCTTTACACAGGCAGTCCACCTTCAGTGTTTTCCGTGGCGTCGCAGTTCTCACGACCGGACCGGCCGTAATTTATTCACCAAAAGAGTTGCCCCTGCTCGAGAACGTGCCAAAGGAAACAGCAGGATTCAGTATTATTTTTAACATCGTCCTTTATTCCGCTAGTCTGCAGGCAGCATCTCACTCCATTTCTAAGCCCTACGCGTTTCGGAACATACTTGTTCCTTGTTCACGGGCAATTTCATGCTGACAGGCAAAGTGGTGAAGTCGAAAACCATAACGCTTTTAAACTTCCTTTGGTGTGCAGCCCTCTGGTGGGTGTGACTTCCTCTCGTGGAAAGCCCTCTAAGCATTGTGGAATTCGTAGTCTCTTCAGCCAATTAATTATCACCCTCCAGTGGGTGTTTGCCGTGTTTGCATCCATTTCTATTCTGCCAATTACATGCTCTCCGGTGAGCTGTGAGGTTACCGCTGCAGACTTTTATATTGCCAAACTGTTCCTTCTGCCTGTTGTGTGTGGGTTTGGTCTCTATACACAGGCAGTCCACCTTCAGTGTTTTCCGTGGTGTCGCAGTTCTCACGACCGGACCGGCCGTAATTTATTCACCAAAAGAGTTGCCCCTGCTCGAGAACGTGCCAAAGGAAACAGCAGGATTCAGTATTATTTTTAACATCGTCCTTTATTCCGCTAGTCTGCAGGCAGCATCTCACTCCATTTCTAAGCCCTACGCGTTTCGGAACATACTTGTTCCTTGTTCACGGGCAATTTCATGCTGACAGGCAAAGTGGTGAAGTCAAAAACCATAACGCTTTTAAACATCCTTTGGTGTGAAGCCCTCTGGTGGGTGTGACTTCCTCTCGTGGAAAGCCCTCTAAGCATTGTGGAATTCGTAGTCTCTTCAGCCAATTAATTATCACCCTCCAGTGGGTGTTTGCCGTGTTTGCATCCATTTCTTTTCTGCCAATTACATGCTCTCCGGTGAGCTGTGAGGTTACCGCTGCAGACTTTTATATTGCCAAACTGTTCCTTCTGCCTGTTGTATGTGGGTTTGGTCTCTTTACACAGGCAGTTCACCTTCAGTGTTTTCCGTGGCGTCGCAGTTCTCACGACCGGACCGGCCGTAATTTATTCACCAAAAGAGTTGCCCCTGCTCGAGAACGCGCCAAAGGAAACAGCAGGATTCAGTATTATTTTTAACATCGTCCTTTATTCCGCTAGTCTGCAGGCAGCATCTCACTCCATTCCTAAGCCCTACGCGTTTTGGAACATACTTGTTCCTTGTTCACGGGCAATTTCATGCTGACAGGCAAAGTGGTGAAGTCGAAAACCATAACGCTTTTAAACTTCCTTTGTGTGAAGCCCTCTGGTGGGTGTGACTTCCTCTCGTGGAAAGACCTCTAAGCATTGTGGAATTCGTAGTCTCTTCAGCCAATTAATTATCACCCTCCAGTGGGTGTTTGCCGTGTTTGCATCCATTTCTTTTCTGCCAATTACATGCTCTCCGGTGAGCTGTGAGGTTACCGCTGCAGACTTTTATATTGCCAAACTGTTCCTTCTGCCTGTTGTGTCTGGGTTTGGTCTCTTTACACAGGCAGTCAACCTTCAGTGTTTTCCGTGGCGTCGCAGTTCTCACGACCGGACCGGCCGTAATTTATTCACCAAAAGAGTTGCCCCTGCTCGAGAACGCGCCAAAGGAAACAGCAGGATTCAGTATTATTTTTAACATCGTCCTTTATTCCGCTAGTCTGCAGGCAGCATCTCACTCCATTCCTAAGCCCTACGCGTTTTGGAACATACTTGTTCCTTGTTCACGGGCAATTTCATGCTGACAGGCAAAGTGGTGAAGTCGAACACCATAACGCTTTTAAACTTCCTTTGGTGTGAAGCCCTCTGGTGGGTGTGACTTCCTCTCGTGGAAAGCCCTCTAAGCATTGTGGAATTCGTAGTCTCTTCAGCCAATTAATTATCAGCCTCCAGTGGGTGTTTGCCGTGTTTGCATCCATTTCTTTTCTGCCAATTACATGCTCTCCGGTGAGCTGTGAGGTTACCGCTGCAGACTTTTATATTGCCAAACTGTTCCTTCTGCCTGTTGTGTGTGCGTTTGGTCTCTTTACACAGGCAGTCCACCTTCAGTGTTTTCCGTGGCGTCGCAGTTCTCACGACCGGACCGGCCATAATTTATTCACCAAAAGAGTTGCCCCTGCTCGAGAACGCGCCAAAGGAAACAGCAGGATTCAGTACTATTTTTAACATCGTACTTTATTCCGCTAGTCTGCAGGCAGCATCTCACTCCATTTCTAAGCCCTATGCGTTTCGGAACATACTTGTTCCTTGTTCACGAGCAATTTCATGCTGACAGGCAAAGTGGTGAAGTCGAAAACCATAACGCTTTTGAACTTCCTTTGGTGTGAAGCCCTCTGGTGGGTGTGACTTCCTCTCGTGGAAAGCCCTCTAAGCATTGTGGAATTCGTAGTCTCTTCAGCCAAATAATTATCACCCTCCAGTGGGTGTTTGCCGTGTTTGCATCCATTTCTTTTCTGCCAATTACATGCTCTCCGGTGAGCTGTGAGGTTACCGCTGCAGACTTTTATATTGCCAAACTGTTCCTCCTGCTGTTGTGTGTGGGTTTGGTCTCTTTACACAGGCAGTCCACCTTCAGTGTTTTCCGTGGCGTCGCAGTTCTCACGACCGGACCGGCCGTAATTTATTCACCAAAAGAGTTGCCCCTGCTCGAGAACGTGCCAAAGGAAACAGCAGGATTCAGTATTATTTTTAACATCGTCCTTTATTCCGCTAGTCTGCAGGCAGCATCTCACTCCATTTCTAAGCCCTACGCATTTCGAACATACTTGTTCCTTGTTCACGGGCAATTTCATGCTGACAGGCAAAGTGGTGAAGTCGAAAACCATAACGCTTTTAAACTTCCTTTGGTGTAAAGCCCTCTGGTGGGTGTGACTTCCTCTCGTGGAAAGCCCTCTAAGCATTGTGGAATTCGTAGTCTCTGCAGCCAATTAATTATCACCCTCCAGTGGGTGTTTGCCGTGTTTGCATCCATTTCTTTTCTGCCAATTACATGCTCTCCGGTGAGCTGTGAGGTTACCGCTGCAGACTTTTATATTGCCAAACTGTTCCTTCTGCCTGTTGTGTGTGGGTTTGGTCTCTTTACACAGGCAGTCCACCTTCAGTGTTTTCCGTGGCGTCGCAGTTCTCACGACCGGACCTGCCGTAATTTATCCACCAAAAGAGTTGCCCCTGCTCGAGAACGTGCCAAAGGAAACAGCAGGATTCAGTATTATTTTTAACATCGTCCTTTATTCCGCTAGTCTGCAGGCAGCATCTCACTCCATTTCTAAGCCCTACGCGTTTTGGAACATACTTGTTCCTTGTTCACGGGCAATTTCATGCTGACAGGCAAAGTGGTGAAGTCGAAAACCATAACGCTTTTAAACTTCCTTTGGTGTGAAGCCCTCTGGTGGGTGTGACTTCCTCTCGTGGAAAGCCCTCTAAGCATTGTGGAATTCGTAGTCTCTTCAGCCAATTAATTATCACCCTCCAGTGGGTGTTTGCCGTGTTTGCATCCATTTCTTTTCTGCCAATTACATGCTCTCCGGTGAGCTGTGAGGTTACCGCTGCAGACTTTTATATTGCCAAACTGTTCCTTCTGCCTGTTGTGTGTGGGTTTGGTCTCTTTACACAGGCAGTCCACCTTCAGTGTTTTCCATGGCGTCGCAGTTCTCACGACCGGACCGGCCATAATTTATTCACCAAAAGAGTTGCCCCTGCTCGAGAACGCGCCAAAGGAAACAGCAGGATTCAGTATTATTTTTAACATCGTCCTTTATTCCGCTAGTCTGCAGGCAGTATCTCACTCCATTTCTAAGCCCTACGCGTTTCGGAACATACTTGTTCCTTGTTCACGAGCAATTTCATGCTGACAGGCAAAGTGGTGAAGTCAAAAACCATAACGCTTTTAAACTTCCTTTGGTGTGAAGCCCTCTGGTGGGTGTGACTTCCTCTCGTGGAAAGCCCTCTAAGCATTGTGGAATTCGTAGTCTCTTCAGCCAATTAATTATCACCCTCCAGTGGGTGTTTGCCGTGTTTGCATCCATTTCTTTTCTGCCAATTACATGCTCTCCGGTGAGCTGTGAGGTTACCGCTGCAGACTTTTATATTGCCAAACTGTTCCTTCTGCCTGTTGTGTGTGGGTTTGGTCTCTATACACAGGCAGTCCATCTTCAGTGTTTTCCGTGGTGTCGCAGTTCTCACGACCGGACCGGCCGTAATTTATTCACCAAAAGAGTTTCCCCTGCTCGAGAACGTGCCAAAGGAAACAGCAGGATTCAGTATTATTTTTAACATCGTCCTTTATTCCGCTAGTCTGCAGGCAGCATCTCACTCCATTTCTAAGCCCTACGCGTTTCGGAACATACTTGTTCATTGTTCACGGGCAATTTCATGCTGACAGGCAAAGTGGTGAAGTCAAAAACCATAACGCTTTTAAACATCCTTTGGTTTGAAGCCCTCTGGTGGGTGTGACTTCCTCTCGTGGAAAGCCCTCTAAGCATTGTGGAATTCGTAGTCTCTTCAGCCAATTAATTATCACCCTCCAGTGGGTGTTTGCCGTGTTTGCATCCATTTCTTTTCTGCCAATTACATGCTCTCCGGTGAGCTGTGAGGTTACCGCTGCAGACTTTTATATTGCCAAACTGTTCCTTCTGCCTGTTGTGTGTGGGTTTGGTCTCTTTACACAGGCAGTTCACCTTCAGTGTTTTCCGTGGCGTCGCAGTTCTCACGACCGGCCCGGCCGTAATTTATTCACCAAAAGAGTTGCCCCTGCTCGAGAACGCGCCAAAGGAAACAGCAGGATTCAGTATTATTTTTAACATCGTCCTTTATTCCGCTAGTCTGCAGGCAGCATCTCACTCCATTCCTAAGCCCTACGCGTTTTGGAACATACTTGTTCCTTGTTCACGGGCAATTTCATGCTGACAGGCAAAGTGGTGAAGTCGAACACCATAACGCTTTTAAACTTCCTTTGGTGTGAAGCCCTCTGGTGGGTGTGACTTCCTCTCGTGGAAAGCCCTCTAAGCATTGTGGAATTCGTAGTCTCTTCAGCCAATTAATTATCACCCTCCAGTGGGTGTTTGCCGTGTTTGCATCCATTTCTTTTCTGCCAATTACATGCTCTCCGGTGAGCTGTGAGGTTACCGCTGCAGACTTTTATATTGCCAAACTGTTCCTTCTGCCTGTTGTGTGTGGGTTTGGTCTCTTTACACAGGCAGTCCACCTTCAGTGTTTTCCGTGGCGTCGCAGTTCTCACGACCGGACCGGCCATAATTTATTCACCAAAAGAGTTGCCCCTGCTCGAGAACGCGCCAAAGGAAACAGCAGGATTCAGTACTATTTTTAACATCGTACTTTATTCCGCTAGTCTGCAGGCAGCATCTCACTCCATTTCTAAGCCCTACGCGTTTCGGAACATACTTGTTCCTTGTTCACGAGCAATTTCATGCTGACAGGCAAAGTGGTGAAGTCGAAAACCATAACGCTTTTAAACTTCCTTTGGTGTGAAGCCCTCTGGTGGGTGTGACTTCCTCTCGTGGAAAGCCCTCTAAGCATTTTGGAATTCGTAGTCTCTTCAGCCAATTAATTATCACCCTCCAGTGGGTGTTTGCCGTGTTTGCATCCATTTCTTTTCTGCCAATTACATGCTCTCCGGTGAGCTGTGAGGTTACCGCTGCAGACTTTTATATTGCCAAACTGTTCCTTCTGCCTGTTGTGTGTGGGTTTGGTCTCTATACACAGGCAGTCCACCTTCAGTGTTTTCCGTGGCGTCGCAGTTCTCACGACCGGACCGGCCGTAATTTATTCACCAAAAGAGTTGCCCTTGCTCGAGAACGTGCCAAAGGAAACAGCAGGATTCAGTATTATTTTTAACATCGTCCTTTATTCCGCTAGTCTGCAGGCAGCATCTCACTCCATTTCTAAGCCCTACGCGTTTCGGAACATACTTGTTCCTTGCTCACGGGCAATTTCATGCTGACAGGCAAAGTGGTGAAGTCAAAAACCATAACGCTTTTAAACATCCTTTGGTGTGAAGCCCTCTGGTGGGTGTGACTTCCTCTTGTGGAAAGCCCTCTAAGCATTGTGGAATTCGTAGTCTCTTCAGCCAATTAATTATCACCCTCCAGTGGGTGTTTGCCGTGTTTGCATCCATTTCTTTTCTGCCAATTACATGCTCTCCGGTGAGCTGTGAGGTTACCGCTGCAGACTTTTATATTGCCAAACTGTTCCTTCTGCCTTTTGTGTGTGGGTTTGGTCTCTTTACACAGGCAGTCCACCTTCAGTGTTTTCCGTGGCGTCGCAGTTCTCACGACCGGACCGGCCGTAATTTATTCACCAAAAGAGTTGCCCCTGCTCGAGAACGCGCCAAAGGAAACAGCAGGATTCAGTATTATTTTTAACATCGTCCTTTATTCCGCTAGTCTGCAGGCAGCATCTCACTCCATTCCTAAGCCCTACGCGTTTTGGAACATACTTGTTCCTTGTTCACGGGCAATTTCATGCTGACAGGCAAAGTGGTGAAGTCGAAAACCATAACGCTTTTAAACTTCCTTTGGTGTGAAGCCCTCTGGTGGGTGTGACTTCCTTTCGTGGAAAGCCCTCTAAGCATTGTGGAATTCGTAGTCTCTTCAGCCAATTAATCATCACCCTCCAGTGGGTGTTTGCCGTGTTTGCATCCATTTCTTTTCTGCCAATTACATGCTCTCCGGTGAGCTGTGAGGTTACCGCTGCAGACTTTTATATTGCCAAACTGTTCCTCCTGCTGTTGTGTGTGGGTTTGGTCTCTTTACACAGGCAGTCCACCTTCAGTGTTTTCCGTGGCGTCGCAGTTCTCACGACCGGACCGGCCGTAATTTATTCACCAAAAGAGTTGCCCCTGCTCGAGAACGCGCCAAAGGAAACAGCAGGATTCAGTATTATTTTTAACATCGTCCTTTATTCCGCTAGTCTGCAGGCAGCATCTCACTCCATTTCTAAGCCCTACGCATTTCGGAACATACTTGTTCCTTGTTCACGGGCAATTTCATGCTGACAGGCAAAGTGGTGAAGTCGAAAACCATAACGCTTTTAAACTTCCTTTGGTGTGAAGCCCTCTGGTGGGTGTGACTTCCTCTCGTGGAAAGCCCTCTAAGCATTGTGGAATTCGTAGTCTCTTCAGCCAATTAATTATCACCCTCCAGTGGGTGTTTGCCGTGTTTGCATCCATTTCTTTTCTGCCAATTACATGCTCTCCGGTGAGCTGTGAGGTTACCGCTGCAGACTTTTATATTGCCAAACTGTTCCTTCTGCCTGTTGTGTCTGGGTTTGGTCTCTTTACATAGGCAGTCCACCTTCAGTGTTTTCCGTGGCGTCGCAGTTCTCACGACCGGACCGGCCGTAATTTATTCACCAAAAGAGTTGCCCCTGCTCGAGAACGCGCCAAAGGAAACAGCAGGATTCAGTATTATTTTTAACATCGTCCTTTATTCCCCTAGTCTGCAGGCAGCAACTCACTCCATTTCTAAGCCCTACGCGTTTCGGAACATACTTGTTCCTTGTTCACGGGCAATTTCATGCTGACAGGCAAAGTGGTGAAGTCGAAAACCATAACGCTTTTAAACTTCCTTTGGTGTGAAGCCCTCTGGTGGGTGTGACTTCCTCTCGTGGAAAGCCCTCTAAGCATTGTGGAATTAGTAGTCTCCTCAGCCAATTAATTATCACCCTCCAGTGAGTGTTTGCCGTGTTTGCATCCATTTCTTTTCTGCCAATTACATGCTCTCCGGTGAGCTGTGAGGTTACCGCTGCAGACTTTTATATTGCCATACTGTGCAGGATTCAGTATTATGGCGGAAAAGAAATGGAAGCAAACACCCACTGGAGGGTGATAATTAATTGGCTGAAGAGACTACGAATTCCACAATGCTTAGAGGGCTTTCCACGAGAGGAAGTCACACCCACCAGAGGGCTTCACACCAAAGGAAGTTTAAAAGCGTTATGGTTTTCGACTTCACCACTTTGCCTGTCAGCATGAAATTGCCCGTGAACAAGGAACAAGTATGTTCCGAAACGCGTAGGGCTTAGAAATGGAGTGAGATGCTGCCTGCAGACTAGCGGAATAAAGGACGATGTTAAAAATAATACTGAATCCTGCTGTTTCCTTTGGCGCGTTCTCGAGCAGGGGCAACTCTTTTGTTGAATAAATTACGGCCGGTCCGGTCGTGAGAACTGCGACGCCACGGAAAACACTGAAGGTGGACTGCCTGTGTAAAGGGACCAAACCCACACACAACAGGCAGAAGGAACAGTTTGGCAATATAAAAGTCTGCAGCGGTAACCTCACAGCTCACCGGAGAGCATGTAATTGGAGGAAAAGAAATGGAAGAAAACACGGCAAACACCCACTGGAGGGTTATAATTAATTGGCTGAAGAGACTACGAATTCCACAATGCTTAGAGGGCTTTCCACGAGAGGAAGTCACACCCACCAGAGGGCTTCACACCAAAGCACCATCGCCTGTTGGAAGAGAAGCCATATCCAGCAGCACGAGGCTCGAGTCATTTACCCTTTTGACTCGTGGGCACATTGCTCTACAAGGAATGTAGCATGCTGAACTGCAACACGACCTACGAAGGTATTTTATTGAAAAGCATGAATTTAAAAATGAATACACAGACCTACTAAAGTAAATAATGACTGTTGCTTCACGGACTACAAGTCCCAGCAACTGCCAGTATGACGATGCACTCAGCAGACGCCCACTGGGGGGCTTGTTAATTAAATAAAGCCGGAAATGAATAAGTGAAGCGAATTCTGTGTTTCATGTTTAGCAGCCTCTGAAGAGGGGTCTTTGACCCTGAAACGCGTCAGGCAACCGATTTTTGTGAAGCAGTAAGGCATGCATTTGAACGAAGGCTGGATGGTCAGAGCACTGTCGTGTGCTTTGGCAAATGCTGAGGGCAATTTGTTGATATATATATATATATATATATATATATATATATATATATATATATATATATATATATATATATATATATATATATATAAAACAACCAATGCAGCCCTCAATACAGTAAGAGCTGGATAATGCTACAAGAACTCTTTGCACATATACACATTCAGAAAAGCAGAGAAGAAAACAAAGTGCATTTGAACTGCTTTAATGTACAGCAGGAACCATAATCCTGCTAAGAGGAATGAAAGCATCCCCAGCTCACAGGCTGCATTGCAGAAAAACCTAGTGTGGAAAGCTGAAAAGCTATCTCATAGAAACACATAGGAAAAAACTGGCACCCTTCCTTTAAGGCAGCCATGACCCCTAGCTTCCCATCATGCCTCAGGGGTGACAGTTAGGTCAGTTGTTCTTTTCGGCTCCTTCTGTCAGGACCCTGGTTACTTCAGCTCTCTGTTTTTCTGATTTCTGTCGGAAAATTACTCCAGTCATTTTGTCAAAACCTACTTTCTTCGACGTCTTTTGGCATTTAAAGTAGTTTTGAGAGAGCTGAGCATATTTTTTCTCTCAGAAAGGCCGTCTCTCCTTGACTCTTACCCTTCCTGTGGCAAGAAGAAGGTTTGATCAGACTCCCATTCTGTCTGTATCCTTTACCTTCCTGAGCATCATGATCCTAAGACTTGCCAGCATTGTCAGTCCCTGTCCAGGCATACTCTGAAAGACAGAGAGAGGATTCGCCTTCATGTGCTGGCTGAGAAGGGAAAAGCTCCTTCTAGAGGCAGGTCTCCGGTGAAGAAGAGAAAGGAGAGAGCCAGATCTTCACCCAGGAGTAAGGTGCCAGTCTGCTCCCCTTCAGCGTCGGGATCGGCGCTAAAAATACCTTCACCGGCAGCGAAAAGGTCGGCAAAAAGAAGACTGCAGGTACGTCGCATCGTCAACTCGGCGACAATCGGCATCGAGGAGTCGTTCTCCTTTGGTGTGGGCTCGCACAACATCGAGAGTAGAATCTCCAACATCGCCATCAGTACGGCGTTTGATGTCGAGACACGCTCCGCCATCACCAGTGGACCGGTGATCGGCGTTGAAACGGGCGTCTCCGTTGCCGTCAACCAGGCGGCGGTCAACGTCGAGACATGCCTCGTCATTGCCAGTGGAACAACGATCGGCGTCGAAACAGGCGTCTCCGTTGCTGCCAACCAGGCGGCGGTCAACGTCGAGACAGGCCTCGTCGTCGCCAGGTGCGAGACATTCAACGTCCAGAAGGACACCTCCGTTGTCGACGACCAGACGGCGTTCAACGTTGAGGGCCAATTCTCCATCGTCGGCGAAGAAGGCTTCGTCGTCGGGACCCAAAGTGAGGTATTCAAGGCGACGTTTGACGTCGAGGCGGCGGTCTCCGTCAATATCGAGGAAGAGCACGACGTCGAGAAGGGGTTCTCTGTCGGTTCACACTCCTTTGAGTTCTCCTAGATGCTCCACGTCGAGAGCAAGGTCGGTGAGACCTATGGCTTCAACGTCAGAACATTCGACATCGAAGCACAAAGAGAGGTCGACGTCAAGAAGAGGATCCCTCTCGAAAGACTCACCAGTGCTTGTAACATATAGTCGTTCGCCGTCGAGACACTTACCATCGACGTCGCATTGTTCCTCCAGATGTCGTTCAGCCTCCAATGACTGCATGGAGTCATTGGCTTCAGTTATGAGCTCCCCTCAAGTAATTAACAAGAAGCTCTTCTTCTCCATCTCAGGAGGCACGAAAATCTCCTAGGTCAACCTCTCCACAAAGGCAGAGGTCGCCTTCAGTTCATCTGTCACCAAGATGGCTTCTTCCCATCAGCCACTTGCAGAAAGATCCTTCTGGCCAAGTTCGACGGCCTATGGACTATTCCAGTCCACTGCATAGATCTCCGTTGGAACAGCTGGTGCAGAGGTGGACAGATCACCCGTTACTCGGACCAGGGATCACCAAGACAAATCTCCGTAGCATAGTCCAGCTCATGCTCATCGGAAAAGAACGAACAAGAACACCGTCTTGGTCTTCCTCTTCAACTCACTCCTCAAAAAGGGACTATTCACCTACCCTTATGGATAGCTTGCCTTCTAGAGTGTCTCCTCTTGATTACATCAATACATTTCGCAATGTCCTCACTAGAGGAGCGCAGAAGCTGAACATAGATATGTCAGCGCCTCAAGCTTCTACCTCTATCATCTTTGAGACTCTCCATCAACGGACTGTGTCAAGACCTTTGCTCCCACTGGTTCTTGGTCTTATACAACCAGTAATGGACGTTTTTCTCACCCCATCCTCCATTAAAGCAGCCCCAGCGAGGATTCAGAAGAAATACAAACCAGCAGAAACGGATCCTTTATTTTTGAAATCAGATCCTCCACCGGACTCGGTAATCATCGCGGCAGCAAAGAAACTCATGCTGTCGCTTCTTCGTCCTCTGTCCCTCCAGACAAGGAGAGTAGGGCTCAGGATTCTTGGGGGAGAAAGGTATGCGGCTCCACAGCGTCCAGTATCTAGTGCTGCAGCCCTGTTGGGCCTTTATGACAGGTCTTTATGGGACTCTTTGGAGCGTTTTAAGGAAAAACTGCTGAAAGAGGACCACCAGGATTTTGCAGAGATTCTTCAGGAAGAGGCACTGATGTCTAATCAGGTGATTAGCACTGCAGCAGATGGGGCTTCTCTGGCTGCTCATTTGTATGCACACAGAATTTGTGCATGGAGGTCTTCATGGCTACGCTTAACAGCTTTAAAGCCGGAGTCTCAGTATCTAATTTTAAATCTCCCATTCTCAAGGCACCTCTCTTTTTGGTTCCCACACTGATGAGGAAATGGCCAGGATGAAGGCTGAGTTGGACACGCTGAAGGCGGTAGGCCTGGAAAAGAAAAAATAATTCAGGCATAGATACAGACCTTACAACCCCAAGAACTACCATTAGAGGGTTCAAACCCCTCAATGGCAGCAGAGGCAAAACCAGCAATCCAGGACTCAGTTCCAAGGTCGTAGATCCTCCAGAGGCAGAGGAGGTCAACATCAATAATCCTCCAGCGCAGCCAAGACTTCAGGGAGGCAATGATTTTCTGCTTCCTCTAGCGCTGTTGCCCACTCCAGTGGAAGGAAGTATCTCAAATCATGTGGCAGAGTGGTGCAAAATCACCAAGGATCAGTGGGTGCTAAATATACTGAACAATTGATATGCACTTCGTTTCAGTGCACCCCCAAAGAACATTCCTCCAGTAAAATCACACCTCTACCAACTAAAATTGCTACGTCAGGAGGTGTCTATCCTCCAAAAGTTGGCCATAGAAGAAGTTCCTCCTGCTCAAAGAGGAAGAGGAGTCTATTCCAGGTTCTTTCTGGTGCCAAAGAAAGACCAAGCGCACAAATTCAGATCTATCCTGGTTCTTCGAACTCTGAACAAGGTAATTCAAAAGGAGAGGTTTCACATGTTGGCGCTACATCAAATATATACGCACCTACAGAAGGGGGGTTGGATGTGTTCGATAGACCTCCAAGATGCGCACTTCCACCTCCCGATTGCTCCACGTCATCGCAAGTTCCTGAGATTCATGGTGGGTGCAAAGTATTACCAGTTCAGAGTCTTACCGTTCGGCCTATAATCCGCACCAAGGGTATTCACAAAGTGCATGGCGGTGGTGGCTGCAGCTTTACATCGTCAAGGCCTGTTTGTATCGCTGTATCTGGATGATTGGCTGTTGAAGAGTTCGTCCCCACAGATGGTGAAGGAACACTTTCTAATTTGCCTAAATCTACTTCACCGCTTAGGCCTTCATGTGAACATGGAAAAATCTGTCCAACAGCCTACTCAAACTCTACATTATCTGGGCGCCACCGTAGACTCTGGCATAGGGAAAGTGTTTCCTTCGAGGAGCGACTGTTATCAATGAAACAGAAACGCAACTCTCTGCTTCATGGCATCTCTTCTAGGGTTGATGGCCTCATGCATTTTTCTCATCCCCAACTCCAGATTTAGAATGAGACCACAGCAGCAGTATCTGGAAGACAAATGGGACCAATCCTCAGGGCATTGGGAGGATCAGATTCTCCTTTCCCACGCTGCGAAGTCATCCATGATCTAATGGACTCAATCGAAAAATCTACTGGTGGTAGTTCCTTTCCATGAACCTCTCCCAAAGCAATCCCTGATCACGGACGCATCTCCTCAAGCATGGGGGGTGCTCTTGAGTTGTCTACAAACCAAGGGCAGATGGTCGAGCAAGGAGCAGACCTACCACATAAACATGTTAGAGCTGCGGGCAGTTCATCTAGCCCTCAAGGCATTCATCCATTCAGTCAGAGTCGATACTGATTCAAACGGACAATACAACCACCATATACTACTTTAACAAACAAGGTGGAACACATTCTTGCCCGCTGTCATTGGAATCCCAAGCGATCTGGCACTGGCTCCCTACCAGGAATCTGTCGATCACAGCGGTGCATCTGCCAGGAGAACAGAACGTGCAGGCAGACGCTCTCAGTCGGCACTTCGAAGAACAAGAAGACTGGGTGCTCAATGACGAGGTAGTGGCAGACATCTTCCATCAATGGGGTCAGCCATCCATCGACCTCTTTGCAGACGATCTAAACAAAAAATGCCATGCCTTCATGTCCAGATTTTACCGACCAGGAACCAGAGGGAATGCTCTTTTGATAGACGGGTCCGGAACATTTGCGTACGCCTTTCTGCCCCTTCCTCTCATCCCGAAGGTGGTGACCAAGCTCATCCAATCCAGGATCAAAATGATCCTGATAAGCACCGGACTGGCCTCGCCAATGGTGGTATCCAGACCTGTTACAACTCTCGATATGTCCACACGGGAGGCTTCATTGCAGACCGGACAGTCTGACCAAAATGGGCAGGAAGATTCTGCACCCCAGCCTTCCCTCGCTTAGCTTAGCAGCCTGGCTCCTGAAGTCCTGCAATACGGGTACCTGCATCTCCCCCAGGACTGCATGAACATTTTGAGGAAGTCAAGGAGACCATCAACAAGGAGCTCTTATTCTTTTAAATGGAAAAGGTTTTTCTTGTTGTGTATGCGTTATGGTTTTAGTCCTACTTTTAGGCAGGAGGAGGTAATCTTGCCATATCTTCTGTATTTAGCCAAGTCAGGTTTGAAGTACCCATCTATAAAAGTTCACTTGGCGGCCATTACAGCCTACAGAAAATCGTCTAACCAACTTTCCTTTTTTCAGCTACTGGTGGTTAAGGATTTCCTTCAGGAGTTGAAGAAAGTTTTTCCTCCTGTCCGACATCCTTCTCCTCCTTGGGAGTTGAATCTTGTTCTGTCCAAATTAATGGACCCTCCTTTCGAGCCCATTCATAAGGCCCCTTTGCAGCACCTAACGGGGAAAGTTGCTTTTCTAGTAGCTATTACATCAGCACGCAGAGTAAGTGAAATCCAGGAACTCTGCTCAAAGGAACCGTACACAGTTTTCCATCACAATAGGGTGGTTCTGAGGACTCACCCTTCTTTCCTACCAAAAGTGGGTGTCTGACTTCCATATTAACCTGACAATTTCTCTTCCTTCTTTTTCCCCCAATCCTGCTACACCAGCAGAAAGGTTTCTTCACTCACTAGACCTCAAGAGGGTTTTCAAATTCTATTTGGAAGGAACAAAATCTATTAGGAAGTCTGACCAGTTGTTTTTAAACTATTGTGTCGTCAGGACAAGTTTTCCAGCCTCCAAATGATCCATCTCGAGGTGGATAGTGTCCTGTATCAAACTGGCTTATCAATTGGCAAACAAGCCTCTATTGTTTTCCCCTAAGGCTCACTCCACTAGGGGAAAAGCAGCTACAATAGCTTTTTTGCATAATGTACAGATGGTCGAGATTTGCAAGGCAGCAACTTGGAAATCGATACACACGTTTACTAGACACTACTGTCTTGATTCTGACTCCAGAGCAGGTACCCAAGTAGGCCAAGCCTCATTGAGAAATTTGTTCCAATGCCAACTTTATTGGAGTCATGATACTTTTTCAATGTCTGTTTTATTTGATGCTTATCGTTTGCCCCCAGGATGAGGGGCTGGGCTTGCTAGTCTATTCATGTGCTTATGACTATTGATGAGGATCCCCTGGACGAGAAGGCTAAGGTACTTACTTGTAATCCTAGTTCTCTTCCAGGGGTATCCTCATCAAAGTCAGAAGCAACCCACCCGCCTCCCCGGGCAAATGATCAGGGTAAATGTCATTTCTTTGTGCCCTGGCCTTCGGGTCTCCGCAAAGAACTGACCTAACTGTCACCCCTGAGGCATGATGGGAAGCTACACCTTAATCACAGGGAAGGGATAGATAAAAGACCTGGCACGCTCTTCAACATATACGATCCTTCTGGCATTCACTCTCCAGTGGAACCGATCCTAGGTCTTTCTTTCTTCTTCTTTTTCTCCTTCTTTCTCTTTTGTTTTCTTGTCCCCTCTTCTTTATTCTTTCTTATTTTTTCCTTCCCTTCTCTCATTACAAAATATAAAAATTGCGATTGCATAAGTACAGATTTTTGATAATATTATAATAAGTATACTGTATAACTTCTTCTAGCATATTTTGGATATTGTTATTGTTGCCTTCTTTGATACATATACCATTTCATAACCTGATTTTTCCATTTACTGTTAGGAATTTTTCTGTACATTTGTATTTCACTTTATTAAAGCTTTAAATAAACTATAAAAAAAAAAGAAGTAGGTGTGAGAAAGTGCCATCTTTCTTGCATTGGTATGCCCGTACTTTTTGCTGAACTGCTGATGTGCTTTGACTGAGTGTGCCCTGGGCTCCTGCCAATCAGGTACCCAGGGCCTGTGTTCTTTCCCTAAAGCTGTGTTGAAACAAAACCCAATTTGCATCTCTGGCCACCTATCAACCCCTAGTAAATGGTACCCTAGGTACTCAGGGCATGGTGACCAGAGAAGACCCCTAAGGGCTGCAGCACTTATTGTGCCACCATTAGGGGCCCTGTACCCTGACACCCACACACTGCCTTTGTAGGCTGAGTGTCTAAGTACAGAATTAAACAGAGAGTTGACATGGCACACATCCCTGTGTGCCATTCCCACAAACCCCACTGCCCTGGCATACATCAGTCATCCCTCTAGCTGGGTCCCCTATGCCAGTGGTGTGGGTACAGGTGCATGAGCCCTGTGCCCCTACAGTACCCAGGGCCATTCCTGGGCACTGTAAGTGCAGTGCTGCCATTTAAGAGTATATGGTGCTGGGAGGTCGTCATTAGGAACACCACAGCACCATGATGGCTTCACTGAAGACTGAGAAGTTTGGTATCAAACAGCTCAGCACATTAAACCCGCACTGATGCCAGTGTGAGGTTTAATGTAAAATGCACCAGAGGGCATCTTAGAGATGCCCCTGAAACCTAACCTACAATCCACGTCTGGACTGAGGGGCTGCCTAGGCTGCCACAAAGCAGACATGTTGCTGGACCCCTGGGTGTAGAGCCCCTGCTCTCCTGGGCCTGCAACAATGCACATCCTGGGCGAGGTGCTAGGTCTCCTCCACCCAGGATGGGCAGGGGGAAGCTTCAAAGGCATGCTGCCTCTGTGAACTTCCCCAGACCATTTGCTGTACCCAGCAACTGGGGTGTGCCAGCCTGCGCCAACCCCACCCCTCAGGTGGGGGAAGCGAGGTGAAGCACGACCCCAGGCTCCGGCCATCTTGAAGATGGGGAGTCCTGCCCAATCACAGCTAGGTTCCTGCCCCTTTCCCACCGGAGAGGAGCAGGCTAGGGGGTGTGCCCATCCCAGGATAAGGACCTATTGGTCCCTGCCCTTGCCCTACCTGTAACACCCCTAAATTCCAGGACAACACCCACTGACTTGGCCCCAGCCCTAACGGCCTGTCGACTCTGGAACCTGCTCCTGCCTAACTAATCCCGGCGACTCCTGCGGACAGCAACCTTGGAACACCTGGAGGACTTGCCTGCCTTGGCCCTCTTAAAGACTGGGACTCCCATAAGCAGAGGCTCTGCTTCAACAACCAACCCCTGGTGCCAGCCAGGAAGCTCAAGACCCTCCCACTCTGTACCCGCCGAGCCCGGCCCGTGCCTGAGTGATCCAAGACCACGAGGACGTCCCCCCGGCGACTGGGACCCGAAGTTCAGTGCCCAAAGAGCCTCCTCGACGAACCAAACGAAGCCTGCAGCCTCAGAACCAGGGACCCCTCCAACCGCGACCAGCCGAGGGTAAGATTTCCCGATACCCGAAGACACCCCTGCATCCGGTGTCCTGCGGCTCCCTGTGCCTCCCTTTGGGGTACCTACCTCTTCTCCAGGATCCCAACTTACCTATCGAAGTGGTGGTCGCACCTGAAGAATCACCGTCCCTGAGTCTGCAGCCTTTGTTCCCTTTTTACCTTTTCCATTGAATAACATTGAGCGCCAGACGGCTCAAAAGCACCCTGCACCCAGCTGCCAGAGTGCCTCTGGCAGTGCAACCTTTGCCCTATCCTACTTCCCCATTTGCCCTGGGCAAGTGACCAGGAGCCCAGCTCCCACAGCCGTGTGGCCTGCTAGCCAGCAGCCACCAACCAAAGGCCCCCTGCCCCTCATTGGCTAACTTTGGGCCTAACTACCTCTGCACCCGGCTGCCCCTCTGCCGCTGAGGGTGAACCAACTGTACCTTCCCGACCCTGGGGGACCCCTAAGTCTATGCCCAGAACCTTAACTTCACCAGCTGAGTACTCACCTGGAAACCGGTAACTCACTTACCTGCCATTGGATAACATAGACTGGTTTGACTTGAAAAATCTTTTGTGTGAAGTTTTGAAAACTTAAAATATTCCTATAAAATCAGCTGAGTAACTACTTTCAAAGTACTCACCTGTGATCAGGAGAGAAGACAATACTGTACCTTGTAGCCCAGTACCGAACCACAAAAGTAATCCAAACCGGGTTTACCATTACCCTGTATTTTCTCCATAGGAATCCATTGTCTGCTTTTCTATGAAATTTCTTCTGTCTACTTTTGAAAACTTGAAATATTCTTTAAAATTCGCACATACTACTGAAACGTAATTACTCACCTGTCGTAAGTCGAGACCCCAGTGCTGGACCTAGGAGCCCAGTATTGGATTACAAAAGTGACAAGAACGTACTTTACATACAACCTTAATTTTCTCCCATTGGATAACATTGTCAGAATTTTCTGAAAAGTTTTTAAGTGTGAACTTTTAAAATACCTTTTTATTCCTTAAAAATCATTGCAATAACCAAAACGTTTTTACTAAACTGTATCCAGCTTAGACCCCAGGACTGAATCTAGGATCCAGTCTTGGACTTACAAAAGTAATCTACAAAGTAATCAATTGTAATTGTGTAGAAAAACCCATTGAGCTCAATGCTAAATTGTGTGTAGAACAGTGTTGCCTATTGCAACCCCTGTACCTATTGTATTTACAAAGTCATTGCCTTTCTGCAAAGCATTAACCCGAGATTACTCATCACTGAGAAAAGTATATTTTGATACCTGTTGGTTCTAAAAATAAAACAACTATATATTTTTATATAAAAACAATTGGCCTGGAGTTCAGTCCTTGAGTGTGTGAAACCTTTTGCTGACTGAGTGTGTACAACAAATGCTTTACACTGTCCTCTGGTACTGCCTAACTGCTCGACCAAGCTACCACTTTTGAGAGTAAGGTCAGCCCTGACTTTAACCTCTGTTATACCTCTGGGGTTGGTGGCCTCTATACACACTCCACCTTACTTTGGTCCAGTACATATAGAGCCACTTTCTCACAGTAGGTCCTACCCATGCGACACGTCGATTCATTATGATGATGTTTTAATCGTGCACACTAAAGTTTGAGTTTTTAGCCAACCAATGGCCTTCCGTATTGTGGAGCTCAGTAGGAGAGATTTGAGGCCAAAGGTAAACCTACCTGCTAGTACAACATCATATGGACAGCAGGCAGGAGGCAAATTAATCACCTGCAATTAATGGTTATTTGTCGCAGACTGTATGCCCCTAATGTTGTTAGTAGATACTTGGATAGGGGCAATAGGCTCTAGCGTACTGGGGACGGGAATTGGTATGTCCAGGAGCTTATTAGTCTGTGTATTAGACTACATATGCAGTAATGATCCATGGCTGGAATATGAGAATAATTTTTTACTGAAAGAGAAAGGAAGTTCTGAGCTGGCATCTCAACTGCATTAACACTTTTATAAATGGCTTTTTTGTTGCTCCAGGCTAACTGATACTAGCTCCCCAACAGTTAACCCCAGACTAGATAGTCTATCTTTCATAGGCTTCAAGCAGTCATTTAAAATGGCAGTAAATTTACACATCATAGTTTCACACATTGAGTCTTGCATATCTTCCATGTGATATACAACGTCAGAACCCAACTTTTAGGTGGGAGATAGTAATGATGAATCTGTCAGACGCCTCGATTTACACTTGCGCTTAACAGGCATTGGATTTATGGGAGACGGGATGGTCAAAGTAGCCTAATTTGTCCCAGTCTTAAGTGCATTAGTTCCAACAGAGTAATTGCTCCAATTTAAAGTTTCTGCGTTAGGCCTAATACTTTCTTATGCATCACTCCTTGACACTTCCCGGGCTGGCAAATCTTGTTCCAAAAGGGTAGACGCTCCTCCGCCCCCCCATTGACAAGTGTCTTTTCGTTAAATCAATCTCTTTAGAGACTATGCCAGAAAAGAGTCAATTACGTTCAAATTGCTTCTTGTGTTCATCTTGAGCTTAATTTCCCTTTTTTGCCCAGTAGTTATAAAATATTGGGCTTAACTCTGCCAGCTTCCTTGAGTGCTCCTTAAGTAAAGGATATTTCAGCCTGTAGACACAAGGGATTGCTGTACTGCACTTACCCCCATCATAAACCTTCAGAAGTCTCCTGGTATCAGCTTGTTAATTAAAAGAATCAAGAGGGAGGGCCCAGCCTTGTCTGGCCACGAACATGCACAGCGGGAGCCCAAACAGCAAGAAATACACACCCTCCTCCCTCTGTCTGTCTCCCTCTGTCTGTCGCACTCTGTCTGGCGCCCTCTGTCTGACTCCCTCTGTCTGTCTCCATCTCCCTCCCTCGGTCTCCCTCCCTCTGTCTCCCTCCCCGTCTCCCACCCTCGGTTTCCCTCCCTCTGTCTCCCTCCCTCTGTCTTCCTCTCTCTCTGCCTCCCTCTGTCTCCCTTCTGTCTCCCTCTCTCTCTGTCTCCCTCTCTCTCTGTCTCCCTCCCTCTGTCTGTCTCTGTCTGTCTCCCTCCCTCTACGTGGGGAGTAAGTTCTATGCTGCCTACTACTCAGCACCTCTGTTATTTTTTATGAATTGCTTTTAACGCTACTTGCTGTTTTGCTTTGCCTCATTAGATGCTATACAGCGCCATTCTTTTAACCTTTTTGCCCGTTTTTATTGTGTGGTTATCTTTACTTACCTTACTGCTGTGAAGTACTTTGTTGCCTTTACTTTCCCTGAATCTTCGGTCTGCCGCGGGGCTCCCCGTTTGAGCGGAAAGAGCCCGGGAAAGAGTTTCTTTTGCTACTCTCTATCCCTCAGTGCAACATTTTCTAGACACCATTTTTAGGTTGGCAGTCTAGTTTTTCACCACCTTTACCCCCTTCCGGTTCCGGTGAAGGGGGCATATGAATTGAAGGCTTCCCAGAACTCGCAGCGGGTGCGCCGCTGGCACGCCAAAGTCAAGCCTGTCCGTGCCCATCTGCGCCTGTTCGGTGCCAGAGGCCAGGCATGCTGTAAGTTCCTCTAAAGATAGTATCTACCAGGTAATTAGGTATTCAGGGGCCCAATTACTTGCACTCCGCCCCAAATCCCCACCTAGGAAGTGTGAACCTAGTATTAACCTAACTAATGGGGAGGCTGACCAGTGCCATTTGTGCAATTTTCATCCCATTAATGGTTTGGCCTCCTCTCTGGCTCCCTTTGACTGGTCGCAGATGAGAGGAGCTGCAGAGATGTACACTCTTGAGCCTCTGATTTCCAGCAGATCTGTCATCGGGGGGGCACTTATTAATGCCCGCTCTATGATCAAGCATAAGACAGAAATTGCTTTAACCATTACTACGCTTGATCTGGACTGTCTCTTTATTACTGAAACCTGGGCCAAGGAACACTCGGGGCCTGACCTGACCAATGCTGTTCCCCCAGGCTACACCATCCTTAGACATGACCGTCCCTGCAGAATGAGAGCCCTTGTAGCTAAACATTTTCTCAACTGTACCCTCACCCAGCTGGTGGGAGCTCCGGGTTCGCCTCTTGAAGCGGCGACTTTTTGCATTAAAGCCGGAGGAGATGGTAGCTTCTCAGGCCTTTTGGTCGACCGCCCTCCAGGGTCTAGGGCAAACTTTCTTGAAACATGGGGTCAGATCTTAGAACCCTATGCCATTATGACCCATTATACAATTCTTGGGGGATTTTAAATTTCATCTTGATTGTAATCTGAAAACTGAGTCAGTATACCTTCTTGACCTCATAAAGTCCATGGGTTTCGAGCAACTTATTCTTTCCCCTACACATAGGTCCGGCCACACTCTGGACAGCATTTTTGTCAATCACAGCTATCTTAAAGTCAAAACCATTTTGCATCTTAGTTGGGCAGATCATGGGCTGGTTGAGTTCGCTATCACCTTTCCCTCCTGTACTAAAATCACGTCCAATCTGGCTTCCAAAAATATCTTCAGTAGAAAAATGCAAAAGGTTACAGCCACGGACTGGAGGAAGGCTCTGATTTTAACCTCGGCCAGCATTTCTAATGTTTATCCTATTACGGCTAAAGACTTCCGTGATTGGATTACCAATGCATTGGATACTGTCGCTCCAATTAAATGCTGCACCACTAAGAGAGCAAAACCTTCAGCCCCGTGGTTCTCAAGTGAACTTAGAACTCTTAGGCAGCGCTGTCACAAACAAGAACGGAAGTGGCGGGCAGCCCCTGTTCACAAGAAAAATTGATACAGAGGTCTTTGCTGAAGGATTATAAGCATGCCATCTTCCAGGCGAAATCCCAGTATTTTACTGATAAAATCAGGTCTGCCGATAATTCATCTAGCATGCTTTTTAAAATCATTAAAGAAATTACAGAACCCCCAGGAGCTCCACTCCTTAATCCTACTCAAGTCCTCTGCGATGACATAGCCCTCCACTTTCAGCAGAAAGTCCTGAACATTTTTCACGAATTTCCCCCTTCTGAGGAAACTAAGCCTGCTAAGGGTGGTACTCTGGCAGTCCTGCCTACTACGCCTAACCTTGCATTGTTCCCAACTATTACAGTTCCGCATATTATGGAACTCCTTCTTGGTCTCAAATCTGGGTCTCCTACTGATCCTTGTAGAGTTTCCACACTTAAGCTGGTGCCTGATCTTATAGTAGAGTCTTTGTGTAAAATTTACACATAACATTCTTTTATCTGGACATTATCTAGCTATCTGGAAGGAAGCCACTGTTTCACCCCTCCTTAAGAAACCGAATGTTGGAAAAATGTATTAATTCGAAACTCATGAAATTTATCAAAACACACCACATTCTGGATAGCTCCCAGAATGGCTTCCGGGTAGGACACAGCACCGAGTCCGCCTTGGTTGCAGCTTCTGACTATATCTGCAAGCAGGTCGATCAGGGCGGGTCAGCGGTGCTGGTCCTGCTCGACCTTTCGGCAGCTTTTGACACCATATCCCCAGTTCACATGATTCAGCGACTGCGGGATGTTGGTGTCACGGGGAAGGCCTAACAGCTTCTTCAATCTTTCATGCACGACAGGACTAATGTAGTCAGCCTAGGAGGGTTCAAAGCAAAATTCTTCAGTCTTCCTTGTGGGGTCCCGCAGGGCTCTTCGCTTAGCCCTATTCTTTTCAATCTTTATGTGACCCCCTTGGCTTCATTGGTGAGATCTTTTGGCTTCCAAGTCCTCTCCTATGCGGATGACACGCGAATCATTATTTCAATCTCTGATGATTTGCAGTTGGTCGCTCAAAGGTTTAACACCTGCATGACCAGCATAATACACTGGATGCAGGACAACTCTCTTAAAATCAACACAGAGCAAACTAAACTTTTGGTTTTTGGTACTCAGCCCCTAATCTGGTTTGCCGTCTGGTGGGCTGATACCTGTGGCCCCCTTCCTGTTCCAGTAACAACTGCCCAATTTATTTATTTATTTTTTAGACACGGGCTGGCCTTCGATGCCCAGGTAAACAGTATGGTTAGCACCTGTTTTTATATCCTTAAAATGCTTAAGAAAGTGCTGCCCTACATAGGCAACGCTCCTACATAATTTTAAGCAAGCGCACACAGCTGGTACAGACCCCACGCAAGACCCACAGGCAACACCGCGATGCCACGTCTCCTCACCCGTCCACGCGCGTTCCCCTCCCCCGCCCTACCTGCCTCCCCTAAGCCACCACCCAGGATTCGCACCATCGGTCAGGATAGAGCAAAGTATCTGAAGTTCGTGGATTGACGCGGAGCATCACCACTCTGGCTCCCACCTTATGCGACTACAAGCCCCTCCCCCCTGGCTGCTTACTCCCCGAGTTATGAGTCCCCTAGTTCAGTTTAGAACTTGGATTACCATTTCACAATACCCTTTACAAGGGACTTTGGACTAAAGACTGTCATACGGGTCAGAGTACTGCGGTGCTCATACCACCAAACACTTCCTAGATGCCTCCTGGCACCTCTGTCGGAGGTGATGAGGAGCCTCCCCCTCCATCAGTTAATAAGCAATTGCTTGAGGAATTTCACTACACCACCGCTAGTCCTGATAACGAGACTCATTAAATATCGAATTCCGGCAGTTGAGAATGATTATTGTATGACATGTTTGTATGAAATGTAAAATCCAATAAAAAGGTTAAAAAAAAAAAAAATAAAGTGCTGCCCTACATTCCCCAAGAGCTTCATCGACCTACCATCATTGGTCTAGTCACCTCACAGCTTGACTACTGCAATGCCTTTGTAACGGGGTAGGAGCGGTAACCGCTGTCGATTGGTGGGTCGCTGATTGTGCCTCCCCTCCTTCCCCTCAGTCTGATTGGGACACCAGTCTGCTACTTTCTGACCCCGGAGACGAAATGAAGGAGGGCGCCTTTAACTGGGCCTTCAGCGGTGATGAAGCCACGCCCCGCATGACGTCAGAGGACCCGGACTGGACAAATGCCCGGAAGCCCTCTATTCGGGGTGTGTCGACACCCAGGAGGAAGCGGAGCGAAGGACGGAAGACGAGAATCGGAGCGAGGAAGACGGCGTGCGCTGGAAAGGACGAGGAAAGGAAGGAGGAGAGAGAGCGGAAGACTGTGGAGAGCCAGGAGGCCAACGACCCGGTAAACCGGCGTGCCACACTCCCGAGGGAGGAGTGTGCCTGTCACAGGTACGGCGGCGTTGGGCAGCCTGGGTCGGGAGTAAGGGGGCCCGTGTATAATACTGTACATATTCCTGCCTTTCGTTTTCCTTTCCCGCATCCCCCTACCCTCCTATCCCTCCCTTCGTTCCTCACTCACTCCTAGAGCACAGGCAATACTTGTTTAGCACTGGTGTTCCCTCACAATCACTCGGTCCCCGTGGTACAGCCGGTATCAGACAGTTAAACTGACGGTATCCCTCTGTTGATTTCTCTTTGCGGAGCTGACCAGGAGCAGTAAAAAGACACGTCACCCGAAGTGCTGACTCTAGAAGAAAAACCATAACATCCACTGAAAGAGGACGGCCTCGTCATCCTCGGCAAGAGCGGACGCCATCACAGACCGGGCAGATTTTGCAAGAGAAAGGTTGACTTTCAGGACTCGTAAAATCTTTATCCGAATAAAACCCTCATTACGCAGAACAAGTCTCCAGCCTGTTCATAATCCCCCGATAGAAAGACTCCAGCCTGTTCACACCCCCACACTACAGCCTTGCATCTTAATATCAGTAAAGGCTCACTGAACAAGCTGCAGGTTGTTCAAAACGCTGCAGCAAGACTTATCCTGAACATTCCCAAATATCACTCCATCAGGAAAGGAATTCGTAATTTACATTGGCTTCCGATTAGGAAGCGCATCACCTTTAAGGCTCTGAATTTGGTGTACAAGGCTATGCATGGTATTGAATCATCACACCTTGCAACCTTATTCCACTGGTACACCCCAGGCAAATCCTTGAGGTCCTCCACCCAGAAAAAACTTGTCCTGCGTAGATTTTATCATTCCAAATCGGGGGGGTCGTTCTTTTTCTGTTGCGGCCGCCAAACTTTGGAACACTCTACCTCTTTCTATCACTTCGGCTAACCCTCTTGCGTCCTTTAAGAAGATGTTAAAGACCTGTCTTTTTACATCATAATTGGTGATTGTCTGCCTCCCTATCGTCCTGCTTAGCGCCTTCACACCTATTTGGTTTAGTGCGTTTTACAAATTTTTATCCTATCCTATCCTCTATCTCCCTCTATCTGTCTCCCTGTCTGTCTGTCTCCCTCCCTCTGTCGCTCCTTCCCTCTGTCTGTCTCCTTCTGCCTCTTTCTGTCTCCCTCCCTCTGCCTCCCTCCCTCTCTCTCTCCCTCTGTCTCCCACAGTCTCCCGCCCTATCTGTCTCCCTCTCTCTCTGGATCCCTCTGTCTCCCGCCCTATCTATCTCCCTCGCTCTCTATCTCCCTCTGCCTGTCTCTATCTCCCTCCCTCGGTCTCCCTCCCTCTGTCTCCCTCCCTGTCTCCCTCCCTGTCTCCCTCCCTCGATTTCCCTCCCTCTGTCTCCCCTCAGTCTCCCTCCCTCTGTCTTCCTCCCTCTGTCACCCTCTGTCTGTCACCCTCTGTCACCTCACCCCAGCTTCCCGGGCACACACACAGCCGCACCCAAGTACTTCACAGGTCTTTAAAAGACCATTTACTAACTTGTTAATGAGGCTGTGTTGTGAATCACATGGACCCCATAGAGCAGAGTGTCTGGCCGCGCTGTTTGCTGACACTCTTTAACAGGTAGGATGTCTGCAAGGCACATTAAAGGCAGATGGCCCATTGTCATTCTTTATGTGATGATCAGCAGAATGACAATGGGCCTGTCCACAGTCTGCTCGAGGGGAGGTCGGGGAGGGGCTGCTGCAGCCTCTAGACTTCAAAGAGAAGCGCGAGAGGCCCCAAGTGAGAAAACGTTTAAACTCCTAGGGGAACTGCACAGCCTGCTGTAATTACCACATTGTCACTGGTCCTGCACTGGATGGACTAGCAATCCAGTGGGGGGCAAGCACCCCCCTTGCTCCCCCTGCGGACACCCATGTGCGTTTATGTTAATCACAACCAAAGGTAGAGAGATAGGACTGTGAGATGACCGTCTGTGTCCCTAACTAAATATTAATAACCAAAAGAAGACGGCCAGTAGCATTTGCTGTCTGACGTGTGTGATGTGCTGGCACCTCAAAGGTTTGTTAATAAAACCCTCACACACCAACCTGGTTGGTGTCATGCTTCATCATCGGGTCCCAGCCAGGTAGCCGAATGCTACCTGGCTGTGCTGCAACACCTGATTACAGTGGAGCGGGTATTTGAGGTTGTGTGATGTGTGATTATATGAGTGAGTTTACTATTAAAAATACCTCCAGAATACTGCCTTGGTATTTTTTTCTTGGAGCTCTGGGTATGGTTAAAATCTTCAGAGAGTGGATAATATATTCCAGGTACTATGTGTAACTGTGTGTATTATCAGATGGTCGACATGTTTCAGCCCGGAGGAAAAAATAGAGTGGGCTTTCTTCAGGACCTCTCCAAAACGGTGAGTATAAGTGAAAATAGTGGGTGGCAAAAACTTTACCACGTGAATAGCATTTTTTCACACTCACGCTAAGAAGTGTGTTTCATGCATAGAGGACTGACCGTTTTCATCGTCCTTCTCAAAATGTAGAATACATGTAAAGGAAAAATACATATAAAAAAACAAGTGTTTTAGGAGGATGCCATTGAGGTTGCTCTATTCTTTATCACCCGTAATGCATACGTGATATCCACTGTTTCGCATTCATAACAAGGATATCAGCAGTACCGGTGATAATAACCAGGTGCTAGGTACTTGCCAAGTTATCAAACTATGGTGTATAATCACATTGTGGCATGCACTGAGACAAAAACAAAACAAAAAACGTGATTGTGTCTGTTACTGGTGCATAAGACAGTGTCCGTCCATGCTGCATAACACAGTATCCGTCTATGCTGTTTTTGCTGTGATTCTTAACGTGCCATGAGGTACAGTTTAGTTAGCATCACATAGTTTCTGCTAAGTGTTTTTAATTGTTGCATGCATGTAAGCACTTGTATAAATCCTGATAATTACATTTGTCCAGGATTAAGCTTTCTAATCTTGTCCCGGGGTTATGGGCAAAAGAAGCTGGCCTCTGTGAATCAGACTCTGTACAGAAACAAAGGGGGAGCCTTAAAGGGAGGAGTAGTTGGTAACAATTCGACATTCTACTATGATTAAACGCTGTGGTTTGTAAAGGTGGTACATATTAACGCAATACTCTGTGCTCTTTAATTATTACGCAGTAGATGGTGGGGGAGTACAGTGGTAGAGCACCGTCGTGTTCCCGAGTTATTAACGGTATTGTTAATGAAGCAAAATTCCGCAGTTAACTGTGTGGAGTTAGCTGTATGTGGAGTACAGCGGTAAAGCACCGATGCACTCCAGAGTAAAGGAAGACATTGTTACAAAAGATTCTGCAATTAGAGAGTGCAGCGGTAAACGACCGCCGCACTCCCGAACGACCTTACTGAGGGTCTTGCCGAAACACCTAGTATGGGTTCCCCGGGGCAAAGGCTGGCGCTCAGTGGGCTTTCGAGCTTTCGAACAAGCAGTGTTTAAAGATATTGAGTCACTCCCTGCTAAAAGAGTCTTCAGCAACATGACAAACAAAGAAAAGGACAGTCTCCTAACCCTGAAAGAAAATAAAGCTGTAGTGATAAAATCAGCAGATAAGGGCGGAGGCATTGTCCTACAAGACAAAGAGTAATACCAAAAAGAATGTCTTCGCCTCCTATCAGACAGACGCAACTATAAACCAATCAGTGAAGATCCCACCACCAAACTCAAAGAAACCATTCAGGAATTGGTAATTGAAGCAGAGAGTCAGGGGTATATCAGCAAAAAGGAAGCTCAATATTTGGTAACATCTAAAGAAAAGTACCCTACTTCTATACAATTCCTAAAGTGCATAAAAATCTAATTCCACCACCAGGACGCCCAATAGTTTCGGGCATTGGGTCCGTGCTAGAGCCATTATCCAACTTTTGTGACTTCTTTTTAAAACCACTTGTACAAAACACCACAACATACTTGAGAGATACCAAGGATCTCCTAGGACAAATTCAAGACTTAGCTTTCAACCCACACACAAGCTTCCTAGTCAGTCTTGACATAGAGAGCCTTTATACAAGTCTCCCCCAAGATGATACACTAGGGGTTTTGAGAATGGCCCTGGATAGCATTGAGTGGAACTATCAAACACGAAAAACACTGATACTTAAATTTGCTGAATTAGCACTGAAACATAATTATTTTGAGTTCGAAGGACAACAGTACCAACAAACATTTGGAACTTCTATGGGGAGTACATTCGCCCCCAGTGTGGCCGGACTTTACGTTTACAGTTTCGAAAAACGATTCCTACTTACCAATCCACAGATCATGGGGAATATCCAATTCTATAAACGATGCATCGACGATGTCCTCATTTGGGAAGGCTCAAATGAATCCCTGCAAGCCTTTCTAGACTGGATCAATACTTGTGATCCCAATCTCAAATTTACCAACAGTGTCAGCAAAAGTACCATGACTTTCTTGGATCTAGACATCACCCATGACAATGGTAGACTGATAAAAAAAACACATTTCAAGCCAACAGCGAGAAAATTACTACTACACTTTACCAGCTTTCACCCTCGCCCACTATGGGAAAACCTCCCCTATGGGCAATACTTGAGGCTACGCAGAAATTGCAGCAATGTACGTGATTACAAAAACCAAGCCAACGTGTTAACCACAAAACTCAACAATCGAGGTTACCCATTGAACATTACCAAAAAAGCTGAAAAAAGAGCACGCAATCAAAATAGAGATGGATTATTGGAACCAAAAACGCCTGGAGACAACACAGTCCCATTAACCTGTGTAACAACATATAACCCGGTGTCCAATGAAGTATCCAAGATTGTCCGCAAGCACTGGTTAATACTCAATTCAGGATCCCTCAACTGGGAAAAACCACTGTTCTCATATCGCAGAGAAAGGAGTCTAAAAGATAATCTAGTACACACTAGACCTATACAACCCCTACGGGAAGAAAACACAATAACCAGATCATGCGGCCTACCAAAAGTCACAGGACATCACCAATGCGGAGACTGCAGCGTATGCCACTTGACTGCAACCACAAAAACCCTGAACCTAGAAACTGACAAAATCTGGACTATACGAAAACACACAAACTGTAACTCCCAAAACGTAATCTATCTAATAACCTGCCCCTGTAATTTACGATATGTTGGCATGACTACTCGCAAAGTCAAGACTCGTATTGTTGAGCATAGAAGCAACATTCGCTGCAAGCGCAACATATCACGGATGACAAACCACTACCTAGAAATGAACCATACCCCAAATGACATGGAGTGGGTTGTCATAGAACAACTAGATCGGAACAGCAACAATATCCAACAGGACCTGTTTGATAAGGAACAACGATGGATCTATCGTTTGTCAACACACTCCCAAGGATTAAACGATCAGATCCCGTGGAATTCTCTGAATCATAGATAACACATAAATCAAACCCTATTACTTTGAATATTCAAATTTGCTTGCATATCCCAGTATTCCATATCGGTCGTCCATAGCTAGGATAAATTTGACTCCCTTATCAAGCCCATCCTAACCATACTTATGGCCAGCAATGTCCCAAATACCTAGGGACTCTCCTTTACATTTGGGACCCAACAACATGGTACTTACTGTAATCTTTGAACAAACCATACTTATGGCCATCCTTGAACAACCCCTTCAACAGCATCACTGATGGCCTCAATGTTCCCAAATACACCATGGGATATACGGCACATGATACGTATTAACAGCAATATTTCATACCTTTGACAAGTAATATTTATTACTTTTTAATTATACTAGGTATATGTAGCACAGTAGTAGTATTATAAAAACTGCGACATTCCAGATCGACTAATGCCCCTGCGCGACTCTGACATCAAGTACATTTTGCTATCAACAAGGTTAGCAGTCTAGATCAGAACACCGTCCCCACGCCACACGCACCGACGTGATGACGCATTAACAACCCGGAAGCGTTTCCCTTTCTCCCGCATCAAAACTGCCCCGTAAGCGCCCACTGAGCGCCAGCCTTTGCCTCGGGGAACCCATACTAGGTGTTTCGCCGAGACCCTTTGGATTTCAAGTAAGGTCGTTCGGGAGTGCGGCGGTCTTTTACCGCTGCTCTCTCTAATTGCAGAATCTTTTGTAACACTGTCTGCCTTTACTCGGGAGTGCATCGGTGCTTTACCGCTGTACTCCACATACAGCTAACTCCACACAGTTAACTGCGGAATTTTGCTTCATTAACAATGCCGTTAATAACTCGGGAACACGACGGTGCTCTACCACTGTACTCCCCCACCATCTACTGCGTAATAATTAAAGAGCAGAGAGTATTGCGTTAATATGTACCACCTTTACAATCCACAGCGTTTATTCATAGTAGAATGTCGAATTGTTACCAACTACTCCTCCCTTTAAGACTCCCCCTTTGTTTATGTACAGAGTCTGATTCACAGAGGCCAGCTTCTTTTGCCCATAACCCTGGGACAAGATTAGAAAGCTTAATCCTGGACAAATGTAATTATCAGGATTTATACAAGTGCTTACATGCATGCAACAATTAAAAACACTTGTCAGAAACTATGTGATGCTAACTAAACTGTACCTCATGGCACGTTAAGAATCACAGCAAAACAGCTTAGACGGATACTGTGTTATGCAGCATGGACGGACACTGTCTTATGCACCAGTAACAGACACAATCACGTTTTTTGTTTTATTTTTGTCTCAGTGCATGCCACAATGTGATTATACACCATAGTCTGACAACTAGGCAAGTACCTAGCACCTGGTTATTATCACCGGTACTGCCGATATCCTTGTTATGGATGCGAAACAGTGGATATCACGTATGCATTACGGGTGATAAAGAATAGTGCATCCTCAATGGCATCCTCCTAAAACACTTGTTTTTTTTATATGTATTTTTCCTTTACAGGTATTCTACATTTTGAGAAGGACGATAAAAACGGTCAGTCCTCTATGCATGAAACACACTCCTTAGCATGAGTGTGAAAAAATGCTATTCACGTGGTAATGTTTTTGCCACCCACTATTTTCACTTATACTCACCGTTTTGGAGAGGTCCTGAAGAAAGACCACTTTATTTTTTCCTCCGGGCTGAAACATGTCGACCATCTGATAATACACACAGTTACACATAGTACCTGGAATATATAATCCACTCTCTGAAGATTTTAACCATACCCAGAGCTGCAAGAATAAAATACCAAGGCAGTATTCTGGAGGTATTTTTAATAGTAAACTCACTCATATAATCACACATCACACAACCTCAAATACCCGCTCCACTGTAATCAGAAGTTGCAGCACAGACAGGTCGCATTCGGCTACCTGGCTGGAACCCGATGATGAAGCATGACACCAACCAGGTTGGTGTGTGAGGGTTTTATTAACAAACCTTTGAGGTGCCAGCACATCACACACGTCAGCCAGCAAATGCTACTGGCCGTCTTCTTTTGGTTATTAACGTTCATGGTAATCATCACTAAACTGGATTATTACAGCGGACTATACCTAAATCTCCAAAAGCAACACCTGAATAAACTGCAAAGTGTTCAGGATGCGGCTGCTAGACTCCTCCTGGACCTTCCAAAATTTCAGTCAGTATCCCAAGCCATCAAGGGACTTTAATGGCTATTAGTAGGCAATCAAATTAAATTTAAAGCTCTCTGTCTTATCCACAAAGCTCTCCACAGCTCTGGCCCCGATCATCTCAAACAATCTTAAGCGCGGTATGAACCCGGTATGGACTTGCAATCTGAAGGCTCTCTGAAGGTTACCTGCCCCAGATTCCAAATACTCGAATGGGGGGGAGGGGTATTTGCTTTGCCTCAGAAGCCTCCAAACTCTGGAATATCTTACCTCTAAACATCAGAGCTGCTCCCTCCCTGTCAACCTTTAGAAAACTGCTAAAAACCTTGCTTTTTAATAGCTAGTATTCTTCTTGCTCCATGTTTGCTATTATCAGTCAGTACCAAGACAACCCTGGGTATACGTGCACTTTAGAACTATTATTAACATAACATAAAATAGGTTGAAGACCTCTATATTTATTTGATACAAGGAACTAGCAAGAGTAATAACCCATCAGTAATTCTGAGCCCGGAACCCCCTCAATTGCCCCTTTGGAAAGTAAGAATCGCACATCTTGCTGTAAAGATGTGTAGTTTTTCTTCTGAGAGCCCCTCAGATGTGGGAGGAAGCTGCTGCAATTCGGAAAAAACGAGTTGGGCATAGCCTTGCTGAACTATCTGGAGGACCCATGTGTCGGATGTGGTAGATTGCCACAGCTGGGAGAGAGTGCTGGATTCCGCCATCCACGCGGCAGTTGTGCACCGCAAAGGCCAACCTAAAGCGGCTTGGAGGCTGGTGCTGCAGGGGAGGGGGACTGGAAGATCAATGTCCCTGGTTATCTATGCATTGCCTGCAGGATCCCTGTCCCTGAAAAGACTGGGTGACTGCAGTAGGCCTAGCGTTGCCTGTAAGCCAGCCCTCTGGATTAGTCTCAGAAAGATTGAAACCCAGGAGCAAACTGTCTGGCAGGAGTTGAGAGTCCCAAAGAACATGCTGTAGCCTAGCTTTCCTAAAAGTTCTATGGTGGAATCTGCTTTCCTACTGAAGAGGAGGGATCCATCGAACAGCATATCCATAAAGGATACCTGCACATCTCCTGAAAATCCTGTGGATCGCCTTCACACATGGCAATGGAATATCACATGAGCGTAGACTGCTCACTCCAAACAATCGGTAGAATCCAGGCTAGCAGGAATTACGTTTTTGGCTGCATCATAACCATCTTGAATAGCTTGAGCTAAGAAAGTCCCAAATTCTTCCAGGGCTGTCTGCAATATCTTGTTGACCATGTCCCAGTGGGTGTGCCTATATAGGCCAAGTAGGCAAACTGCATTGAACTACCTCAATGCTTGGCTGGTCAAAGAGAACATTAGTTTTTCTAATGCATCAATCCTTTTCGACTCCCTGTCCAGAGGAGTTGTGGGGAATGAATTAAGATTCTACTTGCTGGTGGAAGCTTGTACCACAAAACTCTCAGGAGTAAGTTACTGCATACGAAAATCACCGTTAGCAAGTACAGATCTGTAATGTCTGGCATCCTGTAAGTTCACCAGTGACAAAAGCTGGGCTTTTAGACCAAGTGTCCATCAGAAAATCAGTTAGGGCTGTGTTGAATGGGAATAACGTCTCAGAGGAGCCTCAACCAGGTTACAAAACTTCTTTATGGACGTTTGTCTTAACTTTAAAAGAAGGTAGTTGAGGTCCATGACCTCAGCAGCATATCAAAACTACCATAGCAAAGAATGTGCTAAATTATGTTGGCAGCCCAAGAGGGGAACCAGCCTTGTATCAATCAGAGTATCATGCCCACTGGCCTCCTGTAAGTCCATGTGTAGGGTCTCCACCTTTTTTGTGTGTTCACTCCAGATTTTTGGCCTCTTGCTGACCCTATATTTTTGCCGGTTTTAGGAGTGTGTGCCCTTTACCCCTGCTAACCAGTGGTAAAGTGCCTGTGCTCTCCCTTTAAATATGATTGAATTTGCATATTCCTAATTGATTATTACAAGTATATGGTACAAAATGGTCCATGGGCCTGTACGTTAAATGCTACTAGTGCACTGCAGCACCTATTGTGCCATTGACTACAGTGACAGCGTAAAGCATGGCTTCAGATCTACAACTGTATCCAGACTATGATTAGAAAGGGGTAGCTACATTATGTTTCATATCTCTGGAATGGTAATGAGAAATCTTCTCTACTGTTAAAGTTGAAATTAACATTACTGTTGTAGAAATGCCTCTTTTAGAAAGTGGACATTTCTTTGCTTTTACTGCTCTATGCACCTTGCAGCCTGTCCCCAATACATGTCTGGGTTGAGTGACAGCTACACTTACTGCATTACATCCAGACAGCCACAAACACAGGTAGGCTAGGTGTGGCTGAGTACCCTTATACACACATCTGCATTCAGGTGGTCCTTCCTGGGGAGGAAGGGTCTAATACTTATACTTTATCACGTAGTGGCCTGACCCCACACAAAGAACTGATTATCTGCCACAGATACCCTAGCAGACAGGGCTGGGTTGAAATGAATACTTGTGCACTTCAAAGCCAAATGTGGCACTTGTGTTTGTTGCCAGCATACGATTGAAGGTACAATGGTCATGCATAATAATGTTACACTGTCACATAAATAGTTTTCTAATTGTAAAACCAAAAATGTTGTTTATGCATTCCAATGCCCTTGAAATAAGTTATACATTGGCATGACTAATAAAGAAATCAGGCAAAGGATCATACAGCACAAATCGCGCATAAAGCGCAAAGTGGTAACTGCTCCACTTGTTAATCACTGGATTGAGAACAATCATTCGGGATCAGATATCCAATGGACAGTGTTGGCAACAATAAAAACTGACTCTAGAGGAGGTGACACAGATGAAAAATCGAAATACTAAATCTGTCAGTAAAATAAATTGATGACTCTTGCTAGCGTCTGGCATGTTCCTACAAAAGGCAGTTTGGAATTCATAACGCATTCTATATGGATGACCGTGATTTCTAACACCCAATTCGGCTGCTCAAGCCTTGAACCACAAGTTCCATAATTCCGTAGTACACTGCACGGATCTTATCACAATTGACTGTAAGTGAGCCCAACACTTAGCACTTTGTTGCTGTTTATTAATGAACTGAGAGTGAATCTTAAGCAACGTCGCGGCGGACCACATTGAAAATAAATTAATTATGTATTTCTATACTGCTTTTCATGTTATTCAACTTGTAAGCTCAATGAGCAGTTCCAAACCGGGTAAATTTCGCGTTCACACGAATGGTCGAAAAGTTGTGTTTAAGAGACTTTGAGTTAAGCATAAGCATTCTAATGGCCGATCACTTGCCGGCGGTTTGATCCTTACGTTAGGATCGATGCGTTCCTTTGTTGAATTGTTAGCTTACTGCATAGAACGAACAAGTTTCGTAGTTGTAAAGATGACGATTGAGTATTCCTTACATTTCCATTGTAGATTGTTCTACCTTGCACATATGCTGAATTTGAATTGGATATTACGCCTAGTTGGATCGGTGCCAGTCCTGGTTGCCAGTGAGTACTTTTTGAAAAGTATGTGTCAATATGGGTGTTAAACACACCAGTATCTGATTTTGGCATTATAGTATCCCATGAGATATTGTCATTGAGACAAGTTTTTTATTGTGTTTCTGGTGAATATAATTGAACCAGCTGAGTGACTATATCACCAGTCTTGTGTGACAATCTCAGTGTTAACTCTGAGGTATTTTAGATTTAGAGTATAGAGTAACCCCAGGCAGGTAACTACGATCTGCTAGCAGAGTTTATGTAGTTTTTCCTAGTCCGCGTTCCGTTGCGAATGCGGAGTTCAGGCATAACTACGACTCTGTGGTGGAGCATAGTTAGCCGGCCCCTCCACCCTCCCAAATCCCAAATGAATTAAAATTAATTAAAAGGGCCTTACCTGCCCCGTGGCTGCCTTCTCCTGGACATCGCCGCTCTCCTGCCTCCTCCTCGCCGTCCTGCTTCACTGATAATTCCTTTGTTGTACTTCTTGACGTCGAAGAACCTTTCAATGAAGAGTTAGTTGGCAATCGGCATCTTTCAGTTTCTACTTGCCTCAACTGATATTGTTTACTCCGGTGTGCGTGACTGGAACAAACTTGAACTTTCTGCCACCATTTTGTCCTCATGACGTGACGAACTGGCAGCCATGTTGTCTTCATGACATGGCATGCTCACTTTTTCTCTCGCTTTGCAAGCTATCACTAAATGGTTCTCTTTCTCAAAGCCTTTACGTATTTGTCCAATAGTGGGACATTTACCGTCATGCGGAAAGAAAAATCCACATCGATAACAAAACTTCTTTTTCTTTGGAGACATCACTTTGTGTCCTTCTACCTTGTGTTTTTCTTGCTCTTCACATTCAACAATGAATCACTGTGGGCCCCTTCAGCCTTGATGTGAGCGGCTTTTTGTCGGCACGTTCTTCTGCTCTGGCTGCCATGAGCACACGCTCCAGACTGTGCGTTTCTCTTACCATTTGGCGTCAGAAGGAATCGGAAAGACAACCATCAATGACTCTGATACTAATGACTTCCTCCTCATTGAATTTGTTAAACTTATAGTATCTGATGAGCATTTCAAGTCTTTCAACAAATGTATCCATAGTTTCATCATCCCTATGTCTCTCCTGATTGAAGATGTACCTTTCATAGTCAACATTCTGCATTTGAACTTGATGTTCAGTGCCCCCTTGACATCCTGGTACGATAAGCTGTCCACCTGTGGTATCTTCTTTAATGCTTCTTTTTCTTCTTTTCCTGCTATGTTTTTAAAATACTTGATGAACATTTTGTCATTGGCTATTTCTAGCGCATCAATGAAATCATAATGGGTTTCCATCCAAGTAGACCATCGGGCGCCAAGACTGTTTTTGCCTGTATCAAATGCAGACAACGGTTTTAAGAAAATAGTGGCATCATACGTTGTGCTGTTTTCTGCAGCTGCTGCCAGGATTATATGCTGTTCATGCCACGCTTGACCTTCAGGATCTTCTGGCCCTTTTTCAACGCTGTGAGCTTCCAGCCACTGACTACTGCTCTTACTGTAGCGCCCAACTGGAGGTGGTGAGGCACAATCTTCTTCTCTGAAGGTGAGTAGTGGTTTTGTCTCTTGCTCTTAATCTTCCCCACTCTCAGCCTTCTGCATTGTACCCGGTTTTCACCAGCTTTAGCACTCCTTTGTGTTTTTTTGCTTCCCTTCACAGCATTCTCTTGCACCTGGCTGTCGCCGCCTATTGATCCTTCTGTACCTGATGATCACTGCCTTTAGCATGACTATAGTGTATGAATTGTAGCGTCTACCCTAGCCTGGATACCTGTCAATGACTACGCTACACACAGAGCTTAGTATTACATGTCTTATTTCTTCCTTGTGTAACTGAGAACTCAACAGTCTAAACCAAGCTTTCATTGCATTCCACTGGGTCCAGATCAGCATACATACACAAATAAAGTTACATCTCTATTAGTCTTTTTAGTGCTTTAATCATATGACCTGATCTGGTTACTGAAAGCTCAGAGCTGTTGTCTTCAGTGTCTGAGATCTTCAAAGACGGGGAAGAAGCAACAACAGTCATTGGTTTTTCAGACTCAGTCTTTTGTTCACCACTTCGATTAGTAGACCAATGAGTTTGTAGTGACCCAGCTTGCCTCGCGCTCTCTGTGTACACTGCGCGAGGCACCTGTCTCGTGCTGCCCGCTTACGTAAGCGGGCTTTGACAGTTGGTCGTTGTCACCCTCGGCCATTTTACCTGCTGTCACTGCTGTGTGTCGTGCTAGCGGTAGCCAACAATAAATCTTATCTTCAAATTACTACTTTTGCCTGTGAGTTATTACAACTCATTGCTGGCGACGACGGAGTTTGGCTTCCGCAACGGACCCGCTAAGAGTCTTCCAGCTGTAAACGGCTTACCTTGTAAGAATGCTGAGGAAAAGGCGAAGCTGACTGAAGTTGGCCACGTACGCTGCGCTTTCAGCGTGTTGAGAGAGTGTCCTGCTCTTCGTATCGGCTCTGCTGACGATCGACGCAGGATCTGTCTCTCCTGCTTCCTGCCTGAGGTGATTTTGCATTTTCACGTCAGTCTAGCGTGAGGTAGTCACCGCCCACCACGTTAGCTTCCCACAACTAGTATTCGCCCCTCATTCCATCTTAAAGGGGGAGTAACCCAATTCACAGTGAGCTTATGTACTAAGGAAAAAACGTTTTGTTACATGAGCTTTACAGCATAAAACAATTGTTGAACTCAAGGGAGAATGTCTCTGGGGCTAACTCGACCCCACAGAGAATATTGAAGTTATAGCACGACATATTGAACCAATTTTAATCATACAAGATAACTAAAAGGGAGTTGACACTTAAGATTGAAGCCTATTACACATGATAAAGAACACTGACATCGTCAGGCCCTGTATAATGGACCTTTTCATGTACAATTGAAGGTGTTCTCCCTGTTTATGTTGTACCACTATTGTTTCCTTTGACATTAGTTTATCAGCTGGGTGTCAACAAAAGAAACTGCAGTGGCATACGTACTACTACTTGCTCTCTTATTAAAATAAGCAATGATGCAGTCAATTCACCCTCCGCCTCCCTTCTTAGATACGCCAGGGGAACCACCTGTGGCTTGGAGAAAATGGTTTGATACATTTGAAAACTATTTGGGTGCCATTGGAGCGCACAGGTTTAGAGCAGAAAGGAAAAGATTTTTACTTCTTCACTCTCTGGGGTTTGAAGGAAGAGAAACTCTCAAACATTTACCTGATGTAGTTGATGAAGGTGGTGAAGAAACTGATGAGTATCAAAACACTGTTAGAAAACTGAAGATAAGGTATGACAAGCAACCCAGTGTCGTTGTGTTAAGACATAAATTCTTTAAGAGAGCCCAAAAAACAGAGGAAGATGTTGACACGTATATCACTGCTTTGAGGAAAATGGTAGCAGAATGTGAATTTGAAAATTTCAGTGAACAACTTGTGTGTGATCAATTCATTAGTAAATGCCTGGATAAATCCATCAGACAAAAGTTGTTGTCTTTGGAAAATCCATCTTTAGATCAATCCATCCGCATAGCTAAAAGCATTGAGACATCACAATCCTCCATCAGAGAACTTGAGAGTAAAAATGTTGAAATGGTGACCCCTGTTCGCTTTAAAAATGTGGTGAAGAAAAAAGAATTTCAACAGAATAATTTTTTCAAAAGGACTAATATCTGCTTCAGGTGCGGTTATCGTTCACATGCTAGAAGCGGAAGGCCTTGTCCCGCGAGGAATGCCACATGTCGAAAATGTGGGAAGTTGGGGCATTTTGACAAAGTATGCCAGACAAACAAGAAAAGTCCTAACCAAGTCGCATGTGTTAAGGAGTCGAGTGACAGTGACAGTGCTGACACTCTCTGCGAACTTAAAGACATGGTTCTGGTGGTAAAAGAAGGAGACATAATAACAGGTGATCCCAATGACTGTGTTGATCCTTATACGATCATTGGTGTCGGAGATAAAAATCTGAGACTTTTAGTAGATTCAGGTGCCAGGATCACAATGATCGGTGAATCTTTATTCAAAAAGAAATGGGGAAACAGACCTTTGCAACCACCAGATCGTGAGCCAGTATCCTATGAAGGGAAAAGCATTGATCTTCTAGGGTATTTTGAAGATGTCTTAGTGTTCAAGAACAGGCACATATACGGGAAAATATATGTGGCTGTCAATGGATTGGACATTCTTGGATGGTTCCATCAAGGTTTGTTCAGCATGATGCTACGTCCTGGAGCAAAAGAACAAATTTTAGTAATTTGTGATCAAACACATGTGGAAGAACTTCTCAATAAATTCCCAAAAGTGTTTTCTGGTGAACTTGGAAAGATCAAGGGGTTCAAGCACAAGATAAAGATTAAGAATGATGCTGTGCCTGTCAAGCACAAAATAAGGAGTATACCCTTCAGCATCCGCAACGATTTGGAAAAAGAACTCCTATCTATGCAAAAAAGAGGGGTAATCGAACCGATTGAATCGTCAGATTGGTCTTCGGCTTTAGTTGTAGCAAGAAAAAAGAACAATGAACTTAGAATCTGCATTGATCTGCGCACTCTAAACAAAGTGATTTGGGTGGACTCGCACCCATTACCCAATATCACGGAAATGCTAGGGGTAGTTGCAAGGGCTAAGGTCTTCACCAAACTTGACTTGGCCTCTGCATACCACCAAATCGAACTTGACAAGGATTCACGCCACTTCACTGCGTTCAACACACCATCTGGATTGTATCAATTCTGCCGTATGCCTTTTGGCCTGGCGTCGGCAGCCTCTGTCTTTCAGAGAGTCATGGTCAATCTTCTCAAAGGAATCAAAAATGTTGCCAAATTTCAAGATGACGTCCTTATATATGCTAAGGATCAACAGGAACATGACATTGTGTTGTCTAAAATTTTGTCAATCTTCCAAGAGTATGGAGTTGTACTGAAGAGAGATAAGTGTGTGTTCTCTAAAGACAGTGTGGAATATCTGGGCCACACCATTTCAAGCGAAAGTGTCACACCTAAACCGAGTTTGGTTCAAGCAATTGTAGACGCATCAGCTCCAAAAGACAAAGCAGGTGTAAAATCACTTTTAGGCCTTACAGAGTTTTATTCACGTTTCATCCAGGACTATGCCACCAACATTCGCCCCATTTCAAAGTTGTTACAAGACAAAAGTGAATTTGTGTGGGATGAAGAGTGTAAGTTAGCGTTTGAATGGATCAAAGAAAAATTGTGCACTGTTAGTGCCTTGAAACCTTTTGTACAGGATGTTCCTTGTACTTTGACGGTTGATGCTAGTAACTATGGGTTGGGCGCAGTTTTGACACAAGATGTTGGTCCTAATGAACATACTGTTGGGTTTGCGTCCAGAGTACTTAGAGAGGCAGAAACCCATTACTCTGTGATTGAGAAGGAGCTCCTGGTATGTTGGTGGGGCATTGAAAAGTTTAAGAATTATCTGTGGGGATGCAAATTCACACTTCAAATAGACCATAAGCCTTTAGTGTCCATTCTAGGTAACACAAAAAGTTGTAGTGCTACTCCCCGCATTGCACGTCTTGTATCTAAGTTACTACAATACAATTTTGATGTTGTCCACATTGCTGGGGGAAAAAATGTGAGAGCAGACGCTTTGTCACGCTTACCTCCCTCCACAGACAAGACCATGCTAGGTAATGATGATTGTTGTTATGATGATAATGAAGACTGTATTATTGCCAGTGTTGAATTGCTACATGTATGTTCTGTAGGACAAGAAGGTTGGAGGGAAGCTCTAGAAAGTGATCAAGTTCTAAAAGAGGTGAAAATGTACATTGTCCAGGGGTGGCCGAGAGAAAGGAATGTGGGTGTAGACTTACAACCCTACGTGAAGGTGAGTGATGAACTCTCCATTGAAGATGGTCTAGTTTTCAGAATTGAGAAACTGGTACCCCCCGAAATATTAGAACAACACTTATAGCCAAGGCCCATGAAGGGCATCTTGGAGCCACACTCACTAAACGTAGAGTAAGAGAGTACTTCTGGTGGCCGCAGATGGATAAAGATATTGATGCGATGGTGCAAGAATGCACAGTTTGTTCTTCTAGTGACAAAGGTTTTCGTACAGCCAGTCCACTGCTCACGCCCATACCTCTTCCTGGTGCTCCGTGGGAGAAACTTGGAATTGATGTGTTAGGGCCCTTCCATAGTTTGCCCCATCAATGCAAATTTGCCATTGTGATGATGGATTATTACACTAAATGGCCAGAAGCTAAATTTGTGTCCAAAGTTGACTCCAAAGAGATCATTGACTTCATGAAAGAAATGTTCATGAGAGAAGGGTTTCCTCTTTCCATCATATCCGACAATGGGGTACAGTTTGTGTCCACTGAGGTGGAAGAATTCTTTAAAGAGTCTGCCATCACTCACTACAGAAGTTCCCTTTACCACCCACAAACCAATGGCCTTGTAGAAAGACTCAACAGAGTTATAGGTGATTGTGTTAAATGGGCTATTGAACACAACAAAGCTGTTCCCCAGAGTGTGAGGGCTATGCTATGGTTCTACAGGACCACCCCACATTCGTCTACAGGAGTGTCTCCTTTTGAATTACTTAGGGGCAGGAAACCATGCACAGAATTTAGACCTGCATGGATGTCTAAATGGTTTAAATCCCATTCTTCTCCCCAAGAAATTGATGAACAAGTCAGAAAAAGGAATGAAAAAGTACAGTCAAAACAGAAAGAATACTTTGATGAAAGGAAACGGGTGAAGAACAGAGCATTTGCTGTGGGGGACTGTATAAGGATAAAGAAACAAGGGTTTGTACAAAAGGTGAAGCTAAGTTTGGTGATATTGTTGTGGTTGACAAAGTCTGTGGTAGTGCTGTTCTTGTCAATGGACAGCACTGGTGGAATGTTAACAAAGTGGTAAAAGTAAAAAATGTTGAAAACGATTTGTTGAACTCAAATGATGCCAAAAGTGTTTCAAGCGACAATTCCCCATGTGATTTCAGTGTACAGCCTTCTGTTCCTCGATACTGCATGGTGAGAAGGAGCACCAGAGCCATCAGAGTTCCCATTAGATTCCGTCGCTGATTTTCTCACCCTCCTATGACCCTTCTTTTGTTTTCCCTCTGCATCTATTTCTTCTTTTCTCTATGTTTAAGGAAAGGAGATATGTAGTGAGCCAGCTTGCCTCGCGCTCTCTGTGTACACTGCGCGAGGCACCTGTCTCGTGCTGCCCGCTTACGTAAGCGGGCTTTGACAGTTGGTCGTTGTCACCCTCGGCCATTTTACCTGCTGTCACTGCTGTGTGTCGTGCTAGCGATAGCCAACAATAAATCTTATCTTCAAATTACTACTTTTGCCTGTGAGTTATTACAGAGTTACATGCCTAAAGTAAGACAGGGAAACAGCCATTACATCGCATTCATGCATGCATTACAACTCATGCAATTACAACGCGGGTCACATTGCAGTACATTACAATGCAAGTCATTACATCGACTTGCTGTAGGGGGCGCGCTAACCTAAGGAATAGTACAATTTACTATTCCAACACATTCCCTATTGTTGCGCTCACTGGAGTTGGAATAGTAGATCATACTATTCCTGAGTCCTGCGTGCCCCCTACAGCAAGTCGTTGTAATGTACTGCGATGTAACAACGCGGTTGCTGTAAAGACCGCATTGTAATCTCATGCTTTGTAAACACATGAGATGGTAGGTGCTATGTTCGTGAGACAAGTCTATGGTTACAGACTTCCCAGGACACTGGGCACACACCATGCGTCCTTTAGTGGATACCACACGGAAGACTTCAACATCATAGGGAGCATCAGACTTCCTTTGTCACATCTGCCGGGCGATCACGAGATCTCCTTCTTGGAACATGAGGTTCTTGGCCAGTCATCTCTTGTCTGAATAGACACTAATTTTCTGCTTGTTAACCAATAACCAAGTCCTTTATGTGAATGGTGCTTCCACTGCTTTCTCGTTGGTTGGTCCATTGAAGTAACTTGGTTGTCATTTCCCTCCCGAACATCAAAGTCACAGGACTTTCGTTGGTGGTCGAATTCGGTGTTGTACGACAGGCTCGTAGGGTAGAATTTAGTACAGTTTGTAACTTGAGCCATTCTAGAGTTACACGCTCTACTGCTTTTTTTAGCATACTCATAAAACAAGTCAGTCGGCCTGCTTACATAGAGGTGCACTCTTCTGATGCTTTATGTTCAGATGCTGTAGGAAATCCTTGAACTTCTGACTATTACTGGGCGGGCCATTATCAGACTTCACAATGGCTGGAATGCCCCATGTGGCAAAGATGTTATCCAGTTTCTCAATGCCTCATTCATGAATAGTGGATGAAATATCTTCTATGAGTAGAAAGCAAGACTATTCATCCACAATTACAAGCAAATGATTTCCGTTATCAAGTGGACCAAATACATCAATGACTATTCTCTCCCAAGCATGCTTAGGGAATTCTGAGATATTCATGGATGTTGAGTCACATTTGTAAAAGGGCAGTTGCATAGATGGCAAGCCTTGAGTTCGTTTTCGACTCGCTCATCTAGGTATAGGAACCAAACTCAATCTAGAAGAGCTCTCTTTGTGGCAACTATACCATAATGTCCTTCGTGAGCCACTCTAATAATTCTCTGTTGGAAAATCTCTGGAATTTGGGTTCCTCGTAGCATGACTCCTTCTTGAGTTATGAACAATCTTCAACGTTGTTTTATTTTTGATATTCAGCCTCATGGTGAGGGGTCAAGAGTGTCGGTTCCATAACTAATTTCTAATAATGTCTTTCAATTTCAGCTTGTCACTATCATTACCTATGGCGGTGACGATCTAGGCTAACGATATGACAGCTGGTGTATTTGTTTTGACGATTAAATTAATATAGTCCTCAGCCATCTTGAATGGAGTACCTTGAACTTGCATAGGCACTCTGGAAAAGTAGTCAGCAGGATTCTGTTCATTTCCACAATGCACAATGATATAATCAGTGGTGGCTCCCCCATTAGGGCGTGGGGGCGTTTCCCCACTACTTTCTCGCAGTGCGAGAAGGCAGAAACATAAATGATAATAACTACTTATGTTTCTGCTTCTTGCACTGCGAGAAAGCAGAAGTGCCTTGTTGGGGGTGGGCGGTCCTGCTCGAGGGCAGGGGGGAGTGGCTAGCCCACTGTTGTGCCAACTGACTGTTTTGTCAGTACCCACAACACTGGGCAAGCCACTCCTACCCCGCCCTCGACGAGCACAACCGCCCACTCTCCCTTTTTCTCTATGTAGGCTGCTTCATGCAGCAGCCTATATAGAGAAAATGGCCCGGCTGGGGTGCTCTCCTATGCGCTTCACCAATCACAACACTACCATTGCAGCGTTGTGATTGGTGGAGGGGAGGGAGGCTGCCTTTCCTGGCTGATGACGAATCAGGAATTGGAAAAGGCAGGACGGCGGGAGTCGGGAATCGGACCAATCCAGAAGCTGAGGTGGCAGCGGTGCATAACGGTAAGTTAAGTTTTATTTTATTTATATTTTTAATTAAACAATCCCCTCCCACCTCCCCCTATTCCCCCCCCCCGGGTTGACCCCATTTCCACCCCCTATACCCCCACCCACCCGTCATGCCGTCCGCGACTGCAAACTGCTCAGTTTGCGCCTAAATTGAATGTAATTGGACCGTAGAAGCTGATTTGGGAACTTAGTATCAATCTAAAACTACTGATTGGCTCCAATAAAGTTATTTCCCTTGCGTTCTCTTGGTCAGTGTATCCGTACTTCGAATGTTTTCTCGCACTGCATTTCCAGATTCATACGTTTAGGTTTGTCTTGTACAAAAGTCCAGTTGTCATCCTACTAAGCACGGAGTTTTTCCTCAAACGTACCTGCCTGCTAATCCAGGCCCCCGTCGCCAACAAAGGCTGAGCCAGCCTGCCCACTGTGGTTGTTGAGTTTTCTTGACGAATCTGTGAAACCTTCACTGGAGTTAAAGCAGTGGCAGCTTTGGGTGTGGTGTTTGCTGGCGGAATGGTTCATTTTGATACATGTGTTATTTTATTGCATTAGATGCACGCCCACTTCTTACAGTCTGGCGGGTATTCTACCGTGCATGTGACGTTTCAAAATGTCTCGGCTGTTCTGTCATGCTGTATGCTTCTTGAGAAGCTGTCTTTCAGTGTAATTGTAAGTCTCCCCAGCCCTGGGAACTACACTATCTGAGGCTATACCTGAAATGAACCAAACAAACGTCTGCTAAGAACAAAAGTACAAATAAGCGGCATACCTCACAATTAGAAAACAAGCATTTACAATGCAATAGGTCTGGCATTAGGAAAGTTTGAGCTATTGGTATTGTAAATGACAGATTTTTTATTTATGTTTTGTTTTTGAAAATAGCTAAATTAATAGCTTTGTTATTTACAATGCTAATAGTTATAACTTTCGCGAATGTGACACCTATAGCATTTGTAATGCAATAGGTGTTGTATTTACGAGACTTCCATGTATTGATATTACAAATAACAATGGCTTTTATTCTGTTTTGTTATGCTATGCTGTTTTGTTATACAATGCTATTTTTTGTTGTTCTTCAAAATTTCCTTGGTGTGAGGGTCCCGCAGTTCCCCTTTAGTTAATCAGGCTCGCTTGCGACACAACACACATTCAGACCCTTCCTTTACGCCCTACCACTTTCAAATGTCACCAGCCGCCACTGCTAAGCTTGCACTCACAGAAGGCACAAACAAAGTGCGTTTACTTCAGAAAATAGCAGTTGATACAAGTGGTATCATTTGAAACTGCCCACTAATGCCATAAGCACAATGGAAGAACAAAAACTTGCGAACCCAAGGAGGAGGACCAAAGGAAGTTTCAGACGATACAAACTACAAGCCTTGTGAAGAATGTCAAGATGAGAAGAAAGAAGACAAAGACTAAGGTGCCAGGAGCTGGAAGTAGCTGATGAGGGAGGAGCCTTTAGCTGTGCATAGGCACCAGGGAGCCTTTTTGAAACTTGTCTTGATGACCTAATAACGTTCTACTATAGTGTCTTATAGCCAGCACATCGAACCTGCTTTTTTAAAACAAGACCAGTATTGCCTTCACTATCTCTGTACCGTATATGTAAAAAAAAAGAAAATTCCAATAAAATCTTTTAAAATTAAAAAAATAAATAAATAGTGCAGCAAAGGGGGGCGTGGGGCAGAACGGGTCCAACTGGACTCAGGGACATAATTTCTGCTTGCATGAGGGCACGTGACACCCTTGCTTTGCCAGTGCTGGAGACCCTTCCTCGTCTAAAGAATCAGAATACACTGCACTGTTTAAATCAAAAGCATCTAAAGAGTTGTTTGAGATCGACAGCCGAAAGAAAGTAAGTTAAGTCCATGAACAGGATCCCGGGACGGCTTCTGCGTTCTGCGTGTGCATGTGTCTGCCCTGCGGTTGCTTTCTGGCGAGGAGGCTGCAGTCCTTTCGGAAGCGCTGCATTCCAGAAGAATGGAAATGGAAGCCAGATGCTCGGGGCGCGACCCGACGGAGACTGATATTGCCAGACACCTACTCACCGTCTGATGATGTCAGCCCTGGGGAGCGCTCGCGCTGGGCTCCGCGTGCCTCGGCCATGACTTTCGTTCACGCGTTACTCATTCTCATGAACCCCTGTCTGCGTTCCGGGGGAGCCAGCGTTCGGGAGAACAAAACGCCGTGCCCAGTTTCTTTTGTGTGATCTTAATGCTGTTTACATGTGCACAATGCACAGTACAAACCGCATAAGTATAAATATCAAAGCCAAGGGCAAGACCTCCACTAAGAAAGTGCCTCCCAGTCACATCGCGTCATCACGTCTCGCCTCACAGCCCGCCAGACACACGCGGCCTCCTACCTTTCACACTTTCGGCTCTTACCAGTATCAGATTTGTTTCACTCTGTTGGACAGAGCCTTAAAAGCCTGCTTACCAGTCGGCATGACAGTCACAATCATTGTCCGCTTTAGCTGTTACCTGCAAGCTGTATCTCTTCTCTGGTTTCAAGCATTCCTATTTATCAACAGACTTGAAAATATCTAATTCGGCAGCAGAATTTTGGAATCCCTGCCCCTCCTCACTTATGTGACCTGAAGACACACACACACCTAAACCCTTTTTAAGAAGTCAGCAGTAAACTGCACGGCGCTGGAGATCAGCCCAAAGAAACACAAGCAGCACCCAAACACCTCTGTAGGGAACCATTGTCGTCACTCACCCGTGTTCGGCATTGTCTGCTTCGTGACCGAAAGAGCTAGCGGAAGTCAGGCAGCCTTCGTTGGGACGTGGGCGGGGCCTGCAAAGACACAGGAAGGAACTGCCAGGAGAACGTCCTGGAACCCTGCACGCTGAATGCTGGCTGCCGAGGGACACGCGGAAAGAGCCCGGTGAGTGGAGGGGGAGGGGGGTACGCGCGTGTGTCTGTGTGTGTTCGAGTGTGTCTGTGCGTGTGTCTGTCTGTGTGCGCGTGGGTCTGTTTAAGGGGGGGTGCGTGTGTGTATGCAGTGTGTGTGTGTGCCTGTGTATGTGTGTGGCTGGGTATGTGCGCATGCGTGAGTGTGGCTGTGTGAGTGTGTTTGCGCATGGGAATATGAGGCACGAGAGGGGCACGGCGCCGTGCGCGCCCACGAGGTGAAATCTGCGCTCGTGCCCCTCTCGTGTCTACATTCCCAGATACGGGCAGCAATAGGTCTCGAGCAGACTCTGCTCGACTTAAAAAGAAAATTCCAAGTACACAGTTTGGACGAAAAAACACCACCTGGGGAATGGCTGATATGATATTTCGTCTCTCTTTGCGGTTACATATATGAACCTATAACAATCATTAGCAATGGACGTCTAGTCAGGTCCCTCAATTACGTTAGCTCCTCTTAAATTTATTTTCTACTTGACATCTAGACTCATTTCCTCAAAGAGGCGACTCGGTCTCAGCTCCAAATACTTGAACTGATATAAACTACCCGATGCAGCAATGATCAGGCTCAAATTATCTAGCCTGGCTTCCAAAGCTATACACCTATCCAGACATACATAGTCAACTTGTCAAACAGCTCAGGCACATTCTGAGACTGCAGCAGTAAGAACCCTCAACCTGGAAATTAAATTTAAAATCTGACAAGCACGAAACCAATCATTCACAGGAACTGCTACCGACCTGCGGAAATTTGTCAACCATCATCCTCAACCCAATCTCCTTTACTTCAGGGAGACATTATAACACATCCACACATACTTTTCTGCATCACATGGACTAACTCTAATGTTGAAATGCCCATGGTTGCATTATACAATATAATTAAATGTCTGCTGTTACTTCTCTGTAAAGAATCCAAATACACTCTTAGTTGTGTTGTGAAAAACCGTCCTGTAACTATTTATGTGGTACCCTTTCTTACCAGAATGCTAGAGGGAAGAGAAGGTTAAAAAAAAAAAATCCACTGGTTTTTGCACCCTTAGTACTTTTACTTTTCATCCTTCTTTTTGCCAGGTCAAAATTCACTTCTTTGTACCTTTGCAACAGTTATTTCTTGGGAATTAGGTTACTTTTCTTAGACACCCAGAATTGGGCTTTGCAATTGCCACATCTCCCTCTTTCTCAGAGTCTAACTCTGCAAAGTGCCTACGCGTCAATCTCCCAGTATCACGCCTGGAAAGTCACTCCCCTCTTCCATGGCTATTCTGCTTTTTTTTTTTTTTTTGCAAGCCATCACTCTTCCATAGACAGTAAGCCATATCAAGCCCTTCGCTTTTCCATGTTTCCATGACCAGCCTATTTTAGGAAGCCCCTCACTCTTCCATGTCTAGCAAGTCCTAGCAGGACCCTTACTCTTCCATTGCCAGCGAGACTTAGCAAACCCCTTCACAACTCATCCTTTACATAAAGTTTAAGGGTTTGCAAGCCATCTTCTACACTTCCATCCTAGTGGCAGGCTTTGTAAGGCCCATACTACTTTTCTACCCCTGGAGGCCCTGCCTTCCTTTACTACTTTCACTTCCAGCGCTGTGTTCGACTACTTTACTTGCCTTCAATGGGTGCTTCAAGTCACAAACACTCAGATTTCACATCAGGTGACAGCCATAAGACCCTCGGAAAAGCATACATCACAAGCGAAAGGAAAATACTTTACTGAGCACTTAGAACAACTATAACACAGTCTGACCAGATGAAGGAACCCATTTAGAAGTGTAACATTTTCAAAAATAAAATGCCATACCTAAGTTTAACATATAAATCGTTTGCTAGATCGGGTTAAACCATATCCTAGTAGGACTCAATTTTTGGGGTACATTTCTGGGTAAACAATACATGTGTTTGAAACCTTTCGTGGGCATTTGCAAGTGCTCTTTCCTATAAGCATGACTTTTACTTGATTTTAAACATAAGGTTGTAGACCAGCGGAAATGGACACTAGGAAAGACCATAGCTTAGCAAACCTATCCACCTTTGAAAGTCCGCAAATATACCTAAACAAGCCAAGCAACCTGCCAAGAAGCCCGGCTGTGACACTAGCAATCCCAGAAGTGGCTTAACTCAGGCGCTCAGAAAAATATGACGCTCTATAAAAGCAGTCTTAATTTGGATAAGGAGGATGTATAGCAATACCAAGGTCTGTGAACAAGGTACCCATTGGGAACTAGGTGGCAGTCTCCAAAGGAATTACAGGAAGCCATTATTGCAAGTGGACTATCGTGTCACTGTCCATAACCAGTGTCAGAGTAGCAAGCTTTCACCCACTCCACTTTCAAATGAGGCCTTGAAAAGCCCAGAAGTTACTTTCTTTTCTACCTTCAAAATCAGGCCCTGTTAATCACTGCACTTGAAACAGAAAAGATTGCAGTGCCACCTCGATGACACAGTGCCCTATGGCACTCCTTATGAGACGTAGTCTCACGTTGTATATACAAGTTTAAAAGCTGATTTTGTGATGACAAAATTATATGAACTCCGTTTCTCGTTGTTTATCAGATTCATCTTTAATTGTGATTCCACATTGTTGCTTCACAATGTTGTTTTCAAGTGTTCGTGGTATTATCCCAAACTGGATTATGGCTTCTTTACAATAATGCGATCAATTTCAATGCATTTATATCCCTATGCATTTCGGGACCTTGCCCTTCATCAGGGGAATAGCATTCGATCTGGGGATAAAAGGAAAAATTACCGGGTAAAGACCAGGTATAGTGGCTCTTCCACGTTACAGCACGAGTGTTGGTGAAAAAAACAATTGAGAAAGAATAAAAACAAGGGTGCGTGCAAATAAAGCGATTTTTGAAAAAACGCAGTGAGCTTCGTGAAATTATGGTGACGAGAATACGTGCAAGTGGAGCGTGTAGAAAAAAACGCAGTAGGCTTAGTGCGATTATGGTGTCAATGTCGGACTGTGTATAGAGTTAACCCAGTGGCACCCAGAAAGAAGCACTTTCAACCATACCCACCAAGTATCCAGTCTATATCTACACACCAAGGTGTGCCGCACACCACACATCTTTTAATCACTGCACTTGTTCATTCCGAGTGGGCAAGCAACTCCCCATCTCCATTTTGATATCTATTGTGAGGCGCAAAGCAACCATCCATTCCCGCTGACCCAGGATCAGAGAGACCCGACTTATAAGTGCAATAGATATCAAGCCAAAGAGACTTCCAACTCAAAATAATCCAACAAACATCTCCATTAACATAACAAGATCTTAACTCGAGACTCGTAGGGAAACATATTTTAAACTTGCTTACTCCCATCATTGTTAAGAGGGCAGTTGTGAGCATAACGGTCATTCTGAACAGCCAACCACTTAAATGCTCGTCACGGAGTAGATTTTGAAAGAGCAAGCAGAAAGGAAGCAAACAGAAGGTTACATGCCAATGTTCCAAAATTTGGGAACATGTCATAGCGCGTTTTATTCTTAGTTGCTTCCAGCAGCACACAAAGGAGAAGAATAACTCGGTACTCGCCATTCATTAAAACAATAGCACTCCTAATATGTGGCTTGACCGGTAAAGAGACTAAGCAGAGTGCGACATGCAAAGGTAGCGTGGTAGAGCAAATAGAAATGTGTGACGATATAGACAACAAGCCGTGAGCGTGCGCATCCCGAAACCGGAAGTTCGGGAGCGTCACGCCTGTCGTGGGGCGGGACTTTCGTCTTCCGCGAAGCCCGCGCCCACGGAGTGGATGGCCCAGGAGCAGTCGTGACGCACAGCAGAAGTCAGGAGTGGCGGCTAAGGCCGCTGACGCGGTAAGTGGGGCGGGGTTGGGGGCGGCGGCGGTATGTGTGTCTGTGTGCGCGTGTGTGTATGCCTGCGTGTTTGTGTGTGCCTGCGTGTGTGTGTGTTTGCCTGCATGTGTGCCTGCGCGTGTGCTTGTTTGTATGTGTGTGCGCATGCGTGAGTGTGCCTGTGTGAGTGTGTTTGCGCATGGGAATGAGGCACGAGAGGGGCACAGCACCGTGCGTGCCCACGAGGTCAAATCTGCGCTTGTGCACCCTCTCGTGTCTACATTCCCAAATACGGGCCACAATAGGTCTTTCGCTGAAGCTCGACCTAAAAATATATGAAGCACAGGACCCTATTTACTGTCTTAAGAGTTGGATGCTCTGTAGAAAAAAGAGAGTATTTTGTTGAATCCGGGACTCTTCAAACCGAAGCTCTTTCCCGCTCTCTCACCTGTAGTCATCTGCCTGACATGTTCACTTGATGGGCATTCACTTCGCAGGACAACCACTCATACAACCATTTCACATCCTTCTGGTATGCTTGCTGTCCTCATCTTTTACCTCCTTTCTGTACAGTCGTCCCATCACCCTTTCCTCCTCTCTTGTAACAGGGATCACCCCTTCTTCCTCTCTTTTCCACTTATGTGATTTTCGCTCTCTTGCTCTGGGTTGCAGTCTGATGTGGAAAATAAGTACCAGTCACCTTAAGTGTGTGCCGGCGGACCCCAGCTCCAACCACAGGGTCAAATTAAGCACTGACCTCTACCATCTTCTGGCACCCTACATGCACATACCTCTTCTTATGTCCTTTCAGTTTATGTCCTCTACTTTTATGTATAATGTCTTCTCACGGCTCACACCTTAGAACTTAAAACTGTGGAATGATCAACAAAATTAAACCACCTAAAAAAATGTTTAAAGTTGTCTCAACGCTCCTCTTTCCAACAATGCTTGTAAATGTGTTTGAAGGTAAAATGCCAGTCTAATTCCACGTACTGCATTTTTCTGTATTATCCAAAGAACTGTTTTCAATGTCTGTCACCGAGCATGTGGGAACATAAACGGATTGGCAGCCGAGTACATTTGCTGCATATGTTGAGACATGCTGGCAGCCACCAATCTTCCCGCCTTTTCTTCTCTGGTTCTCCTGTGTTTGAAATCCCAGAAACACCTGTGTAAACAGCTGCGCACATTTACATCAGCATAAGAAAAGACTATCCTCATTGCTAAAAAAAATTGGCAATTTCTTAAATGATAAATAATTAAATTGTATTGCTTTATTAACCTCCCTGCTTTTTCAAATTTGCTTGAAAATGCATAATTTGCCAACTGTACCACTGGGCCTCACAATTGCAGGTGGTTAATGACTGGGTCTACACAACGAGGTCGGAGCCTGCCTAAAGGGTGGTTAGACATGTCATGCCGGGGGGCAACTGTGAGCCTCTCTTGTACTCGTGGAAGCGATGCAGAGATCTTCAGTCACATATGGGTGTGGTGATGCAGTGTTGGAGGGGGGGCTAACAAATTCTCGGTTTGGGCAGGCACCCTAATGGGCAGGACGGTGCTCTGGTTTGGGGACCAACTAGCCGAGGTGTCAAGACTAACTGGCTTCAAGGGCTGGAGGCTGATCGGGATTGACTACCTGGGCGATGTGTGGAAGGGGAACGCTCCCAGATCCTTTGCCCTCCTTAAAAAAGAATACCAACTGCACGACTCCCAACACTACCACTACCTGCGCCTTACCCATGCCCTGCGAACACACAAAGGCACGGACTCCTCACTCCGAGAATACTCTCCCCTAGAGGACAGACTCCTTTTGACCCAATCCCGGAGAAACCCACGTCTACCATCTACCGCAAGTTCATAAACAACATGCCTGCCCCTGACGACCCTGCGGGAAAGATGGGAGGGTGACATTGGAAGCCTGGAGGACGAAGATTGGCAGGATGCCCTGAAAAGTCCCTGCGAAATTGCAATTAGGATTAGGTTCCGCCTTGTGCAATTGAAAATCTTGCACCGGGTTTACTACCCGCGCACCCACTTATTCTCTTGGGGGAGGAGCCTGTCTCCTTTGTGTGCGAGGGGCTGTCAGGGGGAGGGAACCTTTTTCCACATACTGTGGGAATGCCAGTACATAGTGCCCATTTGGAACAAAGTAGCACAAATGATGGCAACAGTACTGGGATCACCGGTCCCGGTGGATCCGAGGTGGCTACTACTAAGGATTAAAGGAGCCGCTGACTTGTCCAGATACAACGAGATTTGGATAGCAACAGCTGCGGGGCTGGCGAAACGTAATATAGCCAGTAACTGGGGGGCCCAGGCGCCCCCTCCGTAGGCTAAGGGGACGAGAGACCTGGATTGGTGCCAGAGGGCGGAGGAGACGATCTATAAGTCCAGAGAATGTGTGAAGAAATGGAAGAAGGTGTGGGGCCCCTGGCGCAGATATCGGGCTGAGCGGGCGGGGGTAGGATAGTATGGATTGTATAAATTGCCCATTCCACTAACGTGTGTCCTCAAAAGTACAGCGTACTGCTGCTTTTCTGTATGTCTTTTGATCACTGAAGTGTATTGTATGAGACCTTGTGCTCATTTAATAAAAAGATTTACAAAAAAAAAAAGAAAATGCCCCCCCCCCCAAAACCCCCGTAGGTTGTTCGGGCATGCTCACTACACTCGCACGCCGCAGCGCAGTACGACAATAATTTTACGCCTCACCCCTTTCAAATGTCACCAGCTGCCACTGGGTATAATTGTACTTTTCCAATCGTAATCCCCATCTTTCAATGCGAGGAGGCATCTTGGCTTTTAGATTGCCAAATATAGTCACTAAAGCTTGAAGATCAGTTTCCAATGTAGTAGGTTTTCAATACAGGAACACATGGAAGTATTCACAAGCCCATGCCACAACTAAATTATCTTTCTCAGTTTGTGGGTAAGCACGTTCTGTTTGGGTCATACTTCTACTGGCATATGCCACAGTATGCATTTGTGCATTTGTATGTCCACTGTGCGGTAAGAGCATAGAGCTTAACTCCACAGGACTAGCATCAGCAACAACCTCTGTATGAAGCTTGTGAAGTAGGCTATTTCAGTAGCACTTTCAATGGCTTGTTTAATCTTCTTAAAACGTTTCACGTATTCTTGCGACCACTCAAATGAAACATTTTTCGCAGTCAACTCTCATAATTGAGCATTTACAAAATCAAAATCTCTTATGTATCATGAACAGTAACTGGTCATGCCAAGAAATGATTGTAGCATAGAGATGTCTTGTGGGGCATCAGTATTTGGTAGTGCGTATACTTTTGCAGGATCAGGTGTCATGCCCCCATCTGAAAAGATATGAACAGAGAATTTCAACTTTGTCTTGTGAAACTCACATTTGTCTGCATTTCTCTGTCAAATCTGCATCTGCAATTAAACAACATACTTTGGTGAGAGCTTTATTGTGCTCCTTCTTTGTAGCTCTAACAGCCAATATGTAATCGCTAGAATGAAATGCATTCACAGCAGGTTCTATGATACGCCGAATGACATCTTGGAACATTTCTGCAGCCGATGACACATCAAAACAGAGTCTCTTGTAACGAAATAGACCAACATGTGTAGAAAATGTTGTAATATACCTGCAATCTTTTTCGAGTTCCAACTGATGGTAATCTTTTTTTAAATCAAGACATGAGAAAACTTTTGCACCATTTAGCTGAGTAATTATGTCAGCAATATGTGAACCTGGATGTTGTTCTCTTTCAATTACATTGTTTGCCTGACACATGTCAACTCATATGCGTACAGTTCCTTCACTGTCCTTTTGGGGCACTACCACTATGAGAGAAACCCATGGCGTCGGACCAGTAGAACTCTCAATAATATCATGCTTATGTAATGAGTCAATGCCGCTCGTGGAAGTATCTTTGGGGCATCTGTGTGCGTGCCTGCTGCTGGGGGACTTTACACTCTGTATCCAGCAAGGAGCAGCATTTGGGAAAGACGCGAGGACTCCAGGGACCAGGAGCCTCGAGGCCAGGCACACCTGTGCTGGAGCTGTCAGCCACGCCCCCACCTACCACATAACATCTCGCGGCCCCCGCTTCGCGGGAGCCGCTCGTGGAAGTATCTTTGGGGCATCTGTGTGCGTGCCTGCTGCTGGGGGACTTTACTAATCGTACTAAACTCATTGGGGGGGATTGCGTCATAATACATTTAGATAGTTCTGATTTGGCCGACAGATTGTTCTGGGATGGCTCGGAGATCTCAGACACCGGTTATATGAGACCAGTTCCTCTGGGTTTTTTCTATCCTCCAGATACCTTCTACCCATCCACAGACTTGTATCACGGGGCACGTCGCCCAGCCATGGCAGAGAAGGGTTGGAGTTCATTATCAGGAGGTGTCAGTACAGACAGAAATCCATGCCCGCTTTCCACAATGGGGGGCCTAGGTATCCCGATGGCACCCCACCACCAGAGACCCCATACAGTTGGCGTGGGGTCTGGGCCGGTTCTGAGTAACCGTTTCTCCCCCCTTTCAGATATAGAGGAAATTGACTGACAGTTAGCCCCAACGACGCTTGCCACATGCGAGGCTTCCAACCCCGATGTGACAGCGGCTGGTAAAATTATCAGCGGGAATGTCGCTGGCATTAGAGCAAAAAGGGTGGATACAGCCTGGGTAGATTTTATTGCCAGTCACGACATTATAGCTATCCAAGAATCGTGGGACCCCTCCCCCAGTTTTTGGTTGGACGACTTTACATGTTTTGTCGTTCCAGCCATCTCAAGCAGCGCGGGCAGAGCAAAGGGCGGCCTCATTTCCCTTTTTTCATTAAAACTCTTGGGGAACTTGAACCAGATTAAGTTGGGTTCTCCTAACCTTCTAATTGTAGAATGGGTAGTTTCCCCTACCCGCAAATTTATTTTTATCAATTTTTATAATTCCTGGGCAAGGGACGAGGGGAACGAACACTTGGCCGCCCTGGAACAGTTTTTATCCAATCTCAGTCTAAAAAATTACACTAATTTCGAGCTCATTTTATTGGGCGATTTTAATATTCATCCCTGCAGCGACCTATGCTATACAGGAGAGCATGAGGGACCAACAGGTACGACGATCCCTGATTTCGAGCACACTAAGTCAGGAGAGGCCCTTGGAGAGCTGTTGGCCAACTTTAATTTTTTTTGAACCAACTAACACTGATGCCGAGACAAGAACTAGCACTTATAAGGTCACTGATCATGGCTCAGTACTGGACTATATCTTTCTGAGCCCTGGCATCTTACATAGGGTTGTGAAGTATAACGTAATTGTCTCGATATATAGTGATCACAACCCGGTGTTGCTCGAGTTGTCCTGGGGAGACCTCATGGGCGATAAGTCTTGCCCCTCCCAAATGGAGGTTGCCTTAGTACCGACGGATCAAGGGAGAAGGCTTAAGTGGGCAAAGGTGGTCCCTGATAGTTTTACTGAATATCTACTCCCCAAGATCGAGGGCAATATAGCCATTTGTCAGAACCAAATGGCTACCAACTTAGAAATCATGGGGGCCTTCGAGTCACTATGCGCTCAAATCTCAAAAGATTTGACGTCCTATCCTTGTCAGAGAGCTAATAAACCACATAGATGGTTTGACTCTAACTGTTCAAGAGCACATAAGGCATTTAAACAGGCATTGTCACGCTCCCCGAGAGATATGCTTGCTATTGTCAAATCGAGGAAGGAATATAAGTTAACCATCAGTGGCAGGAAAAACGCCATTAAAAAGGAAGCATGGGATAAACTACTCTCTACGGAGGTATTGCGCGACAGTAGTCAGTTTTGGGCCACAATTAATCAGCCCTTTTTTTCTGACTCAGATAATTCGGTTATGGACTGTGTCATCCCTGACGCTAAATGGCTTCTTCATTTTAAAGAAGTCTATGGCGATTCAGACACTAGCGCCCAAGGTTCTTCTCCGGTGGCCTCTGAGTTTGCTCCTCTACTCTTCAGTTATGATGAAGTGGAGAAAGCAATACTAGAGACTTCGGAAAAAAGGCGCCGGGGCCGGGCGGTGTACCGGCCGACCTTTACAGACACTCACCGAAACTTTGGGCAAAGGTGTTAACCAATGTCTTCCGCACCGCTAATGGAAATATTTTCCCGTCCACCTGGGTCACCTCAATTATTGTGCCAATCTTTAAAATGGGCCAGCGAGACGACCCTGCGTGTTACAGGCCCATTTCCCTCTTGGACTCTGCGATTAAGATTCTAGGCAGAGTTCTATTGCTCAAGTTAAGGGCCAACATACAGAGCAGTGGGGGCCTCTCAAACATAAAATATGGGTTTAGAGAGAAAAGAGGCACCCTGGAACAATGCTCCAACCTGCACCTCCTAATTTCTAAATATACGGTAGCCAAGGAGGGGTCATTATTTTTGGCATTTATGGACCTCTCCTCGGCTTTCGACCTAGTAAACCGGGCCAAGTTGTGGTCAATCCTACTCGAAATTGGGATTGATGTTAATTTTATGGTGTCCCTTCATCAGGACCTGTTTGCCTCGGTTAGGGTCACTAAGGAAGGCAGGTGCACAAGCCGTTTCAAATCAGTGAAGGGAGTGTGCCAGGGTTGCATCCTGGCCCCCCTCCTTTTCACCATCTACATTAACGGCCTGGGAAGGTTTCTAGAGGAGGCAGGGGTGGATGTTCCGCGTGTAGGAGATGTTACAATACCGGCTCTCCTATACGCGGACGATGCAGTACTAATAGCGCGCACTGGTATCGGACTCCAGAGACTGTTGGATCTATTTGGGGCTTTTATGGATCAGTTAGATCTAAAGATAAATGCAAAAAAATCCCATTCGATGGTGGTTGGTCTCCATAGATACAAGTCCAAATCTAAAACCTTTGTCTGCAAGGGCGAGGTGGTTTCAAGGGTTGCCGTTTTCCCCTATCTGGGGGTTCTATTTGACAAGAGGGGCTCATGGGCCCCCCAGGTTAGGGCAAAAAGCATATCTATGGCTCGATCCACGTCAGCCCTTATGGGTTTTGCAAAAAGGTTAGGGGCCAGGCCCATGGAGGCTGTTTTAAAAGTTTACAATACTAAATGCATTCCTATTGCCACCTATGGTTCACCTCTGTGGGGATACGTGCCCCAAGACAAAATTCAAAGAGTGGAAAATGGGTTTTTGAGATCCCTTTTGTCTGTCCCTAAGTCTTCTCCCACCTTCTCGATCCATTCGGAGGTGGGTCTGGACTATGTAACAGATAGGTTAAATGTGGCCCCATTAACATTCTGGGCAAAAACATGGCTTAACCATGAATTATCCTTGAACCATGCCATCCTGTCTGATGTAATAGCGCTGGATTACGCCAAAAACATACCTTTGTTGGATTATTTGAGAAATGCCTTTATGCAGTTGGGTCGCCCGGAGCTCTTTCTGTCTCCATCTAGCATCAGGAGGGAGGATGTTAATTGATCAAGATTCATTTTTTAGATAGGGCGAGAGTGGCTCGTGAGGAGCTGGAACTCGTGAAACCAACAGTTAGACTGCACTTTATGGTAACAATTTCCCCCTCACTTGAGCCATACCTCAGTATTGTAACAAAACCCTTTCATAGATTTTTATTATCTAAATTTAGATTCAATTTGATCCATTTTACCTTGGGTAGCTATCAATCATGGGCCAAACCAGAACATGGCCCACCTTGCAGATGCGATAACTTTTCTCAACAAGATACAATGCATTATTTTATTATGTTTTGCGGGTTTTACACGGATATGAGGAAAAAATACTTGTTACCAATTCTGAGAGAGGCCGGCTTCCATCAAGTCAGGCCCGCACTAATCTATCTCCAGTTGTTGAGTAACACCCGCATTATCTATTGTGTGGCCAGTTTTTTAGTGGCGGCATGTAGAATTAAGTCAAAAACTGTGTCATCAAATGCTTTATCTTAATTAATTGCATTTTTAAGCCACCTTATCCCTGACTAATTGTATGGCATTCGCTCACAAGGGTTTTGCACTATCTTGTAAATATATGAATTGTTTGTTTTTAAGCATGTATGTAAATTTTATGCTTTTTATGATTTTAACAAATCGAATAAAGTGTATTTTGACTGACTGACTGACTGAGTCAAGTTCTTTTTCAGTAACTTCTTGCAGGTGGAAAGCAATTTGTCTATGTCTCTGAGCAACAAAACGGACATCTTCATTAATATGCAATTTCACTTTCATAGTCTTAAGCTTTCCCAACCCATGAAACAACTAAGAGAATTGACTTACTATTTTTTTTTTTTTTTTGAATATATTTGATTAGGCTTTCAGCATTTATATTCAGTACACAATTATGCAGTGAGCAAAAGGAAATGGTACACTTATTCCATATAGTTACGCAACGACAGTATAGTACAGCGATAACACACAGCAGGGTATTGAATACGTATAAAATTTCTTGCAGTAAAGTTGATGGAACAGTATGTGTAGAAATGCGGGCTGTAGAGAATGTGATGTCGCTCTGTACCGATAGTGGTGCGGTCTAGGGTATGGGGATGAGATGTGTTGTGAAGCGATTGACTTACTATTTTGTGATGAGCATTAATATTGTAATTAACAGAAATCAGTTTCATATCAGCAGCTTGTGCTGAAAATGAGTAGACAGGCAGTTGATGCTATACCTTGAAGCACAAGGATGGGTGCTGGCATCTTCCTTTTCTTGTGTTACATCCTCACAACAGACGAACCGTGACTTTTTATGGGAGTCAATGCAGCCTTTGTATACACTTTTGTTTTCAAAGGTGTGAGTTGCGGTAAAGGAAACAGTTCATTAGATTTCTCTTAAGGCATTATGTTTATTGAGGCAACACTGTTGATGATAAAAAGTATCGAACATCCATATATTTCCAATGTAATCTTAGGACAATGTTTGTATGACTTTGTTGCTTCATCATGTTGATTTGTATGCGATTTACATTTTTTTTTAAATGCGGCCAGTACAACATGCGCACTTTTCTCTAAGGTATACATCTACATGGGACAACCATCTTCTTCAATTTCACTCGATATTGAAGCAGATGAACAGTTTGATAATGATTTAGAGGACACTCTAGTTTGTTCACTATCGATTTGCCTCAACTGATGTCGCTCCTTAGCATTGTGGACGTCCTTCGAATGTTGCTTCTGTAAGGTTCTGGTGGCCATTTTGTCTTCGTGCCATGACACACTTACTTTTTCCCTCGCTTTGCAAACTGTCACAAAATGGTTCTCCTCCGCACAGCCTTTACATATCTTTACAATGGCGGGACATTTACTTTCTTGGGTAAATGAAAAAAAACATCTAAAACACAACTTCTTTTTACATACAGACATCACTTTGTGTCCTTCTGTCTTTTGCTTTGGCATACTTTTTACCCTCATGACTGATTCACTGGGGCCACCTCGGGCCTCCATGTCAGCAGCTTGTCTTTCAGCACGCTCTTCAGCTCTGGCAGCCATCAACACTCGCTCCAGGCTAGGAGTTTCTCTCAGCATTCCTTGTCTGAATGAATCGTGACAAGCATCCATCTATAGCTCTAAGACGAATAGCTTTGACACCATTGAATTCATTGAACTTACAGTGTTTGATGAGCATATCAAGTCTTTCCACAAAATCATCAATGATTTCTCCAACTTTTTGGCGTTCTTGACTAAAATTGTATAGTTCATATTCAACATTTGGCACTGGATTAAACTTGAGATTCAATGTTTCTTCAGTCTGACGGTATGTGATGTCTTCGTCAGTTTGCAGCAATTTCTTTATGGCTTCTTTCACACCATCACCAGCAAGCTTTTTAAGATACTTGATAATCTTTTTGTTATCAGTCTCTTCAAGTGTATCCGGGAGCATTTGCCGGTGTTCACCAACCGCAATTATAGCATGCGTACTAGCACTGTACTATTGAACTCTGTGACATGGTAAAGGAGATAGCACAATGTACATGTATATGATTTGCGCTGTTATGAACAATTCACATGGCCATTGCTAAAACTCTATATGTCATATATGTGCTGAATGCTATCTGAAAAACAATAAAACAGATTTAAACAAACAATAAGTCTCTTCAAGTGCATCAGTGAAATCATCAAATGTCTCCAATCAAGCCATCTATATATCGCTAATATTTTGCTTTTTGGCGGTATCGTATGGTGGTGGTGGTTTCAGAGAACAGATCAGCAAGACATCAATTGGGTTTTTAGATGTCATGGTGGGGATCAAAGATGGAACACTGGTGACTGGTCTGTTCAGAAAAAAGACATGCCAGGAGTTCACATCCACGTAATCTGGTAGCCAGTCTCCCCTATGGGGAACTATTACGTGCGAAACGTAATTGCAGTACCACAAGTGTATATGAAGCTGAAAAAAATATCATGTGTGCGTGCTTTAAGGAAAGAGGCTACAAGGATAAAACCATCAGAGAGGCAAATAGTAGGGCAGATAAAGTTAAGCGCAATGAACTGCTTAATCCCAAAAAACAGGAGGATGTGGAAGGGACAGTGAGGTTTATAACCACTTTATTAGGACAAGCACAGGATAGCAGGAGAATTTTAAAAAGAATTGTCATGTGTTGTCCACAGATAAGCACCTGAAGGCCCATATTGCGAGCAATCCACAAATCACGTTCAGGAAGAGCAAGTTGTTGAGGGATGATCTGTGTCATAATCATGTCACCAGCTCTGATTATGTTGGGGATCGGAATCATCCAGGCTTCAGGTGTTGCAGGAATTGCAAAGCCTGTGGTAAAATCCACGACTGTACCAAGATAGTTATACCTAACACTGATAGAGAATTTATTAGCAGAAAACCCCTGACCTGCAACTCAGTTTATTGTGTATATGTTCTAAAATGCCCCTGTAACAAATGGTATGTGGGGAGTGCCATACACTGTGCTAAGAAGAGGGTATTGGAACATGTCCATGTGATCAGACATAACAACAGGCAATACCCAGTTGCACGCCACTTTCACGATTTCCATTTCCACAATGAAAATCTATTGGAGATGGTAGTAATTGATTGTGTTGTGATGGGAGTCAGGGGTGGCAATCGGGAGTTGGCCTTACGCAAATTGGAATCAAAGTATATCACTGAATTAGAAAGTTTGGCACCTAATGGGTTAAATTCAAGCGAAGAATTGGCGGTTCATTTGATTGACTAATTAGAGTGTAATGTAATGGCTTTATGTGGTTTCTGAACCTTATAGTGATTTTATTGTTTTTAATGTTTTCAGATAAGATATCACGTTCGACTTTGGCACAAACAAGAAGAAAGATCATATGGTTCTAACCTGAGGCTCCATGGTTTGAGATTTGCTATATTGTTGATATATCATGACATAATGTATAATATGAGCAGAGATATAGATCTATTTAACTCCCTTAAAACATGAACATTGATTTATAATATCGGGCCATTAATTCTTCCTACCCCCTTCGACTTTTTTTTTTTAATACAGATATTCGGCAAGTCTGGCCGTTATTTAGAATATCCACACGCTGAACTGAATTTACAGAGTGGACAAGGCCACTACATTCTACCGGTAAGAGCAACTGAAATCACTAACTAACAACTGTAGATAGAGAACCATATATCCCTAATAGCGTTTCCCCTATTTACAGGCAGCATTACACGCGACCGAAAGGGTCCCGTGAAATTACGCCTCCCAAAAGACCAACCAAGCGAAGAGAAATTGTTCACCGCGATTGTCCAATAAAATCTATACAGCAAAGAAAGCGTTACACCTTGATTGCTTTTCAACATCGAAATTAAGGTAATATATATTAACGTACTTATGAAATGTGCCCCCGCAGGGAGGATTAGTAACAGTCAGCCATACCCGTAACATGACACACGCTGTTTAAATCTTTAGGCACCGGCTATCCTTCCATACTGCGTACGGTGCGTTCCTTTTTACTAAAAAGAGCAACATCTTCGTGACTACATTTGACGACATTGATTGCCTTCCAACATCTAAATTAAGGTAATATATACCAACGTTGTTATGAAATGTGCCCCCGCAGGGTAGATTAGTAACAGTCAGCCCATACCCGTAACATAACACACGATGTGTAAATCTTTAGGCAACGGCTATCCCTCCGCACTGCGCACGGTGCGTTTCTTTCACTAAAAAAGAGCAATATCTTCGTGACTACATTTTATCAGTTAAGACAAGGAAAATAAGATACAAGAAAACAAAACAAGGAACTGATGTTAAGGGTGTGCTTAAGATGTAATGGACAGATGCCATCTAGCTTTAATTATAATATCAGACTGCCTTGTATGACCATTTCCGAGAGAAATATGGCCACAGAATTACAATCCCTGCAAGTACGTGGTACTTATAAATATTTCTCAATAAATAAGCCTAGCATCCACCAGCTTTAGAAAATGGCAACTATATGATCCCTTCAACCATACTGCCCCCTGCATTTGTCAGCAAACCGATAAAAGATCTAGCCATAGTTATGCCTTCTTTGTGTGGCATTTCTCTTTGCAGTATTTTTCTAACCCACAGAAACCTATGTACAATTTAACAAATAATCACAGGACTCAGATGTGGTTATATTCTCAGTAACCATTCCTTTCCCCCTTCCCCTACCCCACCCAGTATAAATTTAGACTAAGGTATAACACAGTATACGCTAATGTCATTTTGTTATAGAAACAATGAGTCTTGTCTCTAAGTTTGTATCGTTAGACATAAATGAATACCACTTACCTACTGAAACGTTATCCAACAAATCATAGGTAAAATAAGCGAGAAATGATGACCTATACTGTATATAACAACAAAATGTTTTCTTGCATTTGTCCTCATGATATCCGTGATACGATTTAAAAATATGTGGTACAAATGGATATATGATTCTTGTTCAGTGTTGAGCATAACCAATTTAGCGGTACATCATAATGAATGAAAGATTTACTAGCGTTACCAAATATGTAATGAACAGTTAATGATATACACTGCTTCAATGTAAGAATATAAAAAATAGTAAAAATATGTTTATAAATGTCATTTTACAGCATACAGATGGTACGGTCCTGATGAAGACACACCTCACGTGTCGAAACGCGTCGACAGGAAACCATTTATTTGTATATTGCTCAATGAACTTTTAAAGTGTTAAATCATGTTTACTTATGTAACATTACAATGAAGGTTACATTTATTTTTAATATTGAACAAATAATTTTATCGAATGATCTTTTTATGAAAAAACTTCAAGACATTAAAATCAAGTACACACTTGAAAGCAGTTGTATCATGTTTTTGTAGATACAATGTTTTGTATCTGAATACGCTAGCAACTCATGTGTATGCCTGGGTAACTTTGTTTACACATATAATGTATAATATGTACTGTTTAGTGAGATACAGCCACACGAGATGCCCACTTGGGCAGGATTGAATACAATGGAATGTAATTTCATTGAATTTAATTTTTTCCACCTATTACACAGGATTTCTAAGATTCATGAATTAGTGGGGTCACAAGATCGTAGGGTGTGACCCGAATATGGTGGACTGCATCTATATTGAAGTTGTCAAGCAAGATGTATTGGATGCAGTTATTGTTAACTAAAAGTATTTGAACCAAGATACTCGCCCATTTGGGCATGTAATGTTTACAGTCGGTATAATCAACTATTGGCAGTCATATACATCAACTGTCGTATACACCCGCCCACTGGGACGTGATTGGGTGAATGCACTCGGTACTTGTAATACCGCCCATTGGGGCGGTGATGGGGGCAGTCAGGAAACTGGTCTGCCTCGATAGGATTATAACTTGCGGCCACATTAGAACCACACACTGTTGTTTTGGAATATTTGCAATATTTTATGGAAACAAGCTATAACGAGAGGTATTTAAAATGCTTATTGAAATGGTGCATTTTAATTTATTGCATTTGCGACAACAATGGTGCAGAAATGTTTTGATTGGCATCTTCACTAAGGCAAATAACTTAAAATGATGACATGTTGTAGAATGCATTTTTTGTGATGTACTTTGCAAATATGACAAGATATATATACATATACTGAATGCAGTTATAAAATGGCTGCCCATGTTGAAAATGTTATTGGTTGCACTTGAGGTGGTTAGTCCTCTGTCGATGTTAGACATGGGATAAAACTTGAAAGTATCGTACCATGTTTATAAACGTGAACAAGGCATAAGCCGAAACACGTTGTGTTGGACTATTAAAACCTTTTGCACAGCATATCCGAGTTTCCGGGCTTTTCTGCAGTGAATTCACGGAGGAGTGTGGTGTGGGAAATAAATCTATATATATATATATTCACTGAAAAAACCATAGGTTATAGACCATATATAGTTAGGAATTAGCATTTAGAAAACCTTATTTTACTCACACAAAACCATTGAAATTCCATATATAGTTAGTTGCACTAACTATATATCGCGCACCCGCAATCCACTGCTGATGATGTCACATATTACATCATTCATGACATGGTCAGTGACATCACTGATGACATCACTGATGACATCTCAAATGACATCATCTAATGTCTGTGTGTTTTTGTAAAGTTTAAATACGTTTTACATATTGAAGAATGACTGGATGTATGGAAGACTGAGTGTGTGTGTGGCTGGCTGGGAGGTGTGTGACTCTGCATATCAATGTGTACTTGTATCAGTGATTGTATAAGAGAGTAAGTATGTGTTAGTATATGTGTGAAAAGTATGGTGTTCTGTGTTTAACTATAGATGAGGAAATCGAAGTGTGATTGATTCTTCACAGGACTGACTAGGTGTATGAGTGCATATGATAGTGTTGTAATAATAAGTGACTGTATGTATGAGTAATTGTATGGGTGAATGAGTGAATGTGTGTGTAGACGTACGAATCAGTGAGTGCGTATGTAGTAACTGGTATTGGTGTGTCATGATGTCATCAGTGATGTCATTTGAGATGTCATCAGTGATGTCATTTCAGATGTCATTAGTGATGTCATCAGTGATGTCACTGAAGTATGGTGTTCTGTGTTTAACTGTATAGATGAAGAAATGGAAGTGTGATTGATTCTTTACAGGACTGACTTGGTGTGTGAGTAACTCCATGGATGAGTGGCAGTGTGTGACTGTCTGCATAGGTGTATGAGTGCATATGATAGTGTTGTAATAATGAGTGACTGTATGTATGAGTGATTGTATGGGTGAATGAGTGAATGTGTGTGTAGACGTAGGAATCAGTGAGTGCGTATGTAGTAACTGGTATTGGTGTGTCATGATGTCATCAGTGATGTCATTTGAGATGTCATCAGTGATGTCATCAGTGATGTCATTTGAGATGTCATCAGTGATGTCACTGACCATGTCATGAATGATGTAATATGTGACATCATCAGCAGTGGATTGCGGGTGCGCGATATATAGTTAGTGCAACTAACTATATATGGAATTTCAATGGTTTTGTGTGAGTAAAATAAGGTTTTCTAAATGCTAATTCCTAACTATATATGGTCTATAACCTATGGTTTTTTCAGTGAATTTTCAAGGTTTTGTAAATGCTAATTCCTAACTATATATGGTCTATAACCTATGGTTTTTTCAGTGAATTTCATTGGTTTTTTAACAGCTAATATCTGTAGCTGTAAAATGTATTCTTCTTTAAATCCAAAAATATATTTTATATGTTTATTAATAACTTTTTTTTAAAATATTTTTTTTCTTCGTTCCCGCTTCGCGAATCGGGAAGCTTCCCGTTAGCTGACCTTGATGCCGCGAAATAGACCGCGAGCCGGTAAACGTTTCTTTACCGCAACTGCCGCGTTAGAAAACAACATCGTGACGCCTCCCGTCCGCATGACGTTTCGCGTTGTTGCGTGATACGTCATATGACGTGCTACGTTAGCGAACTGGTACGCTTACCGAGTTGCAAAGCACAGGTTTCTGGAAGCAAACCGGGAGGCCCTGCAAAGCGCGTAACGTAAACACAGCAGGTCATGTGACTTGGTAATAACACTTTTCATTGGTTCATTTCACTTTTGGTTTCCTAATGATGTAAGACTAGGTCATATAATCTAAAATGAACACTTTTCATTGGTTGAGAACTATTGTTTTTCCCAAATGATGAAAATCCCTCCTTCTTTCCTCACTCTGACTTTCATCATTGTGAGAGAAAGACCCTTTGTTACCAGTGAGCAATGGCTTCTTTAGTAGCTTCAGCTGGTGCTTCCCCACCACCTCCACCACATCCAAGGAAGAGTGGACCACCTGCTGAAGTTATAATTCAGCAAGAAGAGGAAGAAGAGGAACAGGACGACGAGCACGAAGAGAGGCACTTTTTGCCTGAGGAGCCCAGGACGTCTCACCGGAAAGAAAACTTCATTTGGCAATTTTTTTAAATTCCCAAAGGTCAGAAAAAAGTAAATGCAAGATACGTAACTTGCCTTATATGTCAAGATAGACTGTCCAGAGGGACCGACAAAAAATACAGTTTCGGAAACTACACAATGCATCGCCATATGACTAGGTGGCATCCTAACAACTACAGTGCTGCACAGTTTCGTAACGACCTAGATAATCTCCCTATTATGGCCAGAAGATCTGTTGTACCGGAAGTAACGGGACCAGAGGGCAGGGAGATGGTGCCAAATATACAAACGAGATTTCGTGAAGTAAAACAAGTCTGCGTACATTGAAGTGGATTCATTTGCTACGGAGAAAGTAGCATCACTCTGATCAACAGAGCTATTGACTATCATATGCAAGTTTGTACGAAACGCCCCAAATAATAAATTCTTTTTTTTTGTTTTGTTGCTCCTGTTGAGCCCTTTACAATGAATCGTTTTCGTTGCCCCCTCCGAAAAAAAACAAAAAAAAATATAAAACTGTTCAGAAAAATTCAAAAAAAGTAAAAAAATGTTCAGAAAAATAATAAAAAAAATATAAAACAACAAAAACAATAAAAAAAAGTTCTTTTCAGAACAACCTCCCCGTTATTAAAAAATTGGTACAATATTTGGAACTGTGCCAACCTCTATTTCTCTTAGTTCGCTTCCCAGTTCGCTCCCCGGTACGCGAACCAAAAGCAACCAAAAAATTTTTTTTTTAAAAAAGAACAGTAAGTATAAGGGAAGGAAACAGACAGTTATGTTAAAAGAAAGACAGCTATAGGGGAGTAAACTAGAGATACTATAACCCGTAATCCACTGCTGATGATGTCACATATTACATCATTCATGACATGCTCAGTGACATCATCAGCAGAGGATTGCGGGTAACAGTATCCCTAGTTTATTCCCTATAGCTGTGTTTGTTTTAACATAACTGTCTGTTTCCTTCCCTTATACTTACTGTTCTTTTAAAAAAAATTTTTTAGATCAGTCAGAAACAGTGAAAGTAATGAAATATAAAAGACTACGTAGAATATGAGCACTGTATGCAACAACTTTGACACTTACAGAAGCCTCACCTTCTCCATGCCTCCTACACAGTTCTACATGTACATCATAAATGCAAACAGAACAGAATTAATTATACATGTTAAATGGTTTATTTTTGCTGTTCTCAGAATGTATCAAATTTCACTAAAACAATGACTTGAAGGTATTCATCATATAACAGCGGGGAAAAAAAACACAATCAAAATGATTGTGTTTAAAAAACCCATACAACATAACAAATCAGAATTCAGAACTCCTTAAAGTTAACTTACTTTCCATGACGGCCAAGGATGTCCTATGAACAGCTTACACTCTGTTGTGCTGTTATTACTTTCAACCCGCCACTTTCTGAAAGAAAACCTCCATCGTTTTCAAAAACATGTTACATACAATAAATGACTTCTCGCTCTCTACCACACGTTTCCACAAGGCCAAATCGTGTCTGAGCCATTTATAACTCTTAGAATTCTTTTAAGCCAATCCCGTCATGTTGTATTTCCGCAACTTTCACAATTAAAATGTTGAAGATCATTTTCACAATCCTGGACTAGTAATATCTTCCCCTTCTTGCTCAATCATGTTCTACATTTCCTATCACACTGATACTGCTTACTATGAAGCAGACTTACACTACCTTTATGACTAGTACAATTATTTAATTCTCTACATCACTTTTAATCACAAAGCAATGTAAAACAGTAGACAGCATTGCAGACTTACATTCCCTCTACTCCATGTTTTGATTGGCTGCTTCAATTAGCTTATAAAAAGAAACAGTTTTTCTGAACTCATTCAAAGTGCACGTATTTCTCCATGACGTCCAGTGTTATGGTAAGAAGTTATGTCTCTGTACTACACTTATCCTCAAGGCCAAATCGTGTAGGAGCCATTAGAACTTCTTGAAATTCCTCAGAGCACATCCCGAGATTCTTTCCCTAAAATTTTGGTTTTAAAAACACCAGGTAAGAGTTTTTAAGGTCATACGGCAATTTGTTTTTGAAAATTAAAACAGAATCATTGCAGAATGACCAGCCATTTCTACACTTTAAATAAGCTGTATAATGTCCTGATGTTATTGAAGGACCATCATGACACTACGCTCCCAAACGCCACCTCCGATCAGCCAACCACGCCCTCGCCGCCGTCCCCCGCATCCGAAGAGCAACTACAGGAGGAAGGTCCTTCTCCTACCTGGCCGCCAAGACCTGGAACTCCCTCCCGACCGACCTGCGCCTGACCCAAGACCACCTCTCCTTCAGGAAGAAGCTGAAGACCTGGCTGTTCGAGCAGTAGCGGCACTCCCCCCCCCCCAGCGCCTTGAGACCCTACGGGTATGTAGCGCGCTTTATAAGTGTCATTGATTGATTGATTGATATATAATTGCTACAGTTACAAAGGTCCTTCCTGATATTGACAACTGTGAAGCCACAACATTTTTAATTAAAGTTGTCAATTTTGTTCCATCAGGCCTACATCGTTGGAACATTAAAATGACATACTGGCCATATGTTCGTATAAATAATGTGGACATCATTTCAGATTTACATTGGCTACACTCCATGTTGTGATCAGCTGCTTTTACTAGCTTATTAAAAGAGACTGATTTACTGTCTGGCAAAGTTAAATATATAAATCTTTCTGAGTCTACACTAGTAGTACTTGATACCCTACAGTTCTCGCAGTCATGCTGCCATTGATAAGAAAGCCCAAACAGGTGATCTACATCTACACCTTCATCATGCAATACATCAAGCATATACATTAAAAACTCCTGACAATCTTGCTGACTATTTTGAGAGAATTGTGTTTGGCCTGAACATCTGTCTAACAGATTTCGAATTTCAGACACACTTTCTATGTTTGTTCTATCAGTGCTACATTTCTCTAACACAGAATTTAACAAACTGCAAAATCTTTGATCAGAATTTACCACAATCTCTTCTTTTACATTTTCTAGAGAAAACAAAACATTAACCACTACATTAGCATAGCAGTTGACACCAGAACTGTTTTCAAATTGAAAACCAACAACATCTTCAACAGAATCCTTTTTGTTTCTGCTTATAATTTCAGGTTCATCGACTTTTCGTCTTTTTGCTACAACCTCCCCAGTATTGGTCACATTTCTTCGTGTCCGGCCTACCACACGTTTCTCAAACAAAGGATACTGAGGCAAATGTGGCGCATACTCTCTTCTTAACCTATTGTATTCCTTAACACAATCTAGATCCGCACAAATGTTTGTGACATCACACTCAATCAAGTACAATCCCGATAAAGTTCTAACTCGTGACAATGCCACATATGCCATACCCTCCTTGAACACAGAACTGCCAATATTCACCAATGCACAGTCTACACTTAAACCTTGCGATTTATGGATTGTCACCGCATATGCCAAGCAAACAGGAAACTGCTTACGACGAACATATAAGTCTTTTACAAGCAAAAATCTAGCAGAACAACGAGCAATTAGCTGTACTTCCTCAATGCCATCAAATTTAATTTTTAAAAATTCAATTCCATCTCTATTTCTGTATTTCACAAAATCAACAACATTACCCATTGATCCATTTACCAGACCTCTTTCAACATGTAAATTCCTTCTTAAAATTATACGGCAGTTCAAGCACACATTCAGAGTCTTTTCAAAACCCGCAGTTTTAGATATACTCTTCTCTAATGAATCCAATTTTGTTTTCAGATTCTCAGACAAAATAATTTTTGATCCCATATGCTCTACTCTGTCAATAGCTTCCAGTTTCACAATCTCTTGCTTTTCTAAATGCAACATTTTGTTGTTGAATTTGGCACATTCTGCAAGAGTTGGCATCAAACATATTCCAGATTTTTTCTCAGTAACTTTCTGAAAAATATTCTCAGGCACAACATCTTCGTCTGGATATAAATTTGTCAGTAATCGTGCATGTAAAGCTTCTTTCCCATGCTCGGTCACTTTTCCAATTCTAACATCTTGTAGAATAGTCTTGTAAACTTCATCCTTTGCCTGACGCATATTTTCATGCAGTTCAGCATAATTGAAGTTTAACCATATATTGACGTTGCCAATGCTCCCTAAGCACTTCCTGGTATCTTCATGCGTGAGCATTTTGAACACAGGTTGCCCTTTCACTGGTGTCAGCTGCAGAAGATCTCCGAAAACAATGATGTGTTTGCCACCAAATAACACATCATACTCTGTTTTGAGAACTTCTTGCATTCTCAAATGCACAAAGGCAAGCATGACATTGGAAACCATGCTTACTTCGTCAATGATAAGAAGTTTCATTTTCCTCAAGACTCTTGAAACTTCAAAACAAGCATCTCCAGATAGCTTGTGATATTCTAATTTGTTGTCATGCTCCACTGGCAGCATCAGTAAACGATGTAAAGTAATCCCTTTAATGTTATGTGCTGCCAGTCCAGTTGGAGCGGTGACAACACAAGACAGCGATGACTCTGTCCTTTCCTGCAAATAACATGAAATTGCTTTAATAAGGAAACTTTTTCCAGTTCCCGCTTCTCCACTCACGTACAGTCGGACAGGCTTCAACGACGTACATGAGCACTCTTTCTTGTCATGACTTAATCCATGATCAATTTGCATGGTAAGTTCGTCATATATTTTCCTCTGCTCAACGTTGAGTTGTCTTTCCAACTCTTCTAAGTTAACCGCATCCTCCTGAGCATGTGCCATGGCTCTTTCCACTTCATTCATAGCAGTGGCAGCTTCATTTTCGATAAGAGGTCCTCCTAGTGGATCCTGACTCAATGAAGCAAAACTCTGACTGTCCTGAGAACTGTCTCTGGCAATCTCGGCTGCAATCGTTGCTTCCTGCTCAATTTCCACATTCAACATTTCTACATATTTGGGAAAAGCAGGACATTCTATGGTCTCCTTGGCAGCATTGAATGAGTCTTCGTAACAAAGGAAATCTCCAAGCAGTTCCTCTTCTGCACGCCAAGGCTTAAAAAGTTGCAAAAGTGCTAAATAGAAAAACTCCTTTTTTTCAGGAGATTCGCCACTCAATTTTCGATGGTTTATCAAGTGGCATTTTCTTTGCTTGACCAGACATCCCTCACTTCCTATTACAGCATACACTCCTTTCTCAGTATCTTCTTTGATGTTCCTCTTGAATATGTAATTTTGCAGAACCTCATACAGACAAACATTCTCGAGGTGACTGCTTCGATTTGGATAATATGTATCCAACATGTTGCTCTTCAAAATGTCGGTACTGTTTGGCTCCTTTTCCGCCAAATACTCAATTTCCTGCACAGGTTTCAGAACTCGATTACGCGTTTCAGCAAGACCAACACTCGCCCAAACGATACTCCTGGACTTGGCATAGAGACTTGCTGAAGACAACCGGTCAGAACATTCGTAAGCTCCGATTTCTCGATGCGACAACATCTTCAGACTGAAACTGTACAACTTCTTGCTGAGGCTCTTTTCATGGGAAATGTCCTCCCACATATCCTTCAATTCTGTCTTCTCTTTTTTGGTGATGTAAGATGTCACATACCGAGCCACAGCCATACAGTTATCAGCCACAAACTGTATATCCATGTTAGCATTCCACATGGACAAAATCACCGGGTTGTAGTCGTTGATGTACTTAGACTCTTCGTTCCTCTTCAAATTGTATGTGTTTTTAGGTGATTTCTTCATCACATTATGTCGCAGCGAAGACATCAAACTGTTCACTCTTCCTTTAGAAATCACCGGTCGTGGAAAGCCGAAACGACATTTGGTGTAGAACTTGTCTTTGTTCCGGAATTTACGACGACGGTACTTTCCACATCGATGGCTTTGGAAACGTAGAACTTTTTCTCTTAGGCTTTTTTTCTCCTTTGCGTTTGGAACAGCACACGTAGAATACTGTTCTATGAAACTCATCACTGAGTCTTCTGCATCCGTTCCAAATTTAGGTGCATCCTTGATCCACAGCAACATATGTATATGAGGAGCACCTCTTGCTTGGTACTCCTTCCTCCAGAAGAAATCCAACACCTCTCCAAGAGGTGGATTCTTCTTATTCATGATGAAAGACATCATACCTTCAAATCTATGATTGAAGTACCTACATACATTGACTGGATCCAAAGAGCACAGTTCTCCGGGTGTCTTGAATTCGATGTTTTCTACGTTAGCATTTGCCTCTCGTAGAAATTCAAGTAAGTCTTCCCAGCCATACTCAGCACAGCTCAAAGTGAGGAACCATGTGGGAGTTCCTAAGTTCCTCAGCATACATTTTAAATCACCATGACGACGGTACCAGTACTCATTAGTACCACGCTGACACGCCATGAGATTAATCAGGTGAGAATCCAAAATACTGTCTTGGACATTGACTTTATCCATAAAGTCACTTGCCGAGATGTTTTGCATGTGTATACCACTTTTCAAGATGTGGTTCACTGCATATGACAGTCCAGACAGATCGCTTTCAAACAGGAGATGAAACAAATAAGGAATGCATTGTCGAAACCTAGGATCTCCTGCATACAATCGCAAAGTCCGGTATTCAGAAGCAGGAATTTGATGAGGTCGCTCATCATATCTTCCTCCCTGACCTGTTGGAAAAAGCTGTGGGAAACACCGAGCTTCCAAACTTTCCTCCCAAACACTAATGGGACTCCCTTTCGCTTGTTTCATTTGAAACAACTCAATAGCATTCCCCATGACTTCCTTGGAATGCAAAGGATGAACACTATAATGTTCATATATTTCTTCACTAGTACAGGGTTCTACTTTCTCAGTTTGACCAGCACACAAATCGCTATCCTCTTCCTCACTTACTTCCTCTTCTGCAACATATACATTTTTATAGTATTTATTATATTTTTTCAAATACAATGTTGCCCTTTTGACTTTCCTAACATCTACTAAATCTTGCCATATTTTCTTATTCTTTGTCGGAACCCCATTAACTAAGATAACAAGAGGTTCCTCTTCCACTTTTTCTACTCCAATTGTGTTAATGTTTTTCTTCAAATCTAGAGGCAAATAAACAACTCTTCCCTTTAATCCTCTCTGTAAATCTGATGGAGGCAATTTCCCTGTCTTTGGCTCCATTCTTACAATAGCCTGAAAGGGATGGATACTTTGAATCAAAATAGATTCATAAGTATTTAAATCCTTCAATTCAGAAGGAATCTCAACCAATTCCAGATTATTATGAACTGCTCTAGCAGGCATCTGGTTTTGATTTAATTTGTTACAACAATAAGTACACACACGTTGATCCAATCCCAAATCAAAACAATTTTCTACCATCAAGTATGTTGTAAAATCCTTCCATTCACTATTATTTTCCCTTTCACTTTTTCCATATAAATCCACTAACTTAGTCTGATTCTTATAATAAGTGCGTCGACAACACACACAAGTGAAATTTGGCCTCTCACTTGATTTCACCTCAAACGTCGCAATTTCCCTCTGGAAATTATCTGTACTGGAAACCTGTACACTATCTTCCACATTACTCTCTTCTTCTTGGTCAATTTCAACATTCTCCTCTTTACTTCCAAAGTAACAAAACTCAATTTCTTCACATATATTCTTCACATCTATTTCAGAACCATGCAAAAGAGCAGCGCATAATTGTTTAAGCATAATTGCTGGACTCTTAGCATAATACAACATTCTAACTAATTTCCTCACTTTATTATGATGCACTGCTAGCATCCTGAAATGATGAAAAACACTCTGGCATACTCTCCTGGAAAGACAAGCCAGTGAATGACCATGCAAACCTATCACTTCTCTCACTCTGCAAGGATCTAATTCTTGCAACAACTTCATTTTCTGCTTCAAACTTTTCTTATTAAATGACCGTATAAAATCACAAAGCAAATTGATGGAATCCTGTCGTACACTGCAAATACTACTACACTTCCAGGTGTACACAGGACCCTTAGGACGTCTCCCTAAAACCTCATTACCTAACACCTCTTCTATCTCTGTTGTCACAAGTTTTTCTTTTTCAACTGGACAACCATCTTTCACTTCATAAGCTCGACCACTGGTGTCAACTGCATGCACCAAATCATTATCCTGGAAATAACTCTCCTCATTAAAAAATGCCTCAGAGCTTGAACTATGCATCCATTCTCCAGAAAAAACTTCACAAAAATTACTACGATTAACTATTCTCTTCCATCTACTATTTCTTTTGAAATCATAAATTGCCTTGTTTAGCTTCCTAATTCTATTGATTGTCAAAATAAATAACTTACGTTTAATTTCAAATGCCTGATCAATAACTTTCTCAACTATTTTTTTTCTCTTATTAAAAACCACTTTCTGTTGACCTTTCTTAATATTTTTTAACAAATTGCCAATTATCCTGTTGCGGAACATTCGTTTATGAATGTCCCTAAACTGTTGTTTCCTTCTACTTTCATGCATAGAGTTATCTCTTACTCTAGCAGTAACATTTCTCATTGGCCTTTCCTTACCGTTTGAATTGCTTCTCCTTTTCTGGACTGAAACATTTTCTGTAGTAATATTTTTTTTACTAGAGATATTTCTTATGAATGTTTTTGTACTCTTACCCGGTGCTTTCTTGGTGACTTGACAAATCTTTTTGTTAGAGGACTGCTGCTTTTTTTCATTCACCTGCTGTCTTTGACGTTTTGCAGCCTTTCTCACTCTTTCTTTGCTTGGCATCCTAAAATCTTGAAATAATCTGCAGTTGAATCTGTGGTAAAATATAATAAAAAATGTTATTAACCACTATTACCCAACAGTAAATTAATAACAGTCATCAAAAACTTAACACACTACTTAACATTTTTACATAGAAGAATTTTTTGTACATGGCAAATTTAGAATACAGAAATAGCAGAAAAGAAATGGAATTTATATTCATTTTACCTGTGCTGTTTTATATATGAATCTGATCTAATTTTATGACCATATTTTAATATTTTATTGAAGACACTACACATAACCTGTTTTTGAAGGTGTCTTTATTTTTAAATTAAACGGTTTACATATTTACTTTTTATTTATTATAAATTTATAAAATAAATGTTTATAGTTCCATAGGCTCAAGCACGTCAGCTTCCCATCCTATGTCATACAATTCTGACAAATCTGCATCCTCATCACGTTCTTCTTCATCCTCAGGATTGAAATCATCCAAGGGATCAACATCCACTGATGTTTCAATTACGAGTTCAATGATGAGGTCGAAATCAACTGATTGCTGATTGTCGCTCATGTTGATGTTGTCTTTATCTTTAAAGAAAGATAACAACAATGAGATGTTGCACAGTAAGAGACAAATCTCAGAGATTATAATAGTAAAATTGTTTAACAAGAGTAACATTTTGCAGCTATTATTTAACCATGTCCAACGATGCTGAGGAGCAGAGGAGGTGAAGCCTATCTCCAATTTTTCGCTGAACAGGACTCATCTCTTCTTAACCTTGGATAAACCTCACCGACTCTGTGTCCCCTGCACATAATTAAATGTAAAGGGGCAGATTTATATTAACTAGCACATCCCCAGGGATGCACCAGTTAACGTGCACCGCTGCTCTGCCACCCACGGTGTGCCGCATTTACAATCAGATAGGACAAAGCTGCATCAAAACCCTGCGCCTGCTTGAAGCAGGCATAGATCTTGACGCAGATAGGCTGAAAGCTAAAGCAACAACTAAGTGTCGTGTGCAGAAGTTGCAAAAAAGGAAAAATGGCTTTTAAACCAGTAATGAGCCCATGCTAACTTAACACAGTGTAAAGATATCCAGGATCTACATCAGTTTGGGGTTCACGAACCTGGCAGGTACAAGGCACTGAGGCTTTGCACCGTGCATGTCTCATCCCAAATCATATGTTGTTTGTGAATGAAACAATTTCCCAGACCAAATGCTTTGGATTGGCTACTTCTAAAAAATTAAACACCCCTACTATCCCGGAGTTAGAGGAATATGATGGTTGGAGTAATTTTACTCGGTTGTCCATTAAAGATTTACAGGCCCTACTCCGTAATTCTTCCTTTAACATTTCCAGTATAAATCCAAAAGGTTGGCTGCTTTGGCAACGTGCCTTATCCACGGTTTAATAACGCTGCCTTTTGCTTTATATAAGTTTTCAAATTGTATGAAATATATACCAATAGGTCGTTATGAACCTTTAGGTAGTGGTTTTCTTCATGAGGTCTGGTCGCTTCCATACACATACAGATTTTCAAAGATGATCAAGAAGTTTATCTGAATGGAGAGGAATGCACTGAGACGCCAGATCATTCACTAATGTGTAGGCACATACAGTTACACGGTTCATGCAACAAACACCGACCAAATATGGCTTGCGTGTTGCAAGGCACGCCAGTTCCTGCTATCATCCCCACGTTCAAGTTGTTGGAAAATGGTAGTTATTTGATGCTCAATAATGAAGATTGTTCTGGGTTAATTAAAAGTATTCCTTTTATCGTAACAGTAAGTGAACGGGTTATTTGCTGCAGAAATGTTCTATTTCCTCCCACACATGAACATAGGGAGTTTTCAATCTGGCCACAAATACCAACCTTGGGAGCACATTTCAACGGCTTGGCAAGAATAAGAGCTCTTTTGTCTCAGAGAGAGGTGGCCTTGAGTTCGGCTCGTGAAACTTTCGTGCTTCACATAGCGAACACCCGTACAGAGGTGCAGACCCTTTTAAATACTGATTCGCCTTTGCATTTCAGCGACATGGTTCGGACTATCTTTAACGCGTCCTCCACAAAGGGCCTGGCGCACTTTTTTAAAGTTGTTACCAGTGGTCTCGTGACTTCATTTGAGAAAATCTTTGGAGTCATCCCTGCTTTCTTTCATTCTATTTTTTCCACTGTGCTTGGTGGATTCCCATTTTTACTTGCATTACCAACGGACGCTCTTGTGCTTTTTTACATTTTTAAATATGGATGTCCCTCCTGTGCAAGCTCCCGCCCTGCAGCTGCTGACGCTGTTCCGCAATCGCATGCTTGAATATTATGGCACAATGCCGTTGGCGATATTAAGCACGGCATATGGATTATCTTTTCGATTCTCCTACTTCACCTGTGTCCAACCTGTATTTCACTGCCTGACCTGTGATTTCGATTGGGCCATTGATTTGTGTCTCTGCGGACCGGTTTCTCCTGACGTCGACTTTAATCAGCTGATGACTCCTATCATTACTCACGAGTTGGTTTGTCCTGGCGAAAGGATTATGGCTGTGGCATTGATGCATGGACTAATTGGTCCCTGGAATTTACTGGCGGCAACACAGTCTTTCTTGGAACAGAGCTTTCTTGAAAACCCACCGAGCTGTCCTCTGATGGTGATAGAGGATCCGGTGCTGGGAGAGCACGTATGTTCTTTTCCGCTTTTAAATTGGATGGCTGAACTCTTTTCGGATGAAGACGGTGACTTCCTATTAGAGGCTGTTGCAGCTTATTTTGCATACACAGTTATGTCATAGACCTTTTTCATGTTTGATATGCTGAGTACTAGCATTTCATTGACAATTCATTGACTTATTTGTCAAGTTTTTATTATTTAGCTTGCCTATTGGCTTAAGCCTCGATAAAGTAGTTGGCTGTTTTATTTTTCTTTAGCATTAAATTTTCCTAGTTTTTAATGTTTTACCTTGCGGACCGTCCACATATAAAGTTGCAATCTGCTCTCATGAGATGGCACTTCTATTATCTTATTCAGTTTGTTTCCGGATCATGGGGAGGTGTCATCTAGATCCTGGATATCTTTACACCGTGTTAAGTTAGCATGGGCTCATTACCGGTTTAAACGCCATTTTTCCTTTTTTGCAACTTCTGCACACGACACTTAGTTGTTGCTTTAGCTTTCAACCTAATAGTTCATCGTGATTTACATGAGAATAATATGTTATTGCTCTACTATCTGCTTTACTTGTTAAACTATATCTGTACAGCGAGTGCTGAAGTTTCAAGAACAACACGATACAGAATTGTTATGAGGTCTGATCTCCACGACTTCATACTCATAACATAAGTGCAGCTTCTGCCAATTCTGGGCATGAGGCGGGTTTTATATTGCTTTGCCGAACACACATACACAACACTTGATGCGGTTCACATGAAGAGAGAGCTGGTGTATGCTGATGTGATTCCTTCAAATCTAAGACACTAAAGTATGGGCACGCCCTAAACCAACACAAAGAGACCTTCTTAGCAAATAATATAATATGTGTATTAGGGAGGGTGAGATATAAGCAGCCGCGGGCCGTGGAGGGAGTTACGGTGGGGCAGGGAGGCGGGGAGGGGGAGGGGCAGGGTGGAGCCCTCTCCACCCTGCCCCTCCCCCTCCCCGCCTCCCTGCCCCACCGTAACTCCCTCCACGGCCCGCGGCTGCTTATAAGTGTTGCTAACTCTTATTCATTTACAACATGTTAACATACTGTCACCATTCGCTTTTTATGTACTAGTAACTATGCTGGTAATTTTGCTACTGATAATATGTGTACTTGTATTATCTAAGATACTACGCCTGAGAAGACGGCATTAGTAAATAAACATTTCAAATACACATGTGTTCTTCTTAACTCCATGTTCTGGTTTCTAAGAAATATATAACGACCGACTGTTCATGAGTTCCACGTATCCTGAGGTACTATAAGTTCATATTCTGGATTGTCTAAACATTGAGAGTTTGTTATATCCAATGTGACACTGTACCTAGCTTGCTAAGGGGTTTTTGATTACTAAGGTGAGTTTTGGGGCACCCTAATTCGCCGAGGTTCCAATCCTCTGTCCACAGTTCTGTGTGAGAACAGAAACCCTGCGACAGGGGCACCCCTGAGCCTTGCTGGAGCTTCATCACACTTGCGATACAACTCCAGCAATGCGCCACCTTTACGATACAGATACGTCACGCATCTGTGCTGTTTTTGCCCCATGATGCGCCGCATTGTAAATGCAGCACACCATAGGTGACGGAACAGCGGCACAGAATGACTAACACATCCCTGGTGATGCGCCAGTCATCATAAATCTATCCCTATGCTTCTTATCTTGTTAGAGATGACCGCCATATGTATCATCAAAGTTTTTTGCATTTCCTAAATAGCGAACTTTAAGGAATAAATAGCGATTCTTTACCATTCCTAGTTTGCGATGAGCTATTTGCTAATTACAAATTACCCATTCATTTCCATGCAGCAGGAGGCCCATAGGAATGAAGGTGCAATTTGCGATTAGCAATTACCTCATCGCAAATTACAAATTTTTCCGAGCGTGCAGGGGTGTCTCAAGAACACCCTGCTGCACCCCAGAAAAAGAAATTTGGGGGCATATGGCGCACTATGCCCCCTTATGGTCATTTGCCCCTTCGCTTTGGCCTCCTCTTGTCTCTCGATCCTACCGAGAGACAAGATGGCGGCCGCTACGGACTGTTTGGAATGTTTACAGACGCCGGAGAACCAATCAGCTTCGCTTCACAAAGCTCCGTTGCGCGAAAAGTACGCGAACTGGAGCGCTGCCCGGTCCGCTGTTACAGATATATATCTTTTTTTAAACGTTAATTTCTCAAAATCCACTGGAGCACATATATTGAGACCTACAAAAGGCACATCGGGCTACCAGTCCCTACAATTTTGCCAAGTTTCGTGCAAATCCATTCAGCCGTTCGGGCTAAAAGTGAGGCCAACCGCCCTATGGAAAACTCAATGTTAAAAACACGTTTTGGGACCCCCGTTTTTTCTCGACCCCCCCTGGACGAACCCCCCCCCCTCCCCAATTTTCAGGGGCTGCTCGGAAACAAAATGTGCCATTTTCCTGAAAATTTCAGCCAATTCCGTCCACAAACGCCAAAGTTATTAGACATAGAATTTTCAAAAATCCCATAGAGAAAAAATCCTAACTATATATACCTACTGGCGACCGCCAGTAGGTAATATATATATAAATATATATATATATATATATATATATATATTTATTTATTTATATATAATATATATATATCAGGTTACGCTCCAAAATGCATTGCAGGCACCATCAGAGAAAACGGACACTTCGATGCGCTGTATGTTGCTGGTGATATAAAGTCTTTATTTTAAATTAATCGGTGCAAAGTGGTTAGACGCGTTTCGGCATCCCTATCGCCTTGTTCACATAAAAATATAAATATTTATAAGTATATACGTCATGTGATCAAGGCTTTTGGTAGCCGAAACGCGTCGTGGCAGACTGGTGTTGGGCGCAATAAAACTCTAAACACCACGAGTTGGGTCTCGTCTCGTCTTTACCTCAATTTGGCTGTATGTTGTACTGCTGAGGACGTTACATACCGCATATATATATATATATATATATATATATATATATATATATGTATATATATTGATTACATTGAATTGTTTTATCTGTTGCTCTTATCCAAAGAAGTGACCGTAAAAGAAGATTAAATCTGTACCTTTTATCCAGTATTCAAATGTTGTAATAAATGTTAGAAATGAACCAATTTCTCTTCAAAATACAATATAACAAGTTTCAATTGTCTCCGGTAAATCCTCTCACAACGAGAAAGGTGGGTGAGCTGGATACTGAAAAGGACTTGGTTCAATTTATACTGAAGTGACTTACTTGAGAGTCTTCTAGCTCATCGGCTTCTACTTCAGGAAGCTAAAGGAGTGATTAGGCAAATTGCACACCCAAACCAAGGAACTGCCAAGCACCAAAAATACCTTAATGGCTTGACACAACAACTTCACAAAATCAGGATTCATAGATGAGAAATGCTCGCTGAGTAGTCAGGTGGAGTGAAAATGGGAAAAAATGCTATTCCCTGAGGTATTTTCTTTTTTTTTTTAATATGTTTTTATTATCATTTGGAGTATAAATAAGGGGGTTTACCCAAACATAGTCACTGGGACCTGGGTTCGAATAGTACTAGGAGGAGGGGGTCCCAGTGTGAACAAAAATTACTAAACAATAATCACAAAATGACACTTATAGAACATTCAATGTATCCACACTGTTTAATTATCAATGGGATAGAGTATATTAAATATACAGGACAAATCTATGAAAAATAGTAGTTGCTAAGTGCCCTGTGCAGCAAGAAAAGGGGAGTGAAAGTATTGTGAGGATGGGAGAATGAAGAAAGTTGGTGACAGTAAAATCAGTTAATTTGCAATATTCTCTTGCTTACTTTAAATGCAAACCAGAAAGAACAATAGTTTCAGCATTTCAACAAAAGGACATACTTCAAATGGTACAGTATATGTAACAATAAAGGCATGAAGTTGTCGCAAAACAAGGTGGTTGTCGACGTTTCGACCCTCAAATATGTGCAGGGATAAGTGGTGCCCTTGCTGTGGGGTCTTCTTCAGGACAGTCGGGGGTTAAGTGAGGGGGCAGGCAACCTATTAGAGATATTTAAAAGGGTTAAATTAGACACGGAATTGAATTCAGCAAGGGCACCACTTATCCCTGCACATATTTGAGGGTCGAAACGTCAACCATCCAGCTAACTCTATACTTAGAAAATTTAGAAGATCAGGATCATCGGAATTTGGGCCATAAATTGAACAAATAGTTAACCGTTTACCATCTATAGAGAGTTCTATTATGACCCATCTTCCATACTGATCAGTTTTAATACGATTGCAAGACCCTAGCCCTTTCCTAATAAGCACTGCCACTCCCCTCGTAGTAGTACCTTGACTCGTGCATCCCAGGAGATGCATACCCAGCTCATTAAACCATTTTCTATTATTCCAGATCAGATGTGTTTCTTGCAAACACAAAACATCTATCTTCATACTATAGATGATTTGAGCACACATACCCCTTTTTTGCTTGTTATTCAAGCCACAGATGTTCCAAAAACAGATCCTTAATTTAGCCATTTACAATTCTTTTTTTTTTTTGCATTTTTGTTTACCCCACTTCTTATATGTCTCACTTTTAGTTAGCAGCCCCTGCTTTAAACCTGTCTGATAATAAAAAACAAACATGTCTTCTCCAGCTAAATTACAGTGCCAATTACTTGCAATAATCCTGTACTTGCTTGCCCCACCACCACACCCCCCTCCCCCTGACCCCCCCTCCCACCCCCAACACCAACCCCACCCAAAGAAGGCAAAGGGACTGAACAGTCCCTTAAAAAGATGGTCTGAGAAGCATAATACGTCTCGCTGCGCACTCCCATCTGCTAAACAGTCATCCAAAAAGAATTAATTTAAAGAAAGAAAGAAAGGCCTAGCCACTGGAGAACCAAAGGTTATAAGTCCAAGCAGATCAGTAAACACAATAAACCCCCAATGGTTCAGCCTTGCAATCAAAAAAAGACAGAATAAGATTGAGACATCACATTTTGGATAATCGATCCTTTGCTACGCTCTCCGAAGTTAGAAAATGGGTTCTTTCCTTAAATATAACCTTAAGTTTCGAGGGATAAAGAAGGAAGGCTTGGGCTCCCTTTTCCTGAAATGAAGGAATAAGTTGGCGGAACTGCCAACGTTGTTGAACAGTATAATGACAATAGTCAGGACGAACAAAGAAATCCAAACCCTTTCCCCTTCGTTTACGATCTGGCCGAGCTAGATCGTACAATGCTTCACACGCCAGAAAGTTGTTCAGAGAAATCAGAATGGCTCTTGGTTGGTTGTTAGAGGCGCCGCCAGAGTTCTTATTGCGTTGGAAAGGGAATCTGTGAGCTCTCAGACGCTCCCGGTTACCACTGGGTTGCCACTGGGTTAACTCCGGGAAAGCTTCGGTAAAGAGCTCAATAATAAACTGCCTGACATTGGATCCCTCACTTCCTTCGGAAATACCCAAAACGCGCAAATTATTGCGCCTGGACCTGTAGCAAGAGTGGAAAACTGAGAGCCTTGCTGAGCCAAGACATCTTCAATAGCAGAAGATATTTTCAGTCATTAGCATGCGTGATAACAAAACTCTACTTCACCTCTGGAAAGACGGTTGGAGTGCGGTTAGCGCATTGTGCACGAGCGCGATGGCAGCCCACTACTCTAACTAGAACACTAGACCGAGAACTGTTCCAACCTCTAACAGCAGCCGCCATCTTGGAATCCAAACGTGGACGAATTTCAATCTGTTTTCACAGCAGCAACAAGAGCCTCAGATAAATAGATCGGTGCCACTTTCCAACTGGGTAAATAGGCAGTCTTTTATATTTTAACCTAACTAAGAGGCGGGTTAGAGCAGATTTAGGCTGGATTTATTCTGCTTTGACAGTACCCCCCACCAAAGTCCCTTCTCCTCCCTCCTTGGGCTTCTTGGGATAAGTCTTGTAAAACTCCCAAACCAGTCTGGGAGCCTGAACATATAAACTAGGTTCCCATGATCTTTCCTTGGGGCCAAAACCTTTCCAATCAACCAAGTAAAATAGCCTACCCTGCTTCTCCCCAGAATCAATTATTCTCTTCACTTCAAATTCTTTTTCTGACTGAACCTGAATTGGGGCTGGTGGCATTTCTTTTCTCAGGTCAGGAGGCTTTCTTTTGATCAGAGATACATGGAACACCAGATGTATTTTTAACTTGGGGGAAAGTTTGAATTTTACACTCACTGGGTTACCCATTCTTTCAACCTGAAAAGGCCCCACAAATCGAGGTTGGAACTTCCTGTTCCCCTTTAAACGCATATTACGAGTGGAGATCCAAACCTTATCTCCTCGCTCATAAACTGGATTCCATCTCCGCTTCTTGCCTGCCTGCTTCTTGTAGGATCTTTTAGCTTTCTCTAGATTACCGGTAGCTACCTGGTAGGCTCTTTGCAGATCTCTTACCACTACCTCAATTGCAGGTACCTCACTCTCGTTTTTCCCTATCAGCATGTTGGGATGCCTACCTGAGTTAAAAAATAATGGGGAGAATCCCATGGAAGAGTGTACTGCATTATTGTAAACAAACTCAGCTGCCCAGATTAAGCTCGGCCACTCCCCTTCTTGGTCCATCAGGTATAGGCGCAAATATTGCTCCAGATCCTGATTTACCCTCTCAGTATGTCCATCAGTCTCCGGGTGGAAACCAGTAGACAAACGAGAATCGACCCCCAGTCTTTTTAAGAAGGCTCTCCAAAAATGTGAGATAAACTGAGGATCCAGGTTGGAGATTACCACCTTGGGTATACCATGTGTCTTAACCATGTGATGAGTGAATAATGTGGTCAGCTGTGTAGCATTGGGAATTGGCTTTAGAGGGTCGAAATGACTCATTTTGGAAAAAAAGGTCAACTACCACCCATATGGTTGAAAACCCCTGACTGGAGGGCAGATCTACAATAAAATCCATAAAGAATGTATGCTACAAGCAAGGAGCTATGGGCAAGGGCATCATCAACCCTTGAGTAGCCTGCCTTACACCTTTCCCCTTGACATACTGCTCACAAGATGCCACATATTGTCCGACTTGAGCTTCCATATCTGGCCACCAAAATTCTCATCTAATGAGCTCAAGAGTCTTCTTCACTCCCTTGTGTCCTGCAACAGATTATCATGACAATGCTGAATGACCTCTTTACGAAGATCTTCATTGCGTACATAGAGGTTTCCTAGACGATAGGGTTTTCCATCCTTAATTTCTCTTCCTGAACCACTTTCAGCCCAATCATGCAATTCTTCTTCGGAAAGGGCATTTTTGAGCGTGTCTTCCAGATCTGCGTATAGTATGGTCTCCACTATCTTTTCTTCTGGGATAATCAATCCTTTTTCAGAGACTTTTTCACTTTCACCTGTATTCAACAAGACAAGACATCTGCCTTTCCATTCACTGATCCAGGCTTGTAAGTTAAAACAAAGTTAAAATCTGCAAAGAAAAGCGACCATCTCTGTTGCCTTAGGATAAGCTTTGGAGCTGATTTCAAAAACATAAAATTCCTATGGTCAGTAAAAACTGTTACCTCATGCTTAGCACCCAATAAATAATGCCTCCTTTCACGGAAGGCATCTTTCACTGCCAGCAACTCCTTGTCCGCAATTGAATAGTTTATTTCAGCAACTGGCAGTTTTCGGGATCGATAGGCCACTGGACGGAGTTGACCTGATTTCTTGTGTCTTCGCGACAGGATTCCACCGTTTGCCAGATTAGGTGCATCTCCTTCAATGTAGAAGGGTTCTTCTAGATTCCGGTGTAAAAGAACCGGGGCTTGAGTAAAAATTTATTTCAGTAACTTGAAAGCCTCCTCATTTTCGGTGCTCCAAACATACTTCTCATTCTTCTTCAAAAAACGTGTGAGAGTACTGACTTTTTCAGAAAAATTGTAGATAAAGCGCCTGTAGAAATTAGCGAATTCAATAAAACTTTGTATTTCTTTTACATCACGTGGAGGAAGCCAATCCTAGACCGGTCTCACCTTCGCGTCATCCATGTATACTCCTTCCATGGACAAAATAAAACCCAGAAACTCCACCCGCTCAATATGAAAGACGCACTTGTCAAACTTAACGTAGCGCTGATTGTCAAGCGATTTTGTCAATATTGCATGCACATGCTGCACATGTTCCTCCAAGTTTGCTGAGAAGATGAGGATAATATTGATGTATACCACACCAAAGGGATCCAAGAACTCTCTGAGAATGTCATTGACAAAATGTTGGAAGGCTGCAGGAGCCTTGCACAGGCCAAAAGGCATGACCTGATACTCGAACAAACCAAATCCATTCAAAAACGCTGTTTCCATTTGTCGCCCTCTGCCATCCACACTAAGTGGTAAGCCCCTCTTAGATCCAACTTGGTGTAAATTTGGGCCTTTTTTACCTGATCCAAGAGTTCTGAGATTAAAGGCAGAGGGTATCTGTTCTTCTTGGTGACTTGATTCAAGACTCAATAATCTATACAATTCCCACGTTTTCCATCCTTCTTGGGGATGAAAAACAGCAGAGATGAGACAGGAGATTGGAAGGGTCGAGTGAAACCATTGTCCAAATATTGGTCCAAATATTCCTTCAAATGGAGATTCTCAGCTTCCGTGAGGGCATAAATTCTGCTGCATGGCAACGATGCTTCTGGTTCCAGTTCAATCTTACAATCATATTCCCATTGCTGGGGTAATCTCTTGGCCTCTTATTCATCAAAAATGGATGCAAGATCTTGATATTCTCTGTGAATCTCTTGAACTTCTAGAGCACAAATGATACAAGACTGCTGGGCTAAATGTGACGGTGGCGATGGCTGGTGTTCAGTCTTACACAGATTGTAACACTGTTCCCTACAGTATTCAGAATTCAGCTCTGCAGTTCTTCTAGCCCAATTTATATTTGAATTATGCTCAGTGAGCCAGGGCAATCCAAGAATAAGCTGAAACTGCGGAGCATCGATGAGACTGAACCTCAACAAGTTTAAATGTTGGCCTGGCCCCAATAATTAAATTTCCTCTGTATTGTAGGTAATGGGTCATGAAGAAAGGTTGATTTTTGTGATTTCCTCAGCGAATAACAAAATCTACCGAGATAAGTGAAACCAGCTCTCCAGATAGGTCCAGGATCTGGAGCGTATCCATAAAAGGACTGGGGCTCCTTGGGTTTGGCCACAAATGGAGGCTGCATGTTCTCCACTGGCAGGTCTCAACAGGGCAGAGTACGGTGCTCTCCGATTGCACCACACCTTCTATGTTGAGGGGATAGATGCTGATGACTGTTGGCCAATAGGTTGCGAGTCCAGCAACAAATAAAGGGGGTCTCGACTGTGATTGACTTAGCTGGGGTGGAACAGAATGATGACCCGCACATAGCGGAGTCGTTTCGCCAATTCTACACAGACCTCTAAGCAGCACAGGTGCCTTCCTTTATACACTCCAGCCCGCCAACTCCACGGAGCTGATACTGACAGACTAACGCAGGAGCAGGCTGCCAATTTGGATTGCCCAATCTGTATTGAGGAGGTAGTGTCCGCCATCTCTCATCAAAAACTACTAAAATTCCCCGGCCGGACGATTTGTCTGCGCTTCTCTATAAGACGATCTGCCCCATTATAGCCCCATACTTACCAGGGTATTCAATGCCATAGGAGACCCTTCCGTACTCCTACCGTCAATGCTTAGAGACTTTATTGTGGTCATCCACAAGCCTGGTAAGGATAGGCGACACTGTGCTTCCCACAGGCCGATATCTTTATTAAACTTCAACCCTAAACTGTTTACAGGGATCTTGGCTTCGCACCTGATCCCTCTGTTACCAAGGCTGATAGACCCAGATCAAGCAGGGTTTGTTCCCAACAGGCAATGTAGCGACAACATAAAAAAGGGTGCTCCAACGTATTGATAAAGCGCCGTATTTTGACATGGCGGTACAAAAGGGGGTGGTGATGGAAGGAGCATCTGAACCAATCAAACACTCACACCCAGTCAACAGATCTGGGTTTAATCCATCACCGTTCTTTAGCCCACTCTGCCACCCCAGTTCAGACATGGCCATATGCAAATCAGTCTGACCCTGTGCCTCATGGGAACAGTCCAGCCCGAACTGCCAAACCATGCCTTCCCTGGACCGGAAACAAGCTTCCTAGGACCGGTTTCTGGCATTTCAGCTGTCTTCAGCCAGGCTTGCTTGAATCCAGTGGCAAAGTGAGCAAGGGACTCACGTCTGAGCATACCCTGCCAACTTATGGCGAACAAAGCGGTACAAAAGGGGGTGTGATGGACGGAGCACCTGAACCAATCAAACACTCACACCCAGTCAACAGATCTGGGTTTAATCCATCACCGTTCTTTAGCCCACTCTGCCACCCCAGTTCAGACATGGCCATATGCAAATCAGTCTGACCCTGTGCCTCATGGGAACAGTCCAGCCCGAACTGCCAAGCCATGCATTCCCTGGACCGGAAACAAGCTTCCAAGGACCGGTTTCTGGCATTTCAGCCGTCTTCAGCCAGGCTTGCTTGAATCCAGTGGCAAAGTGAGCAAGGGACTCACGTCTGAGCATACCCTGCCAACTTATGGCGAACAAAGCGGTACAAAAGGGGGTGGTGATGGACAGAGCATCTGAACCAATCAAACACTTACACCGAGTCAACAGATCTGGGTTTAATCCATCACCGTTCTTTAGCCCACTCTGCCACCCCAGTTCAAACATGGCCATATGCAAATCAGTCGGACCCTGTGCCTCATGGGAACAGTCCCGCCCGAACTGCCAAGCCATGCCTTCCCTGGACCGGAAACAAGCTTCCTAGGACCCGTTTCTGGCATTTCAGCCGTCTTCAGCCAGGCTTGCTTGAATCCAGTGGCAAATTGAGTAAGGGACTCACGTCTGAGCATACCCTGCCAACTTATGGCGAACAAAGCGGTACAAAAGGGGGTGGTGATGGACGGAGCATCTGAACCAATGAATCACTCACACCCAGTCAACAGATCTGGGTTTAATCCATCACCGTTCTTTAGCCCACTCTGCCACCCCAGTTCAGACATGGCAATATGCAAATCAGTCTGACCCAGTGCCTCATGGGAACAGTCCAGCCCGAACTGCCAAGCCATGCTTCCCTGGACCGGAAACAAGCTTCCAAGGAACGGTTTCTGGCATTTCAGCCGTCTTCAGCCAGTCTTGCTTGAATCCAGTGGCAAAGTGAGCAAGGGACTCACATCTGAGCATACCCTGCCAACTTATGGCGAACAAAGCGGTACAAAAGGGGGTGGTGATGGACGGAGCATCTGAACCAATCAAACACTCGCACACAGTCAACAGATCAGGGTTTAATCCATCACCGTTCTTTATCCCACTCTGCCACCCCAGTTCAGACATGGCCTTATGCAAATCAGTCTGACCCTGTGCCTCATGGGAACAGTCCAGCCAAAACTGCCAAGCCATACATTCCCTGGACCGGAAACAAGCTATCTAGGACCGGTTTTTGGCATTTCAGCCGTCTTCAGCCAGGCTTGCTTGAATCCAGTGGCAAAGTGAGCAAGGGACTCACGTCTGAGCATACCCTGCCAACTTATGGCAAACAAAGCGGTACAAAAGGGGGTGGTGATGGACGGAGCATCTGAACCAATCAAACACTCACACCCAGTCAACAGATCTGGGTTTAATCCATCACCGTTCTTTAGCCCACTCTGCCACCCCAGTTCAGACATGGCCATATGCAAATCAGTCTGACCCTGGGCCTCATGGGAACAGTCCAGCCCGAACTGCCAAGCCATGCCTTCCCTGGACCGGAAACAAGCTTCCTAGGACCGGTTTCTGGCATTCCAGCCGTCTTCAGCCAGACTTGCTTGAATCCAGTGGCAAAGTGAGCAAGGGACTCACGTCTGAGCATACCCTGCCAACTTATGGTGAACAAAGCGGTACAAAAGGGGGTGGTGATGGACGGAGCATCTGAACCAATCAAACACTCACAACCAGTCAACAGATCTGGGTTTAATCCATTACCGTTCTTTAGCCCACTCTGCCACCCCAATTCAGACATGGCCATATGCAAATCAGTCTGACCCTGTGCCTCATGGGAACAGTCCAGCCCGAACTGCCAAGCCATGCCTTCCCTGGACCGAAAACAAGCTTCCTAGGACCGGTTTCTGGCATTTCAGCCGTCTTCAGCCAGGCTTGCTTGAATCCAGTGGCAAAGTGAGCAAGGGACTCACGTCTGAGCATACCCCACCTAGCACTGCCTGAGGGAGGCCCTGACGCTTTCTATACATGACATGGTAATATCTGCTTCTTTGTACATGGAGGATCCCAGGAGGGGGGAATAAGGGTAGGGACTGGGGTTGGGAGGGGTGGGAGAGTTGAGGGCGGGGTGCTACAAATTTGTTAACAAGGTCTACGGCCATGTATCGCCTTGTATTGCTCTGACTTTTAAAATACCAATAAAGAAATTTAAACCATATCTTGCGTGGCAGTGCGCTACCTTTATGTAAGACCTACCAGCAGATTCTCGGCCAACGACGCATAGATTCTTTGCGCTGTTTTCCAAATCTTAAACTACTACACAGTGGCTGAAGTGGCGCTTAAACGCCACATACTTGAAGAGCTGATTCCATACTTCGACAGTGACACACGTGCCATTCGCGAGCAACCTGCTTAGACCGCATCAAGCTTTCTGGGAGAGCACGGTCACTCTTCGGGTTACTTACCCCTTATCTTGTCACCAGCTGTAGTGTTCACCCCAGCTTGGGAACTCGCCAATGACTTCACCACACACAGAACTTTGTATTTCATGTCTTTATTTTTCTGTTTGTAACTTCAAAATCAACGTTCTAAACTAAGCATTCTTTGCATTCCACTCTAACACCTATGTCACAGCTCTACGGAGTTCGGAAGGAACCAAAAGGGTTCTGTCATAAAAACTTGTAAGACACTACATGAATGATGGCTCTGTGTTAAGTTGTGGCGTTGCACTTCTTATCTCGGTCTTATTAGCAATTTTCAACCCGACAAAAAATGAAATTTTCAGTAGGGCATTTACTGTCTTCAAAGAGTATACATATATGCAAAAACAACAATTGATGGACAGAATGCTGAACAATGTCATACATTCACTCCAGTACAGTGATCTGGGCCTAAATCCATCGTTTGTTTGCTCACCATGCCATTCCAGTTTGGACCCAGCCATATGCAAATCAGTCTTGACTCTGTGCCCAATGGGAACAGTCCAGCCCAAACTGCCAGGGGGAGAATGTTTGCATTGTCAGCATTCCGTCCATCATTTGTTTGCTGTAACACTTTACGACCTAAGTGGGATGGGTATGCCCAGACGTGGGTCCCTTGCTCACTGTGCCACAGGATTCAAGCTAGCCTGGCTGAAGAAGGGTGACATACTCTGAAATTGGTCCCAGGATGCTTGTTTCTGGTCCAGGGAGGACCTGTTCTGGCAGCTCAGTCTGGACTGTTCCCATGGGGCACAGGGTCAAGACTGATTTGCAAATGGCTGCGTCCAAACTGGGGTGACGTAGTGGGCAAAAGAATAATGGATTTAACCCAGATCATTTGACTGGGGGAGAATGTTTGCATTGTCAGCATTCCGTCCATCATTTGTTTTCTGTAACACTTTTCGCCCTAAGTTCGGATGGGTATGCCCAGACGTGGGTCCCTTGCTCACTGTGCCACTGGATTCAAGCTAGCCTGGTTGAAGAAGGGTGACATACCCTGAAATCGGTCCCAGTATGCTTGTTTCCGGTACATGGAGGACCTGGCCTGGCAGTTCGTTCTGGACTGTTCCCATGGGGCACAGGGTCACGACTGAGTTGCATATGGCTGGGTCCAAACTGGGGTGGCGTAGTGGGCAAATGAACAATGGATTTAACCCAGATCATTTGACTGGGTTAGAGTGTGTGCATTGTCAGCATTTGGTCCATCATTTGTTTGCTGTAACACTTTTTGCCCTAAGTGGGATGGGTATGCCCAGACGTGGGTTCCTTGCTCACTGTGCCACTGGATTCAAGCTAGCCTGGCTGAAGAAGGGTGACATACCCTGAAACCGGTCCCAGGATGCTTGTTTCTGGTCCAGGGAGGACCTGGTCTGGCAGCTCGGTCTGGACTGTTCCCATGGGGCAAAGGGTCAAGACTGATTTGCATATGGCGGGTCCAAACTGGGGTGGCGTAGTGGGCAAAAGAACAATGGATTTAACCCAGATCATTTGACTGGGGGAGAATGTTTGCATTGTCAGCATTCTGTCCATCATTTGTTTGCTGTACCACTTTTCGCCCTAAGTTCGGATGGGTATGCCCAGATGTGGGTCCCTTGCTCACTGTACCACTGGATTCAAGACAGACAGCCTGGTTGAAGAAGAGTGACATACCCTGAAACCGGTCCCAGTATGCTTGTTTCCGGTCCATGAAGGACCTGGCCTGGCAATTCGTTCTGGACTGTTCCCATGGGGCACAGGATCACGACTGATTTGCATATGGCTGGGTCCAAACTGGGGTGGCGTAGTGGGCAAAAGAACAATGGATTTAACCCAGATCATTTGACTGGGGCAGAATGTTTGCATTGTCAGCATTCCGTCCATCATTTGTTTGCTGTATCACTTTTCACCCTAAGTGGGATGGGTATGCCCAGATGGGGTCCCTTGCTCACTGTGACACTGGATTCAAGCTAGCCTGGCTGAAGAAGGGTGACATACACTGAAACCGGTCCCAGGATGCTTGTTTCCTGTCCAGGGAGGACCTGGCCTGACAGTTCGGTCTTGAATGTTCCCATGGGGCACAGGGTCAATACTGATTTGCATATGGCTGGGTCCAAACTGGGGTGGCGTAGTGGGCAAAAGAACGATGGATGTAATCCAGATCATTTGACTGGGGTAGAATGTTTGCATTGTCAGCATTCTGTCCATCATTTGTTTGCTGTAACACTTTTCGCCCTAAGTGGGATGGGTAGACCCAGATGTGGGTTCCTTGCTCACTGTGCCACTGTAATAAAGCTAGACTGGCTGGAGAAGGGGGACATGCCCTGAAACCGGTCCCAGGATCCTTGTTCCCGGGCCCAGGGAGGACCTGGCCTGGCAGTTCGGTCTGGACTGTTCCCATGGGGCACAGGGTCACGACTGATTTGCATATTGCTGGGTCCAAACTGGGGTGGCGTTGTGGGCAAAAGAACGATGGATTTAACCCAGATTTTTGACTGGGGGAGAATGTTTGCATTGTCAGCCTTCCGTCCATCATTTGTTTGCTGTAACACTTTTCGCCCTAAGTGGGATGGGTATGCCCAGACTTGGATCCCTTGCTCATTGTGCCACTGGATTCAAGCTAGCCTGGCTGAAGAAGGGTGACATACCCTGAAACCGGTCCCAGGATGCTTGTTTCCGGTCCGGGCAGGACCATGGCCTGGGAGTTCGGTCTTATACTGTTCCCATGGGGTACAGGGTCAAGACTGATTTGCATTTGGCTGGGTCCAAACTGGGGTGGCATAGTGGGCAAAAGGACGATGGGTTTAACCCAGATCATTCGACTGGGGAAAATGTTTTGCATTGTCAGCATTCGATCCATTATTTGTTTGCTGTAACACTTTTCAACCTAAGTGGGATTGGTAGGCCCAGACGTGGGTCCCTTGCTCACTGTGCCACTGGATTCAAGCTAGCCTGCCTGAAGAAGGGTGACATACCCTGAAACCGGTCCCTGGATGCTTGTTTCCGGTCCGGGGAGGACCATCGCCTTGCAGTTCGGTCTGAACTGCTCCCATGGGGTACATGGTCAAGACTGATTTGCATATGGCTGGGTCCAAACTGGGGTGGCGTAGTGGGCAAAAGAACGATGGATTTAACCCAGATCATTTGACTGGGGAAAAATGTTTGCATTGTCAGCATTCCGTCCATCATTTGTTTGCTGTAACACCTTTCGCCCTAAGTGGGATGGGTAGGCCCAGACGTGGGTCCCTTGCTCACTGTGCCACTGAATTAAAGCTAGACTGGCTGAAGAAGGGGGACATACCTTGAAACCGGTCCCAGGATGCTTGTTTCTGACCCAGGGAGGACCCGGCCTGGCAGTTCGGTCTGGACTGTCCCATGGGGCACAGGGTCAAGACTGATTTGCATATGGCTGGTTCAAAACTGGCGTGGCGTTGTGGCCAAAAGAACCATGAATTTAACCCAGATTTTTGATTGGGGAGAATGTTTGCATTGTCAGCATTCCGTCCATCGATTGTTTGCTGTAACACTTTTCACCCTAAGTGGGATGGGTATGCCCAGACGTGGTCCCTTGCTCACGAGGCCCATCTCGTCGACGATGACTCCATCGACGCCCACCTTGTCGACAGCTGCCTCGTCGACGCTACCACTGTCTTCATGTACAGCTCTTCGGGTTTGGTCTACGCCTGCAGTATATTCTACATCGTCTGCGACACCATATATATAATTGCCTCAGTCGACAGCAACATCTTCTTTACTACAAAGACGTGGATCTTCATTGGAGGTCCTTTCTAAAATTACAATCTCCCCTGCTAAGGTTCCTCTTAGGTTACCTGAACAATTGTTGGATTCTGAAGAGGATGATGAAGAATCAGATGAGGGAGATAGGTTTCATACTGCCAGGAGTCTTTTCTGAGCTCCTCATTAAGTGTCAAGATGTGGATCAAGATGACGATTTTTGTCCGGAGACGGTTCCTTCAACTCCAGATCCAATTCCTACGGCCCAAATGCCTTTGGCTCGTCTAAATAATCTGCAGTACATGTTGGACGATTACTATTGCCGTTTCCTTCCATCTGAATCGGCTTCTTCTATACCGCCCACACCTGTTCCTCAATCTTCATCAGCTTTGAGGTTGCCCAGGCCACGTTCTCCGGTACCTTCACATCACTCTCAGGAAGCTCACACCTCTGACGACGATAGAGAGGAAGGAGAATTGGATGACAGATCACTCCTTACCGAATGGGATGACTACCAGATACAAACTCCGTCTCCTTCAACTCCTGCTCCTGCCAACTCTCCTCCTGTTGACATTTGAAGTTTTCACCTTCTTATGGAGAGGGCTACACAGCGTTTTCTTCTTCCTATGGAAACAAAAAAAGATGATTGTTTCCTTTACCATTTCAAAGATAAACCACAGAAACAAAAACGGTCTATCCCAATTTTTTATTTCATTTGGCAGGAAAGACTAAAAGTTATGAAAGCTCCTGCTTCTGTTCCGGCGGTCCTGCCCCGCCTTGATAAAAAATGTAAGGCACCGGACAATTCGCCTGCATGTCTAATAGGTCAATCAAAGGCAGATTCTGTTATCGCCCAAGCAGCTCAACGACGAGCACGGAATCCCTCCTCTCCGATGTCAGCTCCTTCTGATAGAGATGGGAGACGTTTGGACGCTATTGGAAAGAAGGTGTCCACGATGGTAGCAATGACCGTCCATGCAGCTAACTCACTGGCTATCTTAGGACGATATGATAGACAGATGTGGTCGGACATTTCTCCCTACATCGACATGTTGCCTTGAAGAAATCAAACTTCATTCTCAGGGGTCTCACTAATAGAAAGTAGAAGTTGACACAGAAGCTGGAATATAAAAAGAACATCTTTATTAAACTCAAATGAGTGAGACTACGTCACACAGAAGCCTTAGCAACTGAATGAGGCAGTCTGAAGAGTACAGAACACTGGGGTCTTATATATGTGAGAGTTACAAACTCAGCATAAAAGTAAGGGGCAGTCCTAGCTCATACAAGCATGCAAAATGCCTAATATGGACATGCAAGATCTGCCAAATATTAGCCAATAGGAAAACATTCAAAACAAGGCATCATGTAACCAGAACGTCCCCCTTGAGTCGTGTTTTTGCCCAATCCCATAAGTCAATCAATGACAGCACCTATAGGTCAATCAGTACTGGCAGAACATGTTTGTGTGCTTCAAAGGAAAGGTTGTGGAATAGGAAAACACAGGGAGAGAATAGCAAAGGCCAAAAGATAAGACACGGCACGAGAAGAATACTAAAGGCTAACAGATAGTTGATATAGAGATTAGGTAGTCCAGACAAGGATTAGTTTAGGCCGGCTGGTGTCTGAGATGGGTTTCAAGACAAGGACAGAGGGGGTTTTTGACACGTTGCAGTCCAAAGGGCAGAGACACTTCGTGAATCATGCGGCCTGTGTAAAGGCAACACAAAATGGAGTTGAATGTAAAATGGAGTCGAAATTAAAGAACCTCAGACCCTCCTTTTGCCATTACGCAGGCAAATCCTAATTCATTGCTAGGTGAAATGGGAATATCCTATATCATAGTACAGACAGAACATTACTTCAGGACCATTTTGGATGAACATATCCAACACCCACTTCATACAGTGGCACTGGAAACACTTGTACAACCACAACTACACCCAGAGTTCGTTCTAAGCCTCTCTGGTAAGCTTCTATCGTCCATCAAATCTGCTTCTGTTGTTTTCTTCCGCATTGGGCCTCTTGATTCAGGCCTTCCATGAAAATAGGTCCTCTCAATATCCGTTGGAGTGCCCTCCTGGCAAACACTCACAGCTCACTCGAAAGTCTCAATGCAGTGCACCAGTGTCTCTCCTCTGCGGCAGACACTACAGATATTGTGCTCTTCGTTGGTCATGGGCACAGATCATCTTTATGCAGACCAAAGTACTATTAATCGGGAAAGAGCAACAGACTTTCACACTCAGCAACACTTTCAGGCTCCAACACTCGCTATTCAGTGTCAGAGGATGCTCGGGCTGCTCTTTTATTTAATTTTTCTTTAAATCATGGGTACCACAATGTAGTGCCTTTTGCCATTCCTGGATCCTCCGGTGCACTGCACTTCCGTTGGAGCAAAGAAAAGGGGGTGTGTGGCCAAAACTCAGGCCAAGGGGCTCAAGGGACTGCACACAGTCAGAGGTTACCAGCACATGACAGGTGGAAAACTGAAGCCTCAAAAACAACAGGGATCCTTCTCTTTCGCTCTTTTGCACTGAAACTCTGGTTCTGTGATGTCCAATGCCGTCTGATGGAGCAAGTACGATGCTTTAGAGATACTATTGATGGTGCGCTGGCGATCGCTGTCCAGTCTTGCTACTTTCTGGGTGCTGGGACTGTAGGGCCAAGACGTACAGCCCTCATCTGTAGCTGTCACTGATGGAAATTAGGCTTAAATCAATGTTCTGCAGGTTATTGTGACTTGATACCGCAGAACCTAGTGACGTAGGAAATGTGACACAGTTGTTAGTTTCCTTCAATTAAGTACAAAAACAGTTCATTTTATTTAACAATGGGACTGCAAGCAGGTGGCCTGCAATCTGCGAGGGAGTGGCCATACTCCATGGGACAATTATTCTGGTCTAGAATACACTGTCATTCTCAAAGGCAATACTTCTAATCGCTTCAATTGGGTACCCTTCATTATCCTCTGCCATCTAAGGATAGATAGTTACATGGGAATTCTATCTGAATGGATGTCCTCACACATAGTGGCATTGTCTAATGGGGTAAACATTTTTTTTTCTTTTTCAATGATTACGTCTAGGTGTTCCTAAATTCCTTATCTAGAACACCTCAAAAGAGAAATCACATGATACAGATTATCAGGGACATGTGGATACCTCCCTTTAATAATTGTGCATCAGGTGCACTATGCAATACAAAGGCTAATGATCAAAATGTGGAAACAAAAGACAAGAACTATTCCATGATTTAGAACACATCTGATCCCACCGAAAAATTAAAGCAGCAGGAACAAAAGGGTCAAAAAAAACAAATTAAAATAGTCATTGAAAATTTGTCATGTTCAAAAAAATAAATGTAAGGTATCTCCTATTGAGGTGGAAAACTTGTCTTACTATAGTATTGAGTCAGTTAACTAGTCCATCACTACCCTGACAGTCAGACTGGAAAACATCGAAGTAGGCCTAAAGAAAATTCTTAAAAACCAGACTAGTCATACAAAAGGGAATTATACATAATATGGGGGTCCCTGGTACATTACTGCAGTCTGGAAGTGTGAACCTGAACAATACACCAACAATAATAAAAGCTGACTGGTGAAAGGAATACGGAAAAGAGAAATGGGACTAGGACACAGCTAAAATCCCCAATAACTAGGCACAATGCGACATCAATCAGGGGAGAAACGGCAAAAGAAAAATCTATAGGAAGAACAAAAAATTACTCAGGTGATAGTCAAGTTTGTGACACAATACCAAGAGTATGGGTGATACACAAAAGTCAAAATAATACACAAATTTTAACTCTACCGCTGGCCGCTACACCATATACGGTAATCTCAGCTAATGTTCCAGTTCCTTCTTCAGGGAAAAATGAAACCTGGTTTCCTTTAAGGAACAAAACCATACACTACTTAGGAAGCAGAACAAAACTGACTAATGTAATATAGAAATTAGGTCACCATGTACAAGAGTCACAGATCTATAATTTATCCTTACATCCAATCAGGATACATAAATCTAGGGCTGCCTGTTCCTTAAGGGAAGGGGGCAGTAACATGACTAACTGCAGGCGACACACTTTGATCCTGTATATCTCTTTTATTTTTCTTCAATACTATTATAGACAAATTTGACATACAATGGTGAAGTGTTGTCTGTCTTGTTCACAGCATGAAAATATCATATCTGTGAAATATAGTATCAGAGCAAATCCACCCAACTGTTGTGAAGCGATATGCATCGTCATGAAGATCCCTTCACAACACAGGGGAACTTGTAATAGTATCAAAAGCAACAACATAAAACAAAAACATGCATAAAATAAAAAAAACGCACATGTCAAGCCATCAGATATACTTGGTGTATATCAAGCACAAAAAGCATAGACAAAACAATAGCATATGTAAATGAGCGGTGACGCACAACACCATGTCATGTACTTTATGCACTGTGAACCTGCAGCCCAAAACCCAATATTCGGGCCTGCTTAATTTGTCAGGCTTAAAATCAAAATTACACTTTCTTTTACTTTCCTCACCCTCCTTTTGACAGCTGGGCACCAGTTAGTGGTGATCGGCTTCAAATACAACTTACTGTGTCGCTTCTGACACACAGAACCAGCAGGAACAATTCATAGAAGGACAAAATGCAAAAACATGAAAAACACACAAACATTTTTTCTTTTTCAGCAGAACTTTCTGGGCTGCTATCCAGCCTCTACCAGCATTCCTGATCCCCGCCACTTTTCAAGGTTCCTACAAAGTGCAAGCATTAATGTCTCCTTGTCAGAGAAGCTTTTTCCAAGCAGTGATCTCTCCATCTGTTTACACTCACTCCTAACTCCCACCTTACTGACCTCAAGGTCAAAATCTGCCTCGCGCACGCGCTCCTCAGCCCTCTCTCCTCACCCTGAAGCTGTCAAAGACAAAAAGCCTTCCTAACTCTTTCTAACCTGCAATAATTAACCCTATTTAAAAACACGTTATATATATTACTTCTGTTAGGGGCTACAATTTATTTCTATTCTTAGATTATTAAAACAGTTACTGTGAATAATTCGCAGAACATAATAACATAACATACTAGCTGTAGAACAAATGTTTGTTACTACCCTATGCAACGGTACTCAGTTCATCAACCTTAAATGAATGAACGTCTCAGTAGGTCCAGCTAGAGTTAGAACCTTCAACCCTAATATTAAACTCAAACCTCTGCACCGGGCACATTGGCTCGCTGAGCCATTAAAAGCAACCCCAAATGGGAACAACCTGCAAATTTGTATTATACCTAAATGTATGCATTCACTGAAGCCTAAGGCACTTTAACCCCTTCCATGCTCATGACGGAACGGTTCCGTCATCAGCGTCGGTGCTCCGGTGCTGATGACGGAACATTTCCGTCATGAGCCAATATGATTTATTACCCTTCAGCACTGCAGCGAAATTCGCGCAGCACTGAAGAGGTTAAAGCTATTGTAAATGGCAAGAATGCTGTTTGAATAGTCTATTTTACCCAAATTCGACTTTGATATTTGGGGCACTTAAAAATAAATATCCTATAATTGTGTTACATATTAATCATCCTCAGAATGTTCTTTACAGATTGCAGAGATTGGACATTAGACATATCTCAGGTAAATCCTTAGAAAAATTAGGTTTTTTTCGCCTGCGCCAAGTGAAATTCCATATGCTAATGTCCTCATTATGCAGTACAACACAACTTAAATTAAATTATAATGCTAGGAGGTCACAGTATGAGCATTAAGCTTTATAAATAGTAAAAAACGAATTTAGAAGCACTTATTTTTAATAGTTATTTTTCATAATTAATAATTATTTTTAATAAACCCAATCATGTTTGATAATACCACATATAAAAGCAAGCTGCATCCCTTGCCTATCATTTTTAGACGCATTCATTTATAAGCCTAAGCACAGAAGCCTAACTTGAAACATGACAAAATTGTGCGCCACATTTTTTTTTTTAAAAGGACAATTATTATTTAGCAACAGAACCAAGAATATGCTTACAAAAATGCTTAAAGAGAGGAAAACCCTTAATTGAAATGTCTTCCTGTACTACAAAATAATGAACCTTATGTTTGTAACCTTTTTTAAAACACTATTCTGAAATGCAAAGATTCACCCGTGTTTAACTGAGGGCAAAGTCCTGGCTGAGTAAATATTCCTATCTACGGCAGTAAAAGCTCTTCTCAGTATTGCAACATGAGCACGGTGGCAGACTTTTTCAAACTAAGACATATCAATGCGTGTTCCATAATATGCGTTTGAGTTCAGCAAAAATTTACTTCAGCTGAAGTGTTTGCCTGTTAATATCTAATACAATGTATGTAAGTAAAAATATGCTATAAGTTTGTTTTTCTACAAAACACACCATTAGTTTTGTAGGCCTTTTTTATTCCTAGTGAATGTGAATTTTAATTTTATTTTTTTAAGCATTTAGATATTTTGCTTAATAGACTGAAAACATCAAGAAAAACCACAAACACACATTTGAGCTCATTTCAGACATAAACAGAAAGGGGTCAAACACACAATACGGCGCGCTTTAGCCATTCATTTCATACATAGCGCCATCGCTATTTACTTACAGAAGCTGCACTAATGGGAAAACCACATAGACATTTAAACACCAATTTAACCCACTGATCAACACATAGGACTGAAACAAAGGACAGCCCACAGACTGTACTTAAACCAAACCATTTGTGAATACTAGTTGTAAGTCATATTTACAAGAAGCGCTTCTCAATAGTGTTCCAAAAGACTGCAAAAACAGACTGCTGTATATCCAAGAAGCCAAAATACACTCAATTCACTAGCTTTGGCTGGCAGAACACTAAAAATCGCTCTGCATATCTTCATTCATAAAATTGCGGAGAACAAAGGATCCTTGTTTGTATTTTGTCCATATTTTAATTCCCTGGGGATACAAAATCACCAAGGAAGAAATATGTTTTTAAACCTAAACCTATTTAGATATTCCCTCTAGGGGAGCCGGCTAATTTACTTCACATCACACTATGGTACCTCCCAAAAAAAAAACACATTCTTCGATGACAGCTTGAAACAGGCATGCCAAAAATATTGCAGAATATGCAAATATTATAATCAAAGTAGTGCTTAAGGTACTCTTCGTACGTGCACCGTTCATCAAAATCAGATAGAGAAAAATCTCCTCATTACCTGCCTACACAAATTGCAATTTGCATATCAAATCCATGCATCTACAGTAAGCGTTACTAAACTACCTTACTCTTACCAATCAAAAGGTTGTCCAAATTCTAACTGTCAAGTTCTAAATGACCTAACGGTCTTTTTTAGAATACTCACGTCAAAAAGGTTCTCAGTCAGGAGTGACATCATGTGGAGGATCAAAATCAGGAAGATCAGAAATATACTGGGCTGCAGAGACAAAGAATCCCCAGGATCTCTGTGCACAGAGTACCTCCTTTGTAGAGTCTCGTCCTGTCCTCCTCAGTAGATTTCAGTCTCCTGACAAGATCACTCCCTCAGATAGCCACTTCTCTGATGAAGCCCACGTTGACGCGCCAATTGAAGAAATCAAACTTCATTCTCAGGGGTCTCACTAATAATACGTGGGCCTCGCTGCACACGTTTGCGAGGCACTACTGCCTGGACAGTCAAGTCCGGAGGGATGGCTTCTTTGGCCGTTCGGTCCTCCAGGACTTTCTGGTGTAGGTTGTATTGGTTCGCAGACCCACCACCGGGGTTGGTATTGCTGGGGTATCTATTCTAAGGTAAGGAATCTAATACTAACCTGTTTCTTTCAGATGAACAAGTTACTTACCTTCGGTAACGATATATCTGTAAGAAACAGTAGTTAGTATTAGATTCCTTACCGCCCCTCCCATCCTCCCCGTTCTGCGAACTGATACCTAGGGTTAAGGACATCCCTTTCAGGGCCCTAGTTTTCAAATGGCACCAGTGTTGGTTCTCACATGGCTCTGCGTGTTCTGGCGCGGAAAAGCTGTGTGCAAAGAACTGACGTCAGCGCGCGGAGGCGGCGTCTATATACTCCAGCGACGTCATCACGGCGCACGACGCCGACGACGCGGAGCCGCAGGGGACGCCTGCAGACGACGCCTACCGACGCGCAGGGGTACTGCTACGCAAAAGTTTCCGGATCCAGACTGACGCCTGGGGATATTCTAAGGTAAGGAATCTAATACTAACTACTGTTTCTTACAGATATATCGTTACCGAAGGTAAGTAACTTGTTCATTAGGTAGTCCAGACAAGGATTAGTTTAGGCCGGCTGGTGTCTGAGATGGGTTTCAAGACAAGGACAGAGGGAGTTTTTGACACGTTGCAGTCCAAAGGGCAGAGACACTTCGTGAATCATGCAGCCTGTGTAAAGGCAACACAAAATGGAGTTGAATGTAAAATGGAGTCGAAATTAAAGAACCTCAGCCTGAGCCCTCCAAGCCAGAGGCTCCTAAGATCCTTAAGGAAGCGGAACGAATCTCGGCTGAGATTATTGATTCATCCGTGGATGTTGCATCTACAGGTTTTCGACAACTGGCAGGTGCCACGGTCCTGCGGAGGCAGGGCTGGTTAAAATCAACATCGTTTCGCCAAGAGGTTCAGGCTAAAATAATTGATATGCCTTTTGATGGCGAGTCTCTTTTTGGTCAGCATGTTGATGAGGCCCTACAGGCCATTAAAAAGGATACAGAGACAGCAAGATCTCTCTGAACGCTTCAGTTTGGTAAACCGCCCTTTCGTGGTGCTAGAGGCCACGGATCCTTTTCTAATCAAGGAGGCCATAATAAGCAAAGACAATATCCGTCCTATCAGAGTAACCAACGATGCTCTTCCCAGCGCCAACAATCCTTCAGACAGAAACCGCCTACCTCTTACTCACAAAACTGAAGGAAGTCTCCTTACCGTGGACATGATAAGTCCAAGAAGCAGTGACAACTGCCACCTGCTCTACCGCTTATCCCTTTAAAAGTTGGAAGAATAATCTCCCGTTTCTACTCAAACTCGTCGAAGATAACAACAGACTAATGGGTCTTGGACATTGTAGCCAGAAGCTAAGTTCTAGAGTTTGTAAAACTTCCTCCGAGTTCTCCTCCCAAAGGACCACCTCCAGCTCACCTCCCAGAGCTTTTTGCCCAAATAAAGTTGATGTTGCGAAAAGGAGCAATTGAAGTAGTTCCCCGATTGCAAAGAGAAACCGGTTTTTATTCCAGATTCTTTCTGATAAAGAAGAAATCAGGAGAATGGCGTCCCATTCTAGATCTTCGCTCCCTAAACAAATATCTCAAAAAATTATCCTTTCGGATGCTGCCTCTACAACAGATCCTTCAACTCCTCACGGCGGGGGATCATATGACCACCCCTTTGTACAAGATTACTAGGAAGAAAAACGTGTTTGAGTGGGGTGAGTCACAACAGACTGCATTTGAGCTGGCGAAAGAGGCTATTCAACATGCTTTGGATTTGTGACCAGTGCGCGATGGTGATGTCGATTTAAATATGACTGTACAAGATTTATATGCAAATTAGGGTTTATGGCAAAAACAAGGTAAGACAAAAGTACCCCTAGGATTTGGACAAAGAAATTGCCCGATGCTGGTGAGTGTTATACACCTTTTGAGAAACAGTTACTTGCATGTTATTGGGCTTTAGTAGACACCGAACAATTTACTTTGGGACACGATGTTACTCTGAGACCTGAGATTCCGATCATGCAATGGGTTATGAGCTCTCCTAAAACTCATAGAATTGGACACGCACAGGAAGCTAGTGTAATCAAGTGGAAGTGGTACATACAGGACAGGGCTCGAGTGGGTCCTAAGGGCACCGCGATGTGGCGTGAGCAGGTGGCGCAGGCGCCAATAGAGGAGACTGATGTGGAGTACAACATACTTATAGTACAGAAATCGCCTGTTAAATGGGGTAAGACGTTTAGCGACCTCTCCGGGTCCCTAATTCACCCAGACCAAAAGGGTTTTATTCAGGGTAGGCAAATTCATGAATTGTCACACGAGCTTATCACTGCTATCGATATTGCAACCCATTACACTGTACCTTTATCTGTAATAACCTTTGACGCAGCAAAGGCGTATTATGGGGTGCCTTTACAAATTCAATCCGACAATGCCATACATTTTAAAGGGGGATGGTGCAAGAATATTGTGCTCATCGCAATATCGAGTGGGTCTTTTATATTCCTTATTACCCACAGGCAGCGGGTTTAATAGAGCGTATAAACGGCCTTTTAATAGATCAATTGAAAAAACTATCTAATGGTTCTTTGCATAATTGGAGAATTCACCTAGTTGATGCCTTACAAATTCTTAACAACAGACCCGTATATAATTCTGAGACACCCATTATGCAAATGTTGTCCCCTTCTGTGAATGTTCAACCCCATACAGCAGTAGCTACCATTGTTTATTGGGAAATTACTCCTTGAGCCTTGGTTCCACACAGAGCAACTCCTGAAGCTGCTGGTTTGGATTTGCATACTTTGAAATCTCATGTATTAAAGCAAAGAGATATTGTCCTCATCGAAACTGGAATTAGTGTCCAAATACCAATAGGACACTTTGGTCTCCACGCTCTGGACTAGCGCTGAAAGGCATCCAGGTGCTGGGCGGTGTGATCGATTCTGACTATCAAGGTGAAATCAAAATTATACTATTGAACAGTAGTGACCTGGATTTGACAGTTCAACCTGGTGATCAAGTTGCCCAGTTGATATAGTGCCAGTCCTTGGAGGGGTGGTGAGAAAAGGGACTGCCCCAACCCTCCTAACTGTACGTGGAGAAGGAGGTTTTGGCTCAACGAATAAACCCAGGAGCCAAAGTTTGGGTACAGTCGCCAAATCGACGCCCTGAGCCGGCTGAAATAATTGCCACGGGCAGTGATAACACAATATTAGTTATGAAGCCTGGACAGGAAAAGTAGGACTATGTTCCCGCTGGCAAATGCTACCTTCGAGAATGAATAATGCCTGTTTTTGATTTGTTATCTTTAGATCATTGTATGGATTGTCGCTGTGGGATGTGTCGTCGCTGGACTCCTTTCGGCATGGTGCGTTTGGGGCCGAGATGGGCAGTGGAGGATCAACAGTGGTACGATCATCAGAGAGCACAGGACGGATTCGATCCTTCTTGATACAACAAACATCTGGGAAAATCTGACCAACAAACTTCTTCGCAGCTCCTATTTCTGTATGTCTAACACGAGGAGCGTCCCCGACATTTTGTCCACATGCCTCGTTTCAGTTCCAACTTCGACGGCAGTCTTGATTGAGGCTTTCAACGTTACGAATATTGATAGCTACAATGATATTGACACGGTGAAGTATCGGCTGTCAGTATATGACTATTGTGCCTCCTGCACAGTGTTACCTGATCTTGACCCGCCGCAGACTTTCACCGTTACCACTTATAACATTACGTAAGGCGATGGTTGTTTTGAATTTACGTGCGATCCACGATTAATTGGCAAATGTATTCAATCTAAATTAGAGAATGTTTCCATGCTTCCCCGACAATTTCAGATTTTGTGTTATAATCGTAAACCCCATGTGCCTTTCGGTTTGTAACTCCATGTCCTGTAGAACAACAGTTCTTTCAGTTAGCTATTATAAGCACGTTCTATTGCCAAATGGATGGTTATTTTCCTGCGGGGAATATGTCTTGGTCCTTTATTCCTGCGAACATTTCCGGTGGACCATGTGCCTTGGCCAGACTCAGCCTGGCTATGTTTCCTTTGCTACCCTCTATGCAAATTGGAACTGTTTGTGAGGCACCTCCATTGGATGAACATTGTGAATCTGATTTGCATTTACTTTCTAAGACTGAGTATGTTGGCCTAGCTGCTTCAATTGTGGGAATTCCCGGGCTCTCGATTTACAATTCTAGAGCTGTTAGTAAATTAGCGTGTCTCATGGTGAAATCTATCAATCACACTTCAACTGCTTTGTCAGAATTTTTATTAGATGCACAGGGGTGAAAGCCAAGCTATTTTACAAAATGGAGCTGCTGTTGACTATCTTCTTCTGAAACATGAGCATGGGTGCTCTGACTTTGAGGGCCTCTGTTGCTTTAACCAATCGGACCATTCGAGATCTATTCAGTCCCACATTAATGCTCTGCATAATTTGTCCATGGAAGTTCGTCAAAATTTGAATCAAGGGTGGTTTGATTGGCTTTTTGGGTGGTTGCCTGATTTTAATTTTCTTCGTTCTATTTTGGGTGGTGCACTCTTAGTAATTTCCTTTCTTATTGCTGTATGTTGCTGCATCCAATGTGTACCCAATCTTTTGAATATGTTTCGACCTGGTACTTTATCTAGATCTGTTAGTTATGTTTCCTATTTTTCTAGTAATGATTTACGTCCTGTTTAATGTTTATATACATTTGCTGGAATTTGACAATGGTCATGGGTGGAATGTAGTGATTGAGCCATTTTTATGGATAATTGGCTCGATTATGACCATTGCCCACTACCATCTCAGAGTATTTTGCTCTGATATAGTTCTATGCAGGTCCGCATAATATAGATTGGCTGTAAATAGGACTCGATAATGTTCTTTCTGTGTCTGACTATATCTTGCTTGAAGACAGGGCTTACCTATTGGCTTTGGCATACTCTAATGCCATCTTGCATACTAATTTGGGCTCTTTGCGGGAATGGTGGCCTATGCTTGAGTGACTCCATTTTCTAAGCTGTCGCCATCTTCTAAGCCTTTCTGGGTGAGGAGTCATGTTTTACTTCTCATTTGTTTTTCGCACTTCGTATACTAGTAGGAACCGGTTCTTGTCGGAGGAATGTGCTCACTCTGCCTCAAAGTCATAACACACGCCTAGCTAGCTGAAGCTGTGACCTTGGCGCGGGGTGGTACGAAATCTGATGGGAACAGGGGGTGAGGCTTGCTAGAAGCTTCGACCAACGTTTTCACTTGTACTTAAGGGGGTGTTCGGGTCTCGACCACAGGTAGTTAATCACAGTACAGACGTGTAGCTGTGACGGTGGAGCAGAGAATCCTGATTCGGCTGGAGAAAAAGACTCCCCTCTGGTGAAGTGGAAGCGGGATGTGTAGAAACTTGGTGAGGTGTTCCACTAACTCTTATTTCCTAACTGTTCTTATCTTACTATTGTCTCCTATTTTCAGGTTATATGCTGATTTACATATGAGTTCTACATATGTGTATTCTAATTGCATTAGCAATTGCTTAGGGATTGATGTGAAGAAGGTCTATCGTGACATAGTAGTGATCTCTTTCTTTTACCCTTTTATTATTGTGTAATAAAGAAACCCCAGAATAAATACCATTATTCGTTTGTATTCCTTCAGATGGGAGGTTGGTGCCTTTCTGATCCAAATGCTGTAGCATCGGAAGGATGGTAAGTTTTCCTTTCTGCAGGTAATTGTCGAAGGGAATGTTCTGCTCTCATCCAGTGAAACCAAAAACTGATAAGTAATCCACCTGAGGCATTGTTAGGAGGGGTATGCGTTGTTTATACAGTGCCACCTGGGTGGGCTTTGTTGCGTTGTTTTACCGAGTGACGTTGTTTGCGTTGTTTTCCCGGGTTGTTTGCGTTGTTCTCGCCACTGGTATTGTTGTTACTTGCGTTGTCATTATTGTTTGCGAGCTCCTCCGCAATAGCCATATATTTTAGGTAATTATTAGTATTATTCCTTTCTTGGGTAAGTATTGTGAAGTGTTGTATCCTTTTGGGTCCCGAGAGGGGATAGGGTCAGTATGCCCTGGTGATTGGCAGAATTATCAGGTCATTACAGTTGGTCAACCAGGTGTTGGTTGGACTGGATGAGTTTAGTGCCGCCTACCTGGATGACATTGCAGTGTTCAGCGCCAGTTGGGAAAAACATCTGCGCCACCTCTGGGAAGTGTTGATGGCGCTGCGGAGGGCAGGCCTCGCTATCAAGGCGAGTAAGTGCCAGATCGGGCAGGGTTCCGTGGTGTACTTGGGACACCAGGTTGGGAGCGGCCAGGTGGCGCCCCTACAGCCCAAGATTGAGACCATCCTGGCTTTGGAACCTCCAAGACCCAGACAGAGGTGAGAGCCTTTTTAGGACTCACTGGGTATTACAGGAGGCTTGTCAAGGGGTATGGCAGCATTGTTGCACCCTTGACAGTACTGACTTCCAGGAAGCAGCCCAAGAGCTTGATTTGGACTGACACCTGTCAGAGAGCCTTTGATGCCCTGAAGACTGCCATGTGCACGGCACCCGTGCTCCTGGCACCCAACTTCTCAAAAAAGAGTTTACTGCGAAAATAGACGCTTCACAGTATGGTGTGGGGGCTGTTCTATCACAGATTAATGAGGAGGGCCTAGACCAACCTGTAGCCTTCATCAGTAAGAGGTTACTTCCACGGGAACAGAGGTGGAGTGCAATTGAGCGTGAGACATTTGCTGTGGTCTGGGTACTGAAGAAGTTGAGACCATACTTGTTTGAGATTCACCTCCGGGTTCAGACAGACCACAGGCCCCTCAGATGGTTGATGCAGATGAGGGGTGAGAATCCAAAGCTGTTGAGGTGGTCCATATCCCTACAGGGGATGGACTTCACGGTGGAACACCGCCCTTGTTACAGAACACGCCAATGCTGATGGTCTGTCCAGATTTTTCCGCCTTAGTGATGAGAGCTCCCAGGAGGCAGGGTAGTTCTCCCCACATTTCAGCTGGAGGGGACACGAAATCTCGGGATACAAGACGTCACCAACCAGCTCTCCCGTGAGTTCCCTTGCTGGGAATTGAAGTGCCTGCTGTGGTGCTGGGCATCTTGAGAGACTGGTGTCGCTGGGAGCTGGCAGCGCGACGCAACAATGAGAAGCGTGTCGCCGACCCAGCCGCTGTCATTGCATCACCGAGGAAGCAAGCTGCCGCTGTCATCATCGCATCGCCGGAAAAGCAGGACGCTGCCACAGAGGTCATCGATGCATCACCGGAAAAGCGCATTGCAGGGCCTGTTGCAGCTCCGAAGATCATCGAGTCGCCGCACGGCCGTTGGGTATGCACGCATCACACCAACATTGTTGCATCGCAACCAAGACGCCATTTTGTCGCATCGCACCGGAGAAGAGTATCGCATTGAGGTGCCATCTTGTCGCATTGTACCGGAGAGCAGTAAGAAACTGACGCATCAATTCCCCACACAGTAAGGAAGGGAGCATCAACTCCCCCACACAGCAGTAAGGAACCGACGCATCCACTCCCCTGCGTGTAAAGAACCGACGCATCACCTTCCCTGCGACCCTTTTGTTTTCTTTGCATTACGCATTTAAGGTACATTGAGAGTAAAGTGTTGCATTTACAACTTGAGAGAACTGAGCTATTTTACAACATTTAAGATCTATTTTTGAGTACAGTATTGTGGATTTTTGTGGTTTGGTCTTGTGTTAAGTCTATTTAAAAATACTTATTTTTATAATACATCCTGTGAGGTGTCCATCTGTAGTGTTGTCACTGTATTACTGTATGTATTATTCACAAATGCTTTACACACTGCCTCTGAGATAAGCCTGTCTGCTTGTGTCAAGCTACCAAGGGGGGTGAGAAGGGGTTATTTTAGGAGTGTAGCCCCTTACCCTGACTAGACGCAGGTGTCCCTATTTGTCACAGGTACCTACCTATGCCAACTAGAGACCCCCAAATCTAACAAGGAGAAACTCATTAAAGAAAATAGTGCTTACAGACTAAACAAGCATTTGCAAAGCAATAGGTCTCGCATTAAAGAAAGTTTGAGCTATTGCGTTGCATTATTATTTGTAACCCCAATAGGTCAAACTTTCAGTATTGCAAGACCTTTTACATTGCAATTGCTTGTTTATCACTACAAGCAGGTGGTGTCACACAATTTAAAATAAAGACATATGTAAAGTTAAGGGAAAGATACAGTAGGTACCACACTATAAAGCATTATTTAATATTGATTGAGTTGCTCTTCAATCAGCAATATTAATACTTTGTAGAGAAATACAATACCATTTTTATGGGAAACTGCAAAAGAAAGTTAAATTATGTGTCAAAACAGACACGTTGTGTATTTTGGCTATATATTGGTATAATTCTGCTTAAAGTATTTTATTGCTAGCATGTAATATTTGTGAACCACTGACTGAGGCTAAGTGAAGTATAGCCAGGGTCACTATAATTATGCGGCAGCAGAGGGACAATTTATGCGGCAGGGTTGACTAAATTAAGTGTCATGATAAGGCAAATGATGCAGTTTGTGGTGTATTATGTGATACTATTTATTATTTTCACATTTTTACACTTGTTAACAGCGTCTGGGCATAGGTTGCACATCATTAGTGTTGGCTTATCTCCCAAATATAGTGATAAGCAACAGAAAGGTAATCAGTGAGTCTATGCAATGGGTCTTCCACTGTGCAGCAATATATGTGACTTTGTTTTAGTAACTTTTGGACTGTTTAAGCTAGAAACTTTTTTTCTGTTAAAATCTGCAGATTATACAGTAGATGATAGATTAGGTGGCAAATACAGCAAAGTTCTAATTATGCGAAAAACACTGCGACAGCGCAAACATATAATTCCAGTGGCTCTGAGTATAGTTGACTTGCGGCACTGAAGGACAAACACCAGTGCTATGCACACCGCCACTGAGTCTTGTTATTAAAATGCGTGCAGCCCCATAAGGTGGGGGCAGTAGGGGTAGCTGAGGAATGGAGAGAGGGAGGATGGATGATGTTCCTCAGTAGCTCTGAGACTACTGCCGCTCTTCATCATAGTGGAGTGATCTGCACAAGTACTGTTTAAGTGTATTACTCAGTTTAAATGGCGAAAGGGTAGGATGGCAGCAGTGCCTGTAGTTCGTTCTGCTCTTCACTGGACCACTGTTACAGTTATGGTGCAGCCGCTAGTGTAATGTGTTCAGCTTGAGCACAGTGGTTGGGGTCTCCCATAGGGGAATTTTCTCTCAGACCAGAAGGAATGTCAGCTCTCAGAGAAGGGCAGGAAGCCTGCTAAAGTAAAGGCACAGGAAGCTTGCTCCTCATAGTGGCAAGGGATGGCTGGACACATCACATCAGGAACGCATCAGATTCACGTTACATATATAAACGAGGTATGTTGTCTATTGCGAGTCTACCCACAAATAACTCCCACGGCTCTCAATGCAAGCTACACAGACTGTGCAGTCTTATTTCGGGACTCACTTCTGGAGGTTTGACCCGCCTGTACAAATCGAATATATGATGTTACAACGATTTCAATTACAATGCATGGCTTTACCACGCGAATTTTACATCGCTAGAGTCTTTACCACGCAGAATAATAGAACGCAGCATTTTACCACGCATAAATACGTTAGTATTCATCCAGCGTCAATTATGCCCCAAAAAACACTGAAATAAACATAATGAAACGGATAGGCAAAAAAAATATGTCTTCAGTAGTGACATTGTTTGTCTTTTTTCACTTTCACTGACCCTCAAGCAAGATGGCTGAATATTTCGTCAAAGAATATCATTTGTTAATTAGTAATACACGTTTTATTTACACATTCAGTTATCTTTTTAATGTAGATTCCTTAATGTTTTTTGTTGTTTGTTTGGGGGGGAGACCCCCCCAGCCCCCCTTTTTAAAAAAATTTTAATTTTATTTTTTTGGGGGGGGAAACCCCCCCCAGCCCCCCTTTTTTATTTTTTTCCATTTCCACCCATCCCTTTACTACTTATCACCTATTTAATTTATGCGTGAAAACACCTATCAAAATAAAAAAAGGACTTTTCTTTTTACGTACATGCAGAACGTAGGATTGTTCACCGGAACGTTTCTTTCGTGGTAAAGACGATCGTGGAAGGCATACGCGTGGAAAAGACGTTTACGTGGTAAGTGCCTCGTTGTAAACGTTACGCGTAGTAATGCCTTCGTTGTAAATGATGTTTCCCGTACAAATCCAGCACTACACCTGACTGAGCACTGTGGAGGCTCATGATTAGTGGGTGGGACAAGTTGCCAGGCAACAGCAAGGCACTATAACCACCATATCACCAGCATTCTTTCCTCAAGAGGTTTTAGCTACATTTCAAAGAAGAAGTAAGCCTCACAAAGTAAGTATTCAGCCTCGTAGAGCGCACGCACTGCAGTTAACAAATGCTTATTTGTGCAATCACGATATGCTACATCCATTCTGAAACACACTCTTCTGGCTAAAATACTGACTCATTGTGAGTGCGTAATCCGAACCAAAGCAGGAATGTGGCACTTCTCGTGAGTTATTTTTCTTTTCCTCTGGGAACTGCACAGGCTGGGATTGACTGACTGCCACGCCCCCATTGGTTGTATTGGTAAATGTGAGCAGCTATAAACGCACCCATCAATTCCCTCATGTTGCCACCACCTAAGATATCGCTAGTTTGCAGAACGGTTTCAGTTCTTTTTTCTGCACTTCATTTCTTGATATTATGTATTGTCTTCCCAGAGAGTCGTAAATAAACCGAATTTTGCTGGTTAATTTTGAGTAAATAGGAGCTGAGTGATCCTGCCGGAGGACAGTGTGCTGGGAGTTGGAGCTTGTTAGACCTCCAGCAGCTGCTGCCCTCACACCGGAGATAGGAGATCAGCGTGGGTTTAAGCTTGCGTCTTATTTTTTCATATTAAATAAGTATAATTTAATAAACAAAAAACACGCATCCAGAAAAGGAAGAGGAGGAAGTAGGTAGGAGGTTGTGGACAAGGACAACAGGAGGGGGCTGGAGCAAAGGCACATGGGCAACGTGTATCACTCGGTTATAGGAGCGTATCATAAATATACGTAAAAGAATAGAGTGTGGCCGCAGGCAACCAAGAAGTGATGCAGTGCCATTCAAAGTAAAAAAAGTCCCCCGGACAAATGATAAATTAATTAAAGTGTAAAGGCACTTGTGACAGGGGCAGTCACCACTAAAGAGAAAACACACACAAAGGTGGGATAAAGAGTAGTATTTCACCATTAGAAAGAAAACTATTTGGAAAAGGCACAGGAAACAACGAATGGGAAGCGTGGGCGTGGTATATCCACTCAGATGGATTACAGCATGCCTCGCAGAGCAGCGCATGCGCACTGCCTCTAAGCTCGACCTAAAAAATCAGGTGAAGGGCATGTACTGCGGAATGAGTGAGCTCTAATACTTTTTTTAAACAGGCTCAAAGTTTCAACGTCATCCCCTAGACTAATTATGTTAGTATCCTCCCTATATTCATAATGGAAGCTGAAGTTTCTTTGTACAAGGAAATTGTCATAATTGACGGTGTGGAGGGCAGAATATCTGCTAGGGTTCTGCAATCAGTTGGAGGCATTAGTTGGATGGAGAGTGTATTGCGAGTGAAAGGTATAGCTTGCTCAGGTAACCATAACTGCTGAATTTCTATTATTTTGTCCTAGTGAAATCTGAACCTAACTATTACATCCCTGTAACCCTTGTTTTTTTCACTGAATATATATATGAAAAACCCTAGAAATTAACTGAAAAATCAAAGGTTAAAGTAATGTTATAATTGGGTGAAATGTTCTGTAACAACGTAATGTTATAATCCCCAGAAATTCACCATGCACAATTTTGGTATCAAGCATTTCACGGCCAATGTTGCAGTGATATTATTAATTATGTCCTAGAAGATGTCATGAGTGATGACATAAGCGGGGTAATTTGCAATGCATGGCAAGGATGCGTGTTATAGTTACATTATAGCATGAGTTATAATAACTTGAGTTAACTATAACTGGTATATTTCAGTGTTTTTTAGAGTTTAAAACATTATATTGTTCCTGAACAATTCCCCTAACTTAACTTCAATCTTTGGTTTTTCAAGTACATTTCTAGGGTTTTTTAACATAAAGTAATATTTAATTAACATATGTATATTCTACGGTGCATTGCAGGGAGTTGGCTGCAGGGCCTCGCTGTCAGCCATGGGGGTTGACCACAAGGCCTGGCCTGCAGTCAGGTCCTGTGACAACCCCATATAGGTAGTAAGCCCCACACAGTGCAGGGACTTTGGTCATGCACAGTGGGGGGGTTGGTCACATCACTTGCTCTGTGGCTAGGTCCTATGGCCACCCCCGCCCCCACATACAGCCAAGCCCACACTATGCACAGCCCTTGGCCATGCATGATATAGGGTTGGCGACAGAGACTGCCAACCCCACTCAGCACATGGCGTTTAGCCGTGCACCGTGTGGTGTTGGCCACAGGGCCTGGCCTTGAGACACAATCCCCTAGGGCCTTCTTTTTTTTTATAGAGGAGAAGGGCTAAGTGGCACCCTCCCTGAAACTAATATGACCTTGGGGACCCCATCCCCCAGGGCCATCTATAGTTTAAAGAGGAGGGGAATCGCGTAGTTGCCTCTCCTGCGTTCTCTTCCTCGCTTCTTGGGGGAAACATGAAGCAGGGATCACCAGGGTTCCCACGCTTCCTGCAGCCGCAATGCAGCATTGTGATTGGTCTGAGAACCGTGACATGGCACTCAGCCAGGGGCTGGAGGGGTGGGTATGTTCTCCACACAGGTTGTAATGCCGCCTGCATGGAGAACATGCTACAATCACTCATGCTCACATAGGGAGTGCAAACCGCTCCTCCCCCTTCCCTGAGCACAGACCCACGCCACAAAGATGCGGTAATTTAAAGAAATTCAGTGATAATAACCTTGAGTTAGCATTTTATTTCTTTTTTACACAGCATAACACAGTGGGGCAACGCTCCTCTGCCTTAGCAGAGGAGCCACCACTGGCTATCACTCATTGTAAGGCCTGTAAATTTCATCCGAGTGCCAATTTTGGACCATCTAATTACCTCATCCTGTAAAACTGCATTGATTGGGGATGAAATCTGTTCAGTTTTATAGAGACTTAATGCAGATAAACTCATTTTCTCAGTTCTTTTCTCCAGTACTCTCTAAAAGAAAAATGCAATTCGAAGTTGAAGCATAAAATAAAGTGAGGGGAATAGTTTTTCTGGTAATGGCAGAGTCTCACTGCTGGAATCCCACCACCTGAGTTTAAGGACAACTCATTCCACAGTAGAGCTAAAGAATAAATGACTGTGCTACGAGAAAATCCATCAATTTTAATCGAATCACTTTCCATACCATATATGAACAAGAGCACCTTTGAACTTACGATGTGCTGCATTATATGCAGTGGAGCCCAGCATTATATCACTTTTTCCATTCAGACTTATATTGGGATACATTACGTCTCAGAACGTTTGCAGTATAGAGAAAGATTTTAAGATATTGCAATGACATCCATTATAAGAGTGATAAAGGCTAGACAATGTGCCAAATGGAAGCAACACTAATGTGTTTTTTGAAGAGTCTGTAAGCCAAGTAGTTTTAATCTAAATACTGAGGTGAAAAGTCAACTATTGCAACATTTCAATACTGGAGTGTGTGAACAAACATATTCATTTTTTACTTCCATGAAATACTGTGCCATGAAGATGAAGTTCATATATGTTTGTAAAGTAGTTTATTTAATGTCAATTAATATGATGACCACATTCTTTGGGATTTTTGTAACCATGTCTATTAAGTAAGAAAGAGAAGTGACAAGAAAATGGAGTATAGGCTACTGTAGTTCATAAAATAATATTTTGAATATCATTTCGTAATCAACAAAAAGATGCTCATTTGTGTATTGCATTTGGCTAACTCGACTTTCATTTAAAAAGTTCAAAGAAATATTAAAAGATATGAATCAATTTTTAATTACAAATGTTTTTGAATAAATAAAGGAATGCAATTTTTTTGTGCGTTTACTTACTATCATTACAATAGACAAGAGATAAGTACTATCCAATTTAAACAAATAAAGGTAACATAAATGTTAGTCGTGCATTACAAATACTACAAAGACAATAGCTCCCACAAGAGGCAGATAACAAACGTAAGAAACCAAATTAAGGGATTAAGCTTCTTCTCAGCTGCCAAGTCACTTAACAAATCTGCCCTTCAGTATACTAGATGCTCCGTTAGGTAATAGAATTAACGGTTGGCTGCAGGTACGGATGTCCATGGTGATAAGGAACATTTGGGAATGGGAGGTACCCATGTGAAAAAACTCACGTCAGTTGGAGAGGTTGGAGAAGAATTTGTAAAGTGTTGTGCTTTGTGGCAGTGCCAGCTTGTGTAGGGCGTTCCACCGGGCGGTGACGTGGGGCGGGGCAGGGTGGGGGGGGTGTAAGATATGGGAACAGACGATTACAGGTAAGTAACGTAAAAAATAAATAAAACGAATTTCGTTGCGCGCACTGCAACGCCAAATGCGATGCAGCGCGCGCAACAAAATTGGTTTTATTTATTTTTTACGTTACTTATCCAGTATTAGGGTATCTTTCATAGATTCACATGCCTGAATCATTCCCCGTCGTCGAGGCGGGAGTCCCACGGTAAATAAAATATATAATAGCAGTGCCTAAAATTTCTTGTAGTAGGCTGGAAAAGCCTAAAGGCCTAACTAGGCCTCAAAACTTAGCAGCCTATCTACATCATTATGTAAAAAGACCTGAAATATTAGCCTCAGCCAATCAGCTGTCCTCACCCTCTAGAACCTTCCCTGCTCAGGCAGTTCTCCTCAGATTTTCACCGCACTTCGTGTGTAAGGGAGTCTCCCTGAGTGCCTACTCAGTTTTTTGGATTTTCAAGCTTAAAATGTCTGAAAGGAAAGCTCTTTTCAAACCCTGTGGAACCTGCTTCAAGAAGAGAGTCCATGTGGATGACAAGCACTCGGATTGTATTTATTGTCTACACCCTTCACATGTGGTGAAGGAATGTAGAATTTGCCGTACCTTCCCTCAGAAAACCATCAGGGATAGGGAGGCAAGGGTTCTTTTGTGGCTGAAGTCTTCATCCACTGATGAGGAGGACAAAGCCTCAACTTCTAGCAAGATAGCTAGATCCACGGACAATGCTTCTCCTGAGAGAAAGAAAATGTTGAAATCCTCTCAGAAAGCTTCAGAACCCTCTAAGAGTGCATCGGCTTCTTCACATGTGAGTACTACCCAGACCAAAACTTTAACTCTGGTGTCTGTACCTACCACTACTTGGACTTCTACCTCCTCTTCTACTTCTGTGGTTACCACTTCAGCTATCACTTCACCTTTGATGTCTGTTACACCTTTGATATCGAAAACCAAGTCACAGTCTTTGAAATCCTTCTCTACGAAGGCTCCATCGTCTAAAACGTCTGCTCCGTCGACGACCGCACGGCCGTCGTCGACGAAAACATTGTCTCCAAAAGATTCGTCGTCAAAGACATCATCGACGACCTCGTCGACGAAGATCTCGTCGACGAAGACGCCAACATCGGACACGTCGACGACGGCGTCGTCAACGAGAGCACCATCGACGACCCCGACGACGAAGGGATCGTCGACGAAGACACCATCGACGGCCCCGTCGACGAGGGACTCGTCGACGAAGACACCATCGACGGGCCCGTCGACGAGGGACTCGTCGACGAAGATACCATCGACGGCCCCGTCGACGAGGGACCCGTCGACGAAGATACCATCGACGGTCCCGTCGACGAGGGACCCGTCGACGAAGATACCATCGACGGCCCCGTCGACGAGGGACCCGTCGACGAAGACGCCGGCGACGGTCTCAACGACGAGGGACCCGCCGATGACAGCCTCGTCGATGACGGCGTTATCGACACTCTCAACATCGAAGGACTCGTCAATGACAATACCTTTGACGGCCTCGTCGACGGCAAAATCTTTAGCGTTGACAGCGCCGTCGACGGAGAATCCGTTTACTGGGGCTTCTGCTCATCGGCTGCACGGTTCCCCGCCAGCAAAGATACAATTCACTCATTTCCAAATGAAAACTTACAAAAGGCAGGATTATTCACATATATCTCCGCTCTTGCCATCGCACATTTTGGAGACATACCTGCAAGGAGAGTCAGAAGAAGGAGAAGAGGATGATGACCCCTTTGGGATTGCCTGTCACCCTTCTCAATTGCATATTAAACTTCAAGAGGATGATGAAGAGGAGTTTCAGGAGCAATATACGCATGACGTCTACTCCACTCCATATCAGTCACCTCGTTCTAGACTTCCTCGGTCTGAGGACACAACACATTTGCCTACTTCCTTAATACAGGACTTGCAAGCTATGTTGGCAGATTATCGACAGAGATTTCCACCCACTGAGGGTGCGCCCGCTGGGTCATCTGCTCCGGCTACTGTGCCACGACCTCCGTCGCCAAGAGCTCCTTTGTCTCCACAGCCACGTACTTCACCAATTCCTCAGGTTGTGGACAGTTCGTCCTCTGATGGTGACGAAAGTAGAGAGGAGGGAGAATTACCGGATAACACTCCAGTGGACCCTTGGGAGGATTATGTCATCCCTACACCTTCTCCGCCTCCTCCCCGTCCTTCAGACTCTCCGCCTGAAGATATTGGGGGTTTTCACAATATTATGCAGAGAGCTGCTAATAGATTTCAATTGGTTGTCACAGTTGAGCAGTCGGACTGCTTTTTACATGACTTTAAGGAAGGGTATCGGAGAGTGATCAGAGCCATACCTATTATTGACTATATATGGAAGGAAGGCCTCAATATAATGAAAACACCAGCCTCCATTCCAGCAGTTTTACAAAGGATTGATAAAAAGTATCGAGCACCATCCGATACACCTGCTTGTTTGATCGGCCATCCTCGACCGGATTCGGTCATTTCTCAGGCGGCGCAGCAAAAGTCCAAGAATCCTTCTGCTCCCATCTCAACGCCACCTGACAAGGAGGGAAGAAGGCTTGACGCCATTGGGAAGAAATTTTCTGCAAACGCAGCAGCATCCATTAAAGCAGCTAATTCCTTAGCTATCCTGGCTCGATATGACAGGCAAATGTGGTCTGAGCTCTCGGAATATCTTGAGCTGATCCCGGAGGATCAACAGATGGATGTACGCAGAATTGTGCAGGAAGGTGAAAGGGCGGCCTCAGAAATTATTGATTGCGCCCTAGACATTTCTAATACCAACTTTCGACAACTGGCTGGAGCAATTGTCCTTAGACGTCAGGGTTGGCTCAAGGCTACCACCTTTAGACCTGAGGTCCAAACCAAGATCTTGGACATGTCTTTCGATGGTGAGTCCTTGTTTGGAAAGCACATTGATGACGCTTTATTGGCTATTAAAACCGATACCGATAGAGCGAAATCTCTGGGAACCCTGCAATACAAGAGGGGGTCCTTTAGAGGTGCAAGAGGTCGTGGTTACTCCTCCAGAGGAAATTATTCAAACCAACAAAATCGACAGTATCAATCTTCCTACAACAAACCATACTACCAATCTTCTAACCGGCAGCCTGCTTCTGGTTCTTTCTCTCGGCAAGGAGGACAACGGCGCTCAGGCAATCAAAGGAGAGATTCTAACAAGCGCCAATGAGCTTTGCCGGATGTCGGCCACTCCTCTTTCCCTTCCCGTGGGCGCCAAGATTTCCGCCTTTTACCATCAATGGAGGAAGATAACTTCAGATCAGTGGGTCCTGGATTTGGTCAGCAAGGGACACACTTTGGAGTTTTTGCAGAAGCCTCCAACAACGCCGCCCAGGGGTCCCCCTCCCCCTCGCCTGCGCTTACTCTTCAAAGAAGCCTTAAAGATGCTACACAAGAACGCAATAGAACTAGTCCATCCTTCTCAGAAAGGGCTGGGCTTTTATTCACGTTTCTTCCTTGTGGAGAAAAATTCAGAAGAGTGGCGTCCAATATTGGACCTGCGCAAACTCAACAAATATCTAAAGAAACAGAGTTTCCGCATGGTAACGTTGAAGGACATTCTGAATTGTCTAAACGAAGGAGACTTTCTGGCTTCTCTGGATATGCAAGACGCATATTTTCACATCCCTATTCACCCCAACCACCGCAAATTCCTAAGATTTCAAGTGGCCGGCGTCCATTTCCAATTCAAAGTCCTCCCATTCGGCCTCAAATCGGCCCCCAGAATCTTCACGAAATGCCTAGCTCCAGTGGCTGCAATGCTGAGGTCCCTGGGACTCCAGGTGTTCCCATACCTCGACGACTGGCTGTTAAAGGGTCCCACCAGTCATTCGACCATGGAGGCAGTCAACAAAACACTTTCACTGTCCTCGAACCTAGGATTGACCCTCAATTCTCAAAAATCTCAGCTCCACCCTCATCAACGACTGACTTTTCTGGGTGCAGTCTTGGACACATGCCAGTGCAAGGCATACTTGACACAGGAGCGTCAAAACAAGCTCGTCAAACTGGCAAAACAAATATCCGCAAAAAAGTCACTTTCAGTTCGGATGTATGCTTCCCTTCTGGGGATGTGTTCAGCTGCGATCAATCTCATTCCTATGGCAAGACTCAGAATGAGACCGTTGCAGGAAGAGTTGCTTCGTCAGTGGAAGCAGGTCGAAGGATCATTCGACGACCGCATCAAAGTCACTGTCAAAATGAAACAGGCTCTTCTCTGGTGGTCGAAGACACACAACTTGTCGCAGGGCCTCACCTTCCTCCAAGAGATTCCGGACTACACTCTGACTACGGATGCGTCCATGGAAGGTTGGGGAGGTCACCTTCAGGACCTTCAAATCCAGGGAAGATGGTCTCATCAGTACCAACAGATGCACATCAACATATTGGAACTCAGGGCCATTTTTCTTTCCCTGCAAGCTTTCCTACCAAGGATCGTGAATTCGTCCGTCCTGGTGCGCACGGACAATACCACCAGCATGTTCTACATAAACAAACAGGGAGGAACGAAATCTCTTACCCTGTCACTGCAAGCTCAGGAAATGTGGGAATGGGCCTTACAGCACAACATATCCCTCAAAGCAGAGCATGTTCAAGGGATTCGGAACTCTCTAGCAGACAGTCTCAGCAGAACTTTTGTGGACTGTCACGAATGGGAACTCGAACAACAGCAAGTAGACACAGTCTTTCGCCTTTGGGGGAGACCAACGCTAGATTTGTTTGCCACGCAGCAAAACAGCAAGTGCCTGTTTTATGCCAGCAGGTTCCCAGGACGGGGGTCAAGAGGAAACGCCCTCCTCATGAGATGGACCGGAATGTTTGCGTACGCTTATCCTCCGATTCCGCTCATTCCGAAAGTTCTGCAAAAGATGAAGAGGGAACACTGCACTCTCATTCTCATTGCTCCACGTTGGCCGAGACAATATTGGTTTCAAGAGCTTCTCCTGCTGTCTCAACAGCCTCCGTTTCGGCTCAAACCGACTATATCGATGCTGACAAGAGAGGACGGTCAGATTCAACATCCAGATCCTCAATCGCTGCACTTGCACGCTTGGCTCCTGATTTCCTAGAGTTCAAAGACCTAAACATTCCCTCGGAATGCAGGAAAATCTTGTCGCAAGCACGTGCACAAAGTACCATCAAAACATACCGTTTCAAGTGGAAGAGGTTTTGTTCATGGTGTGGAGATAATGATGTTCATCCGCTGCAGGCTCCTCCTGAAGCCATCCTTCCATACCTGCTTTCTCTGGCTAAATCAGGTCTAGCTTTTTCTTCCATTAAAGTACATCTGGCAGCAATCTCCAGATTCAGGAAGCACTCCAACAAACCATCCTTATGTTCTTCCTCCTTGATCAAACAATTCCTTAAAGGTCTCTTCAGAGTTTTTCCTCCAGTTCGTCCTCCTCCTCCGGAATGGGATCTTAATGTAGTCCTTTCCCAACTTCTTAAAAGGCCCTTTGAACCAATCCATAAAGCGGAACTGAAATTTCTGACTTGGAAAGTTGCAATTCTGTTGGCTCTTACTTCTGCTCGCAGAGTTAGTGAAATACAGGCGTTCACTATTACTCCCCCTTTTCTGCAGTTCTCTAAGGACTTTGTTACACTTAGGACCAACCCTAAATTCATTCCTAAAGTGCCAACTCAATTCCACATTAATCAACCGGTCAAACTTAGAACCTTTTTCCCGGATCCGAAAACTCCTGCAGAAAGGGTTTTACATTCTCTAGATGTCAAAAGATGTCTGAAATTCTATCTGCAAAAGACAAAAGACATGCGTAAATCTACACAACTGTTTGTTGCCTATGGAAGACCCACCTTCGGTCAAGCTGTCACAAAAGCAACTATTGCCAGGTGGTTGTCCTCCACAATTACCTTCTGTCACGACAAGGCCAATAGACCTTTATCAAGGAAGGTCAAAGCTCATTCCACGAGAACAGTGTCGACCTCTACGGCCCTTTTCGCTGGAGTGACTCTAGAGAACATTTGCCGAGCTGCTACTTGGAAAAGTGTGCACACTTTTACCGAACATTACTGTCTGCAGTCGGCAGTTCAAGATGACACAGCTGTTGGTGATGCAGTGCTGCAACATCTTCTTCACTAAGGTTGGAAAGATTATATATTTTAAACTTTACATATTTATAATGCTGTCCTATCTGTTATATTCGAAGGTTTTGATGCATATGTTATGTTGACATGTTTTGTACTCTATTACCTTCCTGGTTGTGTGGGGATTGATTTATATTTTCTTTGTCTCCCACCTTCCTCTATCGACAGACATGATGTTACTGCTTGCTATTCTGATTCAGGCATGTGAATCTATGAAAGATACCCTAATACTGGATAAGAAAACGAGTTACTTACCTGTAACTACGGTTATCCAGTATTGGTATCTTTCATAGATTCACATGCACCCACCCTCCTCCCCGGTAGGGCAGTTCTGGCTATGGATACTACTTCTCACTTGTGCTGGGAAAATCTGAGGAGAACTGCCTGAGCAGGGAAGGTTCTAGAGGGTGAGGACAGCTGATTGGCTGAGGCTAATATTTCAGGTCTTTTTACATAATGATGTAGATAGGCTGCTAAGTTTTGAGGCCTAGTTAGGCCTTTAGGCTTTTCCAGCCTACTACAAGAAATTTTAGGCACTGCTATTATATATTTTATTTACCGTGGGACTCCCGCCTCGACGACGGGGAATGATTCAGGCATGTGAATCTATGAAAGATACCAATACTGGATAACCGTAGTTACAGGTAAGTAACTCGTTTTCTTACCTGTAATCGTCCGTTTCCCGTATTTTACACGCCCCCACCTTGCCCCTCCCCCGCCCCACATCAGTGGAACGCCCTACACGAGCCGGCACTGCTTTGTGGTACATCCCACTTGCACTGACACACAGCCTTTTGAAAGTATTCGTATCAGTAGAACACATTGGTTAATACAAGTGTGTTGTATGAGCCAGGTACCTCTGAGCTTTGTTGCAGGCAAACCTTAGCCCTCTGAATCCAACATTTTGATTTCCAGTGTTATGCACTGTGAGCAACCACGGCCTGTGCAGGTAAGAGCGGTGGGACCGGAAGGTGGGGGGATTTCGGCAGATGATGACAAGGGAAAATTAATTATTTATTTAATTTTCCCTCCTGGTCGTCTGTCGAATCCCCCCCAACATTGCCAAACCACCCCACCACTATTACTTGCAGCTGACTGTGAGCAAATGCTACAGGAAACCTCTTAGTAGTCTATATACAGAGAAAGTTCATTACATGGTAGTACACTGAAATACATTCCTGTCTCCTGGAATGACACATTCTGTAATTCGTGGGGGGCAAATCAAAAGAAATTACTATGAGTCACTGTGAACAGATTTGTGTCCACCCTACCTGAACCCTTACGTTTGAGTAAAATATTTAGAAATATGACTTTCAAAAGTAATCTCATATCATAAATGACGTGAGGCAGTAGACAGAAACATAACTTCAAGAATTCAAAATTCTGTACATTTTTGATGGGGTATCTGATAACTTGCAATAATATCTACACGAGGCTATCAAATCACGAATCGTTTTCAGTTGGGTTTGCATAACCCAAACTTGAGTAATTTACCGTGAATGCAGACAGTCACACACCAGTCATTTTTATTTTGGTAAAGTCTCTTTTTCAGGTGAGTAATTGGCTAGTCCTAAATATCAAGCACTTGTCAAGAAGCATTTCCAAATCTAATAAACGGCCTATCGAAGAGGTTATAATAGTTTATGAAAAGTGACATTTTAATTGGATACATATGATTTCTCTTGTAAGCAAAGTAACCTGATAAGTCTCTCTAGCATACAGTACATTAAACCATGTTGAGTCCTGGCACTAAAAGGCGATCTCAGACAAATAACTATACTGTTGTAGGTTCTTTTTATTGCACTTTCGAAGGGCTGAACCTTTCTACTAAGGCGCATATAATGCATTCACTGTGTACAATATGATACTCCATATTAATAAACAAAATAATCGAAACGCATAAAACCCTGTGATCCTTGTTCAATGTATTGCTTTGTATTGCTTTGTGGGCTATGACCCTAGCCCACAAAGCCCTGCATGCCAATGGTGCAAAATACCTCCAGAAGAGGCTGGATTTTTACCGGCCTGCACGATCCTTAAGATCGGAATCATTGGCTCTGACGGTGGTGCCACGTATAAAGAGGGCCCGACTGGGCGGTCGGTCCTTTAGATTCCTTGCCCCTCAACTTTGGAACTCCCTGCCACTGTCTCTGCGGGCTACATCTAACTTACTTGCCTTTAGGAAGGGTCTAAAGACTTGGCTGTTCTCTGGTTAGTGTGCTTTCCCCTTTTAGGTTTCTGTTTCACTGTTATGTTTTCCAGTCTCTTTCAAGGTCTGGAGCACAAAGCGCCGGGACACTCCTTTGGAGTAGCCGTTGCGCTATAAAAGTCCCATATATAACAAGTCCCATATATATATAAAATATAAAAAACACAAGTGATGCATGGCTTGATTGCAGAGACGACCTGCTAGCGGATTTTTGTTATGATTATGTCATTCATTAGCAAAGAAAGGACTTAGAGCATCTGCAGAAGACAGCCGAAGGTAAGTACCGCGGTAGTTTTATGTATGAGTTCTCACTCCACTATATTGATTGAGCATAACTCTGCAGGGGGAACTTCTGTCTCCACCTGAAGTTTTCCTTTGCTCCTTCTGTCACCATTGTGCAATCTGTAGCATATATTGTCTGTCTGTCTGTCTGTCTATCTATCTATCTATATTTTTATGTATCTGTCTATCTATCCGTTTATCCATCTCTTCCAGTGTAGCTGTCTATTCATCGATCTGGCATTTTTCCATATTTTTCTGTTATCAGCCCAGTCCAGTTTAACTATCAAGCCAGCTGCAATTTGTGAGCTGTCTGGAAATCCATCGATCTCTATCCAGGGAACTGCAGGGTTACATGAGGAGCAAGTTGTTCCTAAAATGTATCTTGCTAAGGATGCCAAGGGTGAATTTTAATGAGAGTCTCTCTTAAGTAGAGCACTCTTTTATCAACGGGTTAAACTTCACATGCCACTAAATCGAGGCGAACATGTATAGCACAGTGACACGTTGGTAGATTAGAATGTGGATAAAAGCATCTGTGTTGTGTGCTCTCACTACATCAATGAAATCACAATCAGGGTACATAAAAAACAAACTGCACACGTGAAACCACTTTCATTAATGTTTCCTGCGATATTCGGAGAATCAAGAGCCGAAGAGCAAAACATCTGAAGGAATCAGAAGAATATTGAACCCGTCCTAAATTAGGAATCAAAGCATCTATTGCAAAAAACAACAAGCATTAGAAATGCAATCGGGCTCGGATTTATTTGATTTTGAGCTAATGGTATTGTAAATGGCAATGTGTTTTCCTCATGTGTGATGGAGTGTGTGCATGTGGTGTGTAGTGGTATTATGTGAGTTGTATTGTAATTTTACCAATGGTGTCATGCTGTGCTTTACATGAATATGTTTAAAAGTAAAGTGTATCATACTGCGATTAGTACAAAAGTTAATTGTGGATGCGTTAACAATTGATGCGTGCACTGATGGCTGTTGGTGTGTGTGTTTGGTAAAAGAGTGCACTGGCGCCTGGAGGTGTGTGTGCCTAGTGGAAGGGTGCACTGACGGCTGGTGTATGTGTGCTTAGTAAAACAGTGCACAGATGGCTGATGGTGTGTGTGTTTGGTGAAAGAGTGTACTGACGGTTGCTGGTGAGTGCGCCTTGTAAAAGAATGCACTGACGGATGCCTGGTGTTGTACGCCTGATGGTGTTTGTGCTTGGTGAAAAAGTGCATTGATGGCTGGTGGTGTTTGGCCCTGGTGAAAGGGTGCACTGATGGCTGGTGTTATGTTGTTGTGTGTGTGTTTGTGTGTGTGTTTCTGTTTGTAGTGGTGAGTGTGTGGGGGTGAGTCTGTAGGGGTGAGTCTGTGGTAGTGAGTGTGTTGTGGTGAGTGGTGATGAGTGTGTGGTGGTGAGAGAGTGGTGTGTGTGTGTGTGTGTGTTATGTGTGTATCGTGTATGATTGTGTGGTGCGTATATGGTGTGACATGCTGTCTTCAGTATTCGACTTAACTATGTCTATAGATTGTTCTAACAACACACTGATATAAGGCATAAGACAACAAATGTTTAGTTTTAAAAACATGTGAAGTTACAGAAAGTAGAAAAAACAGACTCTCAAACACTCTTGGCCTCATAAAAGTGAAGAGGACATCTGTTTTCTGTTAATTACTTCTAATCTCGTCTTGTCAGAGTAGTGTCACATTCCTGCCCTCTTCCCTGGCCTCATGCTTCATGGAGACGGGAAAACAGATTTGAAGCTTTGTTTTCCCACTAACACAGGGACCTATTTAAAAAAAGCATTTGCAATACAATGGTTTCGCCTTGGAAAAGTTAGAGTTATTGGCATTGTAAATGACACAATTTTTATTTATGTGTTGGTTTTGAAAACAGATAAATAAATGGCAGTCATTTACATTGCCATTAGCTTACTCTCTGCAGTCACTCTGCACTCTCTAGCACTCCCTAGCACTCCCTACTCACTCTGCACTCTCTAGCACTCCCTAGAACTCCCTACTCACTCTGCACTCTCTAGCACTCCCTACACACTCTGCACTCTCTAGCACTCCCTAGCACTCCCTACTCACTCTGCACTCCCTATGCACTCTGCACTCCCTATGCACTCTGCACTCCCTATGCACTCTGCACTCCCTATGCACTCTAAACTCCCTATGCACTCTAAACTCCCTATGCACTCTAAACTCTGCACTCTCTATGCACTCTGCACTCCCTATGCACTCTGCACTCCCTATGCACTCTAAACTCCCTATGCACTCTAAACTCCCTATGCACTCTAAACTCTGCACTCCCTATGCACTCTGCACTCCCTATGCACTCTAAACTCCCTATGCACTCTGCACTCCCTATGCACTCTGCACTCCCTATGCACTCTGCGCTCCCTATGCACTCTGCGCTCCCTATGCACTCTGCACTCTGCACTCCCTATGCACTCTTCACTCCCTATGCACTCTGCACTCCCTATGCACTCTGCACTCCCTATGCACTCTGCGCTCCCTATGCACTCTGCGCTCCCTATGCACTCTGCGCTCCCTATGCACTCTGCACTCTGCACTCCCTATGCACTCTTCACTCCCTATGCACTCTGCACTCCCTATGCACTCTGCACTCCCTATGCACTCTGCACTCCCTATGCACTCTGCACTCCCTATGCACTCTGCACTCCCTATGCTCTCTGCACTCCCTATGCACTCTGCACTCCCTATGCACTGTGCACTCTTCACTCCCTATGCACTGTGCACTCTTCACTCCCTATGCACTGTGCACTCTGCACTCCCTATGCACTATGCACTACCTATGCACTCTGCACTATGCACTCCCTATGCACTCTGCACTATGCACTCCCTATGCACTCTGCACTATGCACTCCCTATGCACTCTGCACTATGCACTCCCTATGCACTCTGCACTCCCTATGCACTCTGCACTCCCTATGCACTCCCTATGTACTCTGCACTCCCTATGCACTCTGCACTCCCTATGTACTCTGCACTCCCTATGCACTCTGCACTCCCTATGCACTCCCTATGCACTCTGCACTCCCTATGCACTCCCTATGCACTCTGCACTCTCTATGCACTCCCTATGCACTCTGCACTCTCTATGCACTCTGCACTCCCTATGCACTCTGCACTCCCTATGCACTCTGCACTCTGCACTTCCTATGCACTCTGCACTCCCTATGCACTGTGCACTCTTCACTCCCTATGCACTCTGCACTATGCACTTATGCACTCTGCACTATGCACTCTGTTAGACGGGGACCTGGAGGGTCGGCCGAGCACAAGGGGAGAGGCCTCCGGTGAGGGCCGTCTCCAGCGATCGTACAGACAAGTAACCTCCCCCCCACAGATGGACACCACACGAAGATCAGATTAACACCTTTTATAGGCAGCTCTTGAAGGAAGGTAGTACGATACAAGGAGATCAGGACACGATGATCCTCTCAATTCTAGTCTCTAGCAGGGGAAGGGGGTAGCGGGACAGTCTTGGTACCTACGGGTACTGAGGTGAAACGGCGGTAGCTCACAATCCTCGAGCTCGGTGGTCGGACGGGTCGGACCGCGGCAGCAGGTCCCGAAGAGATCGTAGGTGGCAACGGGCCGCGGCAGCGCCAGCAGGTCCCAACGAAGATGGAAGTTACAACGGGCCGCGGCAGCGCCAGCAGGTCCCACGAGGATGAAGGTTGCAGAAGGCCGCGGCAGCGCCAGCAGGCAGGACGATAGTTCACAAGGCAGGGCTGCGGCAGCGCCAGCAGTCCGTCAAGGATGAGTTCTTCTCGGTGTCTCTCGACTCCAGGATACAACTGCCTTCCTGCTCTGGGGCTCCTCGGTTATAGGTCTGGCGCCCTTTGATGTCCGGACCCTCGCACTGGGAGGTCGGGAGGTCCGGGATGAGGGAGTCCAGACACCCAGCAGGGGGGTGGAGCCAGCACCCGGGGAGGCTGGGGGCGATCGGCACCTGGCGGGGGAGAGCCATCGACACTTCTTTCTCCCATTAGCCTGCCAAGTGGTCCGTTCACCTCCTGGATGGATGGTGGTGCCGGGATGGCGGGGCCTGGCCGGGCCCAGGGTTGGGGTCGAGCTGAGGCCACGCGACCGCGTGGTGCAGTGTCCAAGATGGCGGCTGGGCCGGGCAGTGGGGCTGCCGGGGGCCCGGGCCCGTGACACAGAGATATCCGGGAGCAGGCGTCCCGGAGGGGACGGGTTGCGGGTTGCTTCTGCGGGTAGCCCCCGGAGAGCCGGTGTCTGGGCCCTGTCATGCGGGGAGGGAGCGAGCCCTTCGTGGGGCCTGTCCAACACACTCCCTATGCACTCTGCACTCCCTATGCACTCTGCACTCCCTATGCACTCTGCGCTCCCTATGCACTCTCCACTCTGCGCTCCCTATGCACTCTGCACTCCCTATGCACTCTGCAGTCCCTATGCACTCTGCACTCCCTATGCACTCTGCACTCCCTATGCACTCTGCACTCCCTATGCACTCTGCACTCCCTATGCACTCTGCACTCTGCACTCCCTATGCACTCTGCACTCCATATGCACTCTGCACTCCCTATGCACTCTGCACTCCCTATGCACTCTGCACTCCCTATGCACTCTGCGCTCCCTATGCACTCTGCGCTCCCTATGCACTCTGTACTCCCTATGCACTCTGCACTCCCTATGCACTCTGCACTCCCTATGCACTCCCTATGCACTCTGCACTTCCATAATTTTTGAGTAATTTTGAGTGACATTTCAGTGACACTTTCTCACCAGCAAAATAAATCAATGAAGAAGAGGGAAACATAAAAATACCATAATTTAACCCACTCATGGTCATTGAAATGTCACTCAAAATTATTCAAAAATTATGAAAATGTCACACATACCTATCCTCCACGTTGCCTTCACGCAACAATCATTGCCGTGAATGGGCAGTCGATGACGTTTTCCTATGGGTTTCAGTGACTCGCCCTCTGCCTTTTGCAAACTTCAGCACGAACAATCTCCCTACGTCCCGTGCCTGGAGCACCTAATCTAGAAATACACACATTGCCACCTCGGAAATTAGCTTTGCTAATTGCCATCATGTCATCGGTTAACCTTCCCACTGAGCGCCTCCGAAACAAACAAAAGTTTCAGCATCAAAAGGATTTTAAATAACTTGCTGTTTACCCGCTGCACGCTTTTATTATTACTTATTTCAGCACAACAGCTTTTTCACATCCCCCGACCAGTATCTACTTCCACTTGACCGATATTACATTGGGTATTAAGTTGGCTTTATTCAGAGCTGCTTCCGTTACTGTACCCTGTACTCTAGTATCCCTGCAGTAAAGCAGCGTGTCTCTGCTTCAACAGTGAAACGTTAATGCACATTACTAAAATGTAATAGAGTCGGGGTGTGGGTGAGTGTGCCGTGCACGGGCCTGGGCGCGCCTAACAAAAAGACATTACACGCTGCAGACGAACGCGCGCCTGATACATGCAATGCAATGCTGAATGGTGAACGCGCTCCCACCATCTGGATTGCATTTGGAGGAGCACCCTGACAGCTCCTAATTAAAATTAATGGACTGCCGTGCGCGAAACCGCACAGAAAATGGCAACAATGGCGGACGAAAATTACATATAGCCTATCGCGTCAAGGCTACTAAAAAGACAGCACAGCGAACACGAATCACTATGCAGATGCCATGAAAAAAAGCTCGCGCACTAAGGAATGTTTCTGGCCCGAGCCCTAAAGAAACTTTTTTTTTCTTTTTTTTTCTTTAACAATAGGAGCTCGGAGCCGGCCGAGCCCTAAAAAGACATACCATGTAACACCTAAGTAAAAGGGTCAGTCATCATGGGAGGTTACAAATGAAGACAAGACAGTACTAAGGAGGGACTAACAAGCCTATTAACGAATCAGAAGCCAGCATTTACGAAGGACAATGACACAAGCCAATGACAAATATAGGGAGCGTGGGCGGGGCTTCTATTCCATACTCCAATACAGCATGCTGCAGAGCAGCGCATGCGCTGCCCAGGCTCCACCTACAAAGAGGAACACCACTCCCAGAAAGGAAAGGAAAACCATGGAGAGCACAACCTACTCTGCACTGATCTATGAACCTTAAGAGCTCGCTCACCCGCCTGAAGAAGATGGCGCTTCAAAAAGACTTTCATGAGACATTACTATAGAGATTGGATAGTTTATAAAAAGAATAACGATGCTATTCTTTTTTTTTGTAAAAGAATATCTGTGAGTAAATGTGAACAACAATTAGCTCATTATTTGGAAAGAACGAAACATTTGCTGAAAAACAAGAGATTACCATGTGCGTCTAGATTACCATGTGAATTAATAAATTAAAAATTTGAAAAAAAGCATCGATCATTAAAAGCCTGGTAACTCTTGGAATCTAATACGGGAGGTTATTCATTCCAAAATGGCTACTGCCGTTAACTACAAACTTCGCTACAAATCCCTGACGCACCTTTATTGGTAAAACATACTGCAAGAGCATTGACGAGGACGAACTAAAAATTGTACCAATCAACAATGTCTAGCAAGAGTAGCCTGTGTGCGGCCTCACGTGATTGGTCCGTAAAAGTGAAGACGCCTACAAAGCTAAGTGTAGAAGAGGAAAGGCTTCCCTGATTGGACTCCTAGTATAGCTTCGTATTCGGGACTGTTCCCAATTAAAAGGATACTCTTTCGTGACTAATCGCGCAATACAGCGTGCGTAGGCTCTCGTGAATGTTTTTAATCAGGCAAAACGGAAGCCGCAGTGTTTCGTATTAGCTAAGCTTGGCTATGGCCAGGCTGCTCAAGCGAGTACTCGGCCAACAGGAACGGGCGTCTCCGGAGGACCGACCCTGCCTCTTGTTGGGGGAGTGTAGCTCCGGGAAGACCTCACTGCTGCTGGCGGCCGCTCTCAGCTCGTCTGCAGAAGAGGGTCGGAGGACAGTGTTTATTTCGCGAAGCCCACTGCAGAGGCTTCCCGAGAGCGCGCGAGACCCACTTAGCCTGAAGGTGCGCAGGGGTATTTCAGAGCCCGGTCCCTTCGTTTAATACGTTTATGACATTGGCGGGAGGGTTAAACGCGAGGAAAGAAAAGTCACTTCGTATTTTACATAAAGTGTGTTTCTGGGTGGCACTGCCATTAATATGTCCCGTTCTTTGGAGGAGCAGGTGTAGTGGTTCTGGGGCCCACTGAACGCTGGTTATTGCTACAATCAGAGTTTAAACACGCTACTTTCTTTGTAATAGGGACTATGACCCACTGGATTGCCACTGCGTAAAAATGCTATATTTTATATATATATATATTTTAATAGGAAGCTGCATTTTTTTGTTAATTGTTTTTTCGTAGTATTAAACGACTACACACAGTCAAATAACCCAACTTCTGGGTCATCACAAACAGTTGGTTTATGATGAAATATTTTACTTCTGAGATCACTACCACTTTATCAGGGAGAGTAAATGTGTGGGTAACAATAATAAGGCAATGCAGATTAGAAAAAAACATTTAAGTAATAGAAACATTATTTACCAATTTATTTAAAAATATATGCAGAAAAATAACAGCACGTCATGCATATTACTACTTTACACATTTTTCATTTTGAAATAATATTTTTTACTAACATATTTGTCAACGTTTGTGACAAAAATGTGGGCATATTTGCACAGTAATAAAAATGCCACAATGTGTCATGGAAATATTGTATGTTAGTCTTGTCCAGGAAAATATATATTTGTCCATATTAAAGCACAGTTGGCCAATTGCCATACTCGGAGTAGGATGTATAAAGGTCCCTTTAACAAACAGGTTTCCCACTGATTAATGTGTAAATTGTGTGGACTGGTTTACTTTAAATCACATTGGAACTATATATATACAAAACCCTAATAATAGCAGTGTGGGCCATAAATTGTCGCCCAGGTATAGTTTTCTCATCATCGTCATGATCTCCTATGCTCAAACTTTTCATGACCCCACTGCTTCGAAGTCAATAAATACAACTATTGCTATATAAAGAGTCAAAAGGGGTCCTGTTGAACGAAACGTGTTGGCTGGGCTGATGTACGCTTGTTATCAAAACTTCAATAGATTGGACTTTGAAACAGATGAACAAAGACTCCCTCATCAATATATTTGGATTTGATGGATTTATGATATTTGTTGTACTTCCGATAAAATTTACATGCTATAGTTATATGCTCCTTTTCACTCTTTGTGTATCAACATATATATATATTTTTTCACTGTTAAAATCCAGTGTTGTTGGGTTTGGGATGACCTCTTTCAATAAATGTATTTAATTGTTGAGGTAAATGAAGTATTTTAAAGAATATTATATGAGTACTATGGGCTCAATGGATATGCGTTAAATGCTACTCTAAATGGGATTGAGTGGTCTCTTAAAAGAAACATTTGTAAATTTTGTGTGAAAATTATTTAATGACAAATGGTGTATATACTGAAGGGTGAAAGGCTGAATGAGCCGTGCTGGGATGACAGCCCGTGTGAGCTGCAGGATAAATACATGTCTCAGCAACAACTGCTTAACTAATTGAACTACTGGATCAGGCGATGTTTGCATGGGTGCCAATATTGGAATAGGAGACATTTGCTTTGTTAAACCTGTAAACCTCTTGCCTTAGAAATGCAGGTGAAGTCAAGCGTTTTGCTTGTAATACGATTAAGGTCAAGAGAGAATGAACACTTTTTTGGTGAGTGATCTGTTTAGAAAACTGGTGACTAAGTTAAAGTCAGTGGAGGCAATTAGTTTGACTGCGGAACAGAAGTAAAGAGTGTGGTTCCTGACGCATACAACTTAGTTGACAGGTGCGTTTTGGTAGGATCAATTTGAACTGGTAGAGCTTTGCAGAGGTCTCTGTAATTAAATAGAAAGGGTTCTCTGGGATATTATCAAAATTTAATGGTTGTTTAATCCAGAGTAACCAGGAGTCCTATTTATTAGGATTGAGAACCATTACATTTATTTAGAATCCCTAAAAATGTTTTAATACTGTTGGCACATTGTTCCTGCTCGCAACTGGGCCTCCTTCCTAACCTCCTCTCCTTGTCACCACCCATGTACTGTACTGTGATTTGTACAGTGCGTCAAATGTCAGAGGGTGTCTTGGTGCTATAGAGCTTGGGCGGAGGTACAGAGCTGACAGAGAAGGTGTATTTCTGGCAGATGGTAGTGTGCCTTCTATTCCTGTGAAAAGAGCCAGATCTTCAAGGACATTCTGAAGGGCAGTAAAGAGGGAGCTGCTTTCAGAGACAGTGGTGGGCTATTCCAGAGCACAGCTGTAGTCCTGAAGAAGCTCTCCCCGCCCCAGGTTGTCCTCCTGAATGGGGGGGACAGTCAGTTTCATGGACGAGCCAGAGCGGAGAGTCCTTCCTGGGACATACCATTTGAGCTTCTCCTTAAAATGGGCTGCCCCTGTCCATGTAGCGATTTGTAGGCCAGGCATAGGGCCTTGAACCTGCAACGTTGTCTGACTGGCAGCTAGTGGAGATTCCTAATGGCTTCTCTGGCAGATTCATATTTTGGGAGTTTAGAAAGGAAGCGAGCCGCTGCATTCTGCAGAGTCTGAAGCCTCTTCAGGGGGCTGGCTGTCAGGTTGAGATAGAGGCTATTGCAATAGTCAATCCTTTCTAGTACTAGTGCTATAATCAGTTTTTAGGAGCTCTGGAGGCTGGAATTTTTCAATCTTCTTTACTAGCCTCAGGGAGCAGAAAGAAGCAGCAGTGATTTCATTCACTTAGTCTTTGAGCTTAATCTCTTTGTCTAGCAGAAAGCCAAGATTTTTTACTTTGTTTGCGGTGTCAGGAAGTGGGCCCAGCTCGAGCGGCGACCAAAATGAAGGATTGTTGCCAAAGATGATGACCTCAGTCTTTGCGGCATTCAATTTTAGACTGTTGTTGTCTATCCAATCGCTGCCTTTACTCATGCAGTTTCTAAAGGCAGGGCCAGAATTGATTTCAGATTTAGCTAGTACCCATAAACATGTTGCTACCTGACTCACCATCTTATACGCCATGCCTGTAACTAACGTGCTCATGACCACTCTATATACATTTCCTAGATCTCTGCCAGTATCCTATTTGAATTTGCCTATTTCCCTTTTTTCTATTCCAGGAAATACAATAACTAATAATCACCCTTCTTTGAAGTGAATGAGAGAACAGGGAATAGAGGAACGGACATTAAACAGCATTCCCCCTGTTCATCTTAAAATATTATCTCCCTATAAAACATTTTTTTTCTCTATATCTGAACAGGAAGCTAGAAGAAAGTTGGTATAATTGAAACCACTCGGACTGCACACCTGTTTGTAATATGCTAACGAACCACCAGGGTTTGAGCTGAATCACAGGGATTGCTTAGGTGCAGGAATCACCTCGCCACTTCTTTCCTCTCAGCCTGTCACTACGTCTCAGACCATGTTGCAAATCACACTCAGTGACTGACGGAGGTGACAATTGCCATCCAGAATTGGAAATTAATCTTTATTCCAGAGGTGGCACCAACAGCAGCAGTCAGGCAGACTGCGGGTGTGAGCCTGATTGTGCTGGTCACTTGACAGTTCTCTATTAATTGATACTTATTTGAGAACCACAAACTATGCGTAGGCAGAGCATAAATATGTCTTCACAAAAAGGTCTGTAGAAAATGTGTAGCCTCTGCAAAGTGTAAGCTTAATATATATTTCTAAGTTACTTAATAGTTACTTAATTTTTCTACTCCTGAAAAGAGCGAACGTATTGTTTGGTGCCAAGCACCCCAGAGGCCATCAATTAATGATGTAAAATCATTTGGTACATACCTGCTCCGAGAAGAAAGTACATGCTTGCAGAATTGGGTCCATTAAGTGGTATTACCCGACATAGGCATTGCATGTTGGTTACAATGGTCGTTTGTTGTCACTGGTATTAAGTGCTTATGGTAAAAAATACTGAGTATTTATTTTTGGTCAGAAGTCAGGGGTTTCCTGGCTCGTAGAAACTTACGTTCTTAACATCAGAATTTTTAAGCCATTAGCTTATAGTGCAAATGTTCCAGAGTTCTCGAGGTGACACAGTCCTTAGAAGCGAGACCTAATTAGCATATTAGTGTCATCAAAGCCTGTGATGACACGGATGACATTACAGGAAGTCACATCAGTAAAATTATAAAAAATCTTATAATGCATGTTAAATCAATAAAATAATACTAAAACTTCACTAAACGTGTGAAAATCACGGAGTCCATCATATGTACTGGTTTTCAGGTGTCCTATAAAAAATTGCTTAAGTAGCCCAGATGTGAGCCGTGTACAAAGCAGCAGCTCTACAAGAGAGACCCCACATGGTGGGAGGACTTTTTGAAGTCTCTTTAGCGCTTGGAGCTGTTCTGAATAATGTGGGGTGCTGATCAGTCTAATTTGAGTTCTGGTTCTAATGGTTCTTACCAGGTGTGATATTCAGCCCATCACCAGTGAGCGTTCAAAACAACTGTTAAATGTGGGCTTCTCACTTGTGATGAGTAAGGCTTGAAGTTTCTGATGTGCATGGATTGACAGGGAGCGCTGATTATGGATACAGCCCATCCACTGGCCGGTTATTATTATTAAACTTTATTTCGGTTTTACATCAAGTAAACTATAAAAGTCACAATAAAAAAAGTACACAATCCTTAAATACAAACATTAAAAGGTATACAATTCATATCTTCAAAACATAAGAAAGTACTATCAGTGCAATTGCTAAAAATTTGTATGTCAAAAATTTCACAAAATAGACACATAATATCATACATAAAACCAAAGGTACCACTTCCCCCACAGTTGTCTATTATTCTAGGCAGGCCCTGGTTCTCATCAATAATTTCAGGTACCCTACAATAAAAAGAATGCACTCCGGTTTCAACAACTGTAGGTACAAAAAGGCTGGGCGCGCCTGACTAAAGTTAATCCTTTTCAAAAGGGGGAGTAAAAAAATGTCTCCGTGGCACATCATAATGTTTACAGAAGAACTTGAAGTGAAGCAGATCCTGTGGAGACAGGTTGTCGCAGCCACAGGGTGCTAGCACCTGACCTCTTCTGGACCCCTTCGGCACCGCAATTAAAAGATGAAAATAGTCAAGTCGGAACCTAGTCAACAGAAAACGCTCGTAGGTGGACAAAGCCCCCATAAGATAAGGCTCTGTTAGTGGCTCAGTTGTTAGGGTCATATATTTGCGACCGCTAGGTTTACACAGTTCCTGATCATCTCTTTCCAACTTCCTTCTAGAGAGAAAAACCTCTTTAACAAAATCAACATCTTTTTTTGTGATGGCTGAAGGTTTTAAAAAGAGGTCAGGAGGACCCAGCCGTAAAAAATTACCTTTAATGTACCGCAGCCAGGGGATTCTGGACATATGATCCAGAGACATACAGTCTGTCGTAATTTGCTGGGTTAATTTTAATTCTGTATTGAGCCAACACTTGAGCCAGAAAACTAAGGGGCGCAAAGCAAAAATATTGCGTAGAAAGGGGATCCCTAATTCTTCGTGAGCTATCAAATTTGATAAGCCAATAGGCATTCCCAGCAGGCGTTTAAAAAAATTATTTTCTACCACTTGCAATGAGTCAGCCGCGGTGTACCCCCACACTCCGCTGCCGTAACTTACAGATAATACCGCTACCATTCTGGTAAACTCCCCCTTTTTCCTCTGGATGAGAAGCCCCCATTTCAGACGCTCATCCAACACTACCCCAAATATAAGAAAACAGGCGTTGTGGGAATCTTCTCGGGGCCTACTGAGAAACAGAACTTTTTCTTTTGTCGTGGCCCCACCTGCATAATATATGATTTAGCATTGTTGATCTTAAGATCACGGGACCCCATAAAGTTCAGAAAGGCATCCAATAAACATTGCAAACCTCTGGCAGTTCCTGCTATCAGGACAGCGTCATCCGCATATAAGAGGACGGTGAGACCCTGACGACCTACATGCGGAAAGTCAGCCCCTGTCGATACCAGGTAATTTATATATAGATTAAACAAGAAGGGTGCCAGGATGCAGCCCTGCCTCACCCCTCTCTCGATATCAAATTCCCTGGAGACCCGGAGATCCTGTGAATATCTAATATTTGCTTTAGTTTCTCTATGCAGATCCATCAGAAAGTCCACAATAGGGGCGCAACCCCCATGGCCCTCATGGACTGCCACAGCTTGACCCGGTTGACGCCGAGGATAAGTCCATAAAGGCCATGTAGATTGTACCCGGGCGGGCCACTGTGTACTTGCCAAGGATCAAGTACAAATTTAGACATTGGGCCACCGTAGACTTTCCTGCCCTGAATCCATATTGGGTATCAGAAATGATGTTACCATCCTCTGCCTATGAAGATAACCTCTGCAGTAAGGCCCCTCCCATAACCTTTACCACGGAGTCGCTGAGGGAGATAGGCCGGTAACAATGTGTGTTATTACGGTCCCCCTTTTTAGGTCGAGGGACCTATAAGCTGCGTTTGCGCAGCTTCCGGTCCGGAGATCTTATGTTGTGTAGTAGGGCAGTTTAGACCCGCCATTGGCTGGCTTTCTAAACGGAGGCCAGCCATTGGAAGAGAAGGGAGTCACTCCAAACAAGCCCCGTCTCTTTCGGATTCGGGGGCGTAAGTTTTGCTGTTCTTTAGCTCGTGACGTCGTCCGTCACTCAGGACAGCAAAACACGCCCCCGAATCCGAAAATGTTTCGAGCTTTGCGGCCGCCATTTTGAGGTTTGTTAAAGATGAGGTAGGTCGCCTGCTCCCGCTGTCCTCGTTCCCGCCCCCTCCCGCTCCCGCTGTTCGTGTCCTCTGTAGCCTGTGTGCGCTGTGTATCCCGCAATCCCCGTGTGCGCCATGTGTCCTGCCATCTCCATCAGCCTTCACTCCCTCAACTCTACCCCCAGAAGAAAACCAGAGGGCACAAGCTGCCCACACTGCCCTGAAGGAGCGCTCGCCGCCCAGGGAGGAAGGACGCGCGCTGCCAGCTGACAGACAAGTCACCTTGCTCCCGCTGCCACCCTGCTCGTGGCAAGTGAGTCACCCGCTCTCCAGGCCGCCCGGGCGCTGCCAGTGACAGCGGTGCACCGCTGCCCAGCCGGCTCTCTACGGTGCAGTGACTTCCAGTCAGAGTAAACTTCTGAGAGGCGCGCGGTCCACTGTCCGAATCTCTGCCGGGAGGAGACTGGGACTGGCTCGGGCTGTGGATGCCCCTCGCCCCAGCAGGAGCCCTGGAGCTGCACGCCACCCTCTACTCGCGCCTTGGCAGCATGAAGTCTGCGGAGGAAGGTACCGTGCGCCCCGCGCCAGCACGGCGTGCCAGCTGCCCTGTCCCTTGATGCAGACCCCCGTCCCTCCTCCTCAGCTTAGAGCCCCGTGTCTTGGCAGGCGCCTCGCTCCCGTCAATTTTAAAAACAAAATGGGCCTCGCGCCTCACCACCGCCGCACATGCCCCGTAGTATGCATGGCGCCCAGCGGGACTTCATATTTCAAAACGGGACCTCGAGCCCTACCACGCCGCAACGGGGGCACAGGAGCCTCTAACGCCGCCTCAAAACCAGGCCCGGTTCTAGAGGGTGGGCCAGGCCCACCCAAACATGAGCCTGGCCCACCCAAAGAGGAGCCTTGGCCCTCGCAGTGAGGGCTTGAACGTGGGCACGCAACGGCATTGGGCTCAAAGGGCTGTCTGTCAGTGTGTGCGCCCGGGCTGAGGCTTCCCCGGCGTGCACACACACACAGACCGTTTTAGAGATTATGGCAGCTGCACCCCAGTATTTCACAGGTCTTTAAAAGACCATTAACATTATCTTGGCAGATGCAGGACAACAATAAGACAATACAAAATGCCCAGATAACGCTGGTGATTAATGATCCTGCTGGAGAGCAATCATTTGTCTGTTAGTAGTTTTTAAATGCAGATGAACTGTGTTTTTTGTGGATAGCTCAGTGGGTTACTGCCTTTGTCACTGAGATCCTTGTGTTACTTGCAGTTCAGAAGTTACAATCCTAACATAGGACAGTGACTAATGAACTGTCATCAAAGAGCTACATACAAACATGAATGGTATAGTTAGAACTTCACTTTTTTGTTGTGTGATATAGTTAGAACTTCCTCAGTCTCTCATTATTCTAATATTGGTAAAATGAGTATGTTTGGGCAGATATACATTTTTATTAGTACAGCTGACCCCCATGGAATACTCTTTAAATCCTGAGGTTGAGTTTCCCCAGACCAAACCCTCTTAAAATATACTGCCCACCAGTATGGATGACATGTGATTCCTACACCTTGTAATCCTCATTGGCTTATGTGACTTTCCCTGTAGACTGATTTACATACTTGTATGATTCATTGTCTCTGTATAATGTGTGCGTGGTATAAAGTACTGACACACACTACACTGATATGAGTAGCGCTATACAACAAATGAAATGCATATGAGAGAGGGGCTCCGTAAAGATGAGGGGCACTGTTGGAGGGTGGCAGTGAGGGAATCCGAGGAGGAGGTAGTGGGAGGGGCTACGGAGCGATGAGGGGCACTGGTGGAGGGTGGCAGTGAGGGAATCCGAGGAAGAGGTAGTGGGGTGGAGGGGGAGCTAGGGAGAGATAAGGGGCACTGGTGGAGGGTGGTAGTGAGGGAGTCTGAGGAGGTCATGAGGGGGAGGGTCTACAGAGAGATGAGGGGCACCAGAGGAGGGTGGCAGTGAGGGAATCCAAGGAGGAGGTCAATAGGAGGGCCCATGGAGGGATGAGGGGCACTGTTGGAAGGTGGTTGTAAAGGTATTTACGGAGAACGAGGTCAGTGGTGGGGCACAAAAAAGGACTTTCGCACCAGCGCTAAAGCCGGCCCTGTCATGGCCTTTCTGTTTTTGTTTATTTAATTAGCAGTTGGGTCATAAGGGCTTCTGTGGAACATACTTAAAGTGTGTGCTAATTATATTTACTGCTATATTCAATGTTTTAAGTTTGAAGGTGATTTTACTAATGTTTTTACTGGGAAAAGTTAACGTGGAGTCCGATGGTGCCTGAAATGGGGCTGGGGCCCAAGGTCAGCTGTGAGATAAGGTGCAGTGGAGAGGGGTAGTGGATAATCAAGCCTGTAAGGGAGTGCGTTGCAGAGTCCAAGGTCAGGTGGAGGTAGCAATGAAGAGGGATTCTCCCTGAAGGCTCACTTAGAGGGAGCCCGTGAAGTGTCACTTGCCTGATACTCCCACCTCAGAAACCTCCTCTTCCCATCAAAGGAACAATACATGGAAAAAACACTTTTGAAAGTGATAATATTTAGAAAGAGATTAGGAAAAGAGTGTTTTTTACTGGGCCTTGTAAGACTAATAAGAGATAAAGGAGGGCCCTGAATCAGGCCTGCCCAGACACATATGCGACAAATTGAGCCTGCATAGGCTCACCCAAATGCACCCTTGGCCCACCCAAATAAAAATTCCTGGGGCCGGGCCTGCTCAAAACCCCGGAGCTCCGCATGGAGCACCTCATGCTCCGGGGTTTCAATTTTTTTTAAAAACGGGGCCTAGAGCCCAAGAGCACCACCACGGAGACCCCACAGCCGCTGTACATGCCCCGGAGCCCGCATGGCGCCCAGCGGGGCTCCGGGGCTTTGTATTTAAAACGGGACCTCGAGCCCTACTACTTCGCAACGGGTGCGCAGGAGCCCTCAACACCCCGGAGCTCTGCATGGAGCACCACGGGGCTCCGGGGGTTTCATTTTATCTATTATTTTTTTTTAAACAGGGCTCCGGGCCCGATATGGAATCCAAAGGTCCCGGAGTCACCACCACAACCGCCGCACATGCCCCGGAGCCCGTCATGGAGCCACTCACAATAGACCCCCAAACAATAGCGGGAGCATAGGCCGCCCCCCCCCCCCCCCCGTGTGTCCCGAAAAGACCACCGAGCCCCCAATAGGCCTGCACGTTTGGCGAAGAAGAGACGCAGAGGTAGAACGAGCCGGCTGTCGGCAGGCCACTGTCCCTGGCCGCACGGCCGTACTCCAGTGCAGGGCTCTCAATCCGGCAGAACGTCAAAGGTCCCGGGCCAGGTAACC